>NC_143052.1:51277980-51583076 GCF_052426305.1 Pelodiscus sinensis | reverse complement strand
CATTGTCTTTTTGTGCTCTTGTTTCTCCTACCATTCCTTAGAACAATAAACTCTATTATTTAATGATCACTTTCACCCAAGCTGTCTTTGGGTGTCAAATTTTCACCAGTTCCTCCATATTTATTAAAATCAAATCTACAACAGCCTTCCCCCTAGTACCTTTCTCCATCTTCTGCAATAAAAATTATCTCTAATACAGTCCAAGAACTTGTTGAATATTCTATGTCCTGCTGTGCTACTTTCCCAATAGATGTCTAGATACTTGAATCCCCCCATTGACACCAACTCCTATGATTTGTATGATTTTATTATTTAAAAAAAAAAAGCCTCATCCACCTCTTCCACTTAGTTGACACACATATTCCTAAACTATCAATTTGTCATTTTCTGTCATTGCTTCAGGCAAATAGGCCTGTATAAGCATCAAGCACTGAAAGAAAATACATGCCTCAGCCCCCGATTCATGCAGGAATATTGCTGGCCGTTCCTCTTTATCAGAAGGAAAGGGGAAGTGCACAATTTGCTGCATTCCTCACTCTGGCTGGGGAGCGCATGGGACAGAACCTACACCAGCTGTGGAACATGCACCCATCCCCTTGCTGTGCCCTCTGGAGCTGCAGCAGCCATGGAGAGGCGCTTCTCACTTAGCCCCAAGCTTCGGCACTGAGAGGGCTAGGATACCCCTCTCCCCAGCAACCTGTATACTGAACCCGTAATCCTCTGCCCTGCCCCATTCAATGATTCAAATGAAGAATGTACATTTTCATTTTATTTTTCTAAAAGCCCCCCCAAAACTAATTGAATTTAGGACCCAAGCAATACCAGGTAAATCTTCTAATATTAAGTATTTAAGGATAATGGAACAGCATAGAGTGTCTTTGCTGAAGGAATGACCATTTTGTGTTTAGTCTTTTACCAAACATGTAAATCGCCTTTTAAGGCTTTTAGTTGTGGCATGTCAACTGTAAGCATGCTGAGTTCTTACTCATCCTCTTTCTTCTTATCTACTTTTAATTCTCATGGTAGGGACCAATACATGTCAACAATTCCAATAGTCCCATGACTATCCTGAGTTTTACATACCAAACACAGGCTCTATATGCAGCTTCTACCTGACATACCTCTTTTCAACATAGCAAATGATCAAGGTATTAGATTCAAACATTGTAACTCAAACTGACAAAATCACGAGATGGAATTAAAAATCACGATAGTAAAAGAATAATAATTCATGCCTTCTACCTGTCATCTAATTCTTTTTCAAATTTAGGGGAAGCTCACCATCACCAGTTTGCATGGTTCCATATTCCATCTTAAATACATAAACAAAAATGCAAGCCTAGAAGTTTGCTAGTCTCTCTCTCTCTCTCCCCCCCTCTCTTATCCCTACTGATTGGAGAACTGCCTTTCTAGCACCCTAATGATCTAGCTAAACAGACCACTTATATTTTTCTTCCATGCCTGCCCACATTCTCTTGTCTCCTACATAAGTTTAATAATCATTTGCTTCTTGTATTTCACTCACAGGATATGTATAAACTGAAAAGAAAAACCCTCCGCATTGAGTCTCAGAGGCCAAGTCAATTGACTCATGACCATGGGACTCAAGCTGCGAGACTATAAATAGCAGTGTAGACATTCCCACTCCAGTTCGAGTCTGGGCTCTAAAACCTGGCAGTGGGGGGAGGGTCTCAGATGCCAGTCTCCATCCTAAGCAGGAACACGTGTTGCTGTTTTTATCCCATAGTATGAGACTTGCAGGTCAGAATCAGTTGCTCCATGCTCAGAGTTGATTCCTTTTTTCTCTAGCACAGACATACTCTCAAATCTCCTCACCGTCACAGTCTCCTGTTCTGTCAAATGTGGGAATATAGGCCATATTTAGATTTAAGATTGAATATCTTTAGTTGGCTATATGCTTAATGAAAGTTAGCATTATTGGGAGAGGCTGAAACAGCTTTTTGGCTTGTAAGCAAAAGGTTATCAGGGTAAATTCTTTTTAGATTTACTTTGGAAAGGAGTGGATTTTCAAATTCTGAAAATTGTCAATTAATTAGAGAGACATAGCAACCTTTTGCATCCTGCTTTTAAGAGAGATCTGTTTGAATTTAACAACTAACTATTGCAAGACACATACACTCTGAGCTAGAATCTTTAAAGTCATTCTGAAGTCAAGATGTAAGGCTACTGCGTGACTTCAGATTGAAGCTTTTGAAGATATTAGGGTGTTCTCTGGAACAGAGTAAAGGGACTCTGTTCCCCACAAAAGACCCTAACCACAGGGACGAAAGGGTAAAGCAAAAGACAAAAAGTTGTACCCTAGACTCCTTCATGAACTGGCTAGCCAAAGAAGAAGGGGCGAAAGTCTCTGATCATCAGCTAAACCAAGCCTAAAATCCATAACTCAAAGTGAGAAGAGGTTTCTCTTCTCCTCCCACCCCCTTATGTGAAAAGTTTCAAATTTATCCTATCATTGATAGACAAAATGGTAGAAGGTGAAAGGGTTATACGATCTGAAGAGAAACCCGGGCAACTACATATTTTAAAAGCTTTATCATAGGAGAGAATCAAGTATTCATTTAAAATAAAGAAATGCATAAGAAATATAGACCACTGATTGCATCTGATAGGCAAATGTATACTGTAGATACACAGTTTTTAACTATTATCACTATTTCTATTAACTTTCAACATCTATATATATTTTAAAACACCCTCCCTATTTTAAAACACCTTCCCTATACACAACACAACTGATTCTTGTTGAATCAGTACAATAAGTTCTAGAATTTGATTTCTACACAACTTGTTTTATGTGAGACTGCAGTTTTGATTTATTTAGTACTACGGCAAAGGTGAATTCAAATATATTCAGACTACCCAATGATGGACTTGTGATCTTTGAAAATACAACAGCATAATGGAGTAGATGTCCAATAACATAGTTACGCAATCTGAGAAACAGCCTCATGCATCCTGCAGCATTGTAAAAAATAACACAGGTTACATTAGTGCAAGAGTACTCTATATTACAGTTCCAGGGATAACAAACTACTTTGCAAAGTGGGAACCTATTTTAAAAATCTAAAAGCATATAACATACATTATTGATAATGAACAGGAAATGACCACTGAAAAAATAAAGCAGATTCCTGAAATCTTGCAATAGGTCTTGTTTATTAAGGTTACTCACAATGTTCTACAGAAGCATATTTAAATACAATTTTTCAGGTTAATACGGACTATAGATCTATGATGGCTAATTAAACCATGTTACAGGAGTATGTGAACAATTTTTATAGTGGCAGCGCTTCTAACGCAAACCATTTATTTGATATTTCTTATTTTTACTTCAAGCCAGTAATGCAGCAACACCCCAACCATCCCAAGTTCTAGGACTACTGTCAAGTTAGCACCCGTCAAGCAAACAATTATTGTATTTGTAAATAAAAATTGTGCTAACATGGGCTCAGACCATGCCCTTCAGATCCACACTTAGAAGTTCCCCTCTTCCCTCATGCAGAACTAGCTCCAAATCACTGACCCCAGGTCTCTGGAATAACATAAAGGGCTGTATGTGCCTGGATACCCAGGCCCAAGGAGGCCAAGCACACATTGGGCTCGTCTACACTGGCCCCTTTTCCGGAAGGGGCATGTAAATTTCACCAGTCATCGTAGGGAAATCCGCGGGGGATTTAAATATCCCCCGCGGCATTTAAATAAAAACGTCCGCCGCTTTTTTCCGGCTTTTACAAAAGCCGGAAAAGAGCGTCTACACTGGCCCCGATCCTCCGGAAAAAGTGCCCTTCGAAGTAGGAATAAGACCCTTCGGAAAAGGGCACTTTTTCCGGAGGATCGGGGCCAGTGTAGACGCTCTTTTCCGGCTTTTTTAAAAGCCGGAAAAAAGCGGCGGACGTTTTTATTTAAATGCCGCGGGGGATATTTAAATCCCCCGCGGATTTCCCTTCGACGACTGGTGAAATTTACATGCCCCTTCCGGAAAAGGGGCCAGTGTAGACGTAGCCATGGATTCCCTGACACCCCGCAAAAATGCTTACATTTAACAGAGCCAGGATGCAGAAACCCTTCTGCTCACAGGTATGCAATAATGCCTGTCAAATTGGTGCAGAGGTCAGGAGGGCTCAGAATCATCAGGTATATCTCTGTGCCTCAGGAAGAGCTCAAAAGAGCCAAAGATCTGAAGGCTATACTCTAATGAAACAATTCAAAAGGGACTGTACAGATATTCCCTCCTCTACTTGGATATCTGTGTTGGCGCACACACACCAGTGATTTATCATCTCTACAGAAAGGAGTAAAGTATTTAGTGACGGCAAGAGCTTTTAAAGATTAGTCAACTGTACAAGGTTGAAATGTGAGTGAAATAATATTGTATAATATATTACCTATTAAACACAAATAAAATTCTAACATTTCATTTGAACCCAGTCACAATGGTAGCCAATTAACATCTAAAAGTGATCTCATCAGTATTTGTACTGTTAATGTCTTTGCCTCCTGGAAAAAACAACACTTGACAACAGCAAGAATCTTCTGTGTAAGTCATCTTTACTGCTTGTAGCCTTTATTATAAAACTGACAGTATCTTTATTTGCTCCTACAAATTGTAATGGTTACCTTGTCCCACACTTTATTACTCTTCCACCAACAAATTCTTGATTTAGTCCTGAGTGGAGTGCAGGATCAGGTCCAGGATATAACCGTTACAGGACCGCTTGGGAATAGTGACCATAATATAATAACATTCAACATTCCTGTGATGGGAAGAACACCTGAGCAGTCTAGCACCCTGGCATTTAATTTCAAAAATGGGAATTACACAAAAATGAGGAGGTTTGTTAAACAGAAATTAAAAGGCACAGTGACTAGAGCCAAATCCCTGAAAGCTGCATGGAACCTTTTTAAAGACACCATAATAGAGGCCCAACTTGAATGTATACCCCAAATTAAAAAGCATAGCAAGAGACCTAAAAAAAGAGTCAGCGTGGCTTAACCACCATGTAAAAGAAGCAGTGAGGGACAAAAAGGTATCTTTTAAGAAGTGGAAGTCCAATCCTATTGAGATAAATAGAAAAGAACATAAACACTGTCAAATCAAGTGTAAAAATGTAATAAGAAAAGCAAAAAAAGATTGAGGAACAGCTAGCCAAAAAACCCAAAAAGAAATAAAATGTTTTTTAAGTACATTAGAAAAAGGAAGCCTGCTAAAAAACCTGTGGGTCCCCTAGATGATCGAGCTATAAAAGGAGCAATCAAGGACGATAAAACCATTGCGGAGAAACTAAATGATTTCTTTGCTTCAGTCTTCACAGCTGAGGACATTGGGAAGATTCCTGAATCTGCACCATCCTTTGTGGGTGATGAATCTGAGGAACTATCCCGGATTGAAGTGTCATTAGAGGAGGTTTTGGAACAAATAGAAAAACTTAATGTTAACAAATCTCCAGGACCGGATGGCATTCATCCAAGGTTTCTAAAAGAACTAAAATGGGAAATTGCTGAGCTATTATCTGTGGTTTGTAACCTATCCTTTAAATGGGCTTCCGTACCTAATGACTGGAAGGTAGCCAACGTGACACCAATATTTAAAAAGGGCTCTAGAGGCGATCCTGGCAATTACAGACCGGTAAGTCTAACTTCAGTACCGGGCAAATTAGTCGAAACAATAGTAAAGAATAAAATTGTGAAGCATGTAGAAGAACAGAATTTGTTGGACAAAAGTCAACATGGTTTCTGTAAAGGGAAATCTTGTCTTATTAATCTGTTAGAGTTCTTTGAAGGGGCTAACAAACATGCGGACAAGGGGAATCCAGTAGATATAGTATACTTAGATTTTCAGAAAGCCTTTGACAAGGTCCCTCACCAAAGGCCCTTGTGTAAATTACATGGCCATAGGATAAGAGGGAAGATCCTTTCTTGGATTGAGAACTGGTTAAAAGACAGGAAACAAAGGGTAGGAATAAATGGTAAATTTTCAGAGTGGAGAGGGGTAACTAGTGGTGTACCCCAAGGGTCAGTCCTGGCACCAATCCTTTTAAACTTATTCATAAATGATCTGGAGAAAGGGGTAAGCAGTGAGGTAGTAAAGTTTGCAGATGATACAAAACTGTTTAGGATAGTCAAGACAGAAGCAGACTGTGAGGGACTCCAAAAAGATCTCACCAAACTGAGTGACTGGGCAACAAAATGGCAAATGAAATTTAATGTGGATAAGTGTAAAGTAATGCACATCGGGAAAAATAACCCCAACTATACATACAGTATGATGGGGGCTAATTTGGCTACGACAAATCAGGAAAGAGATCTTGGAGTTATCGTGGACAGTTCTCTGAAAACTTCCACACAGTGTGCAGCGGCGGTCAAAAAGGCAAATAGGATGCTAGGAATTATTAGGAAAGGGATAGAAAATAAGACACAGAATATCTTACTGCCCCTGTATAAAACTATGGTACGCCCACATCTTGAATACTGTGTACAGATGTGGTCTCCTCACCTCAAAAAAGATATTTTGGCCTTGGAAAGGGTTCAGAAAAGGGCAACTAAAATGATTAGGGGTTTGGAACGGGTCCCATATAAGGAGAGGTTAAAGCGACTGGGACTTTTCAGTTTAGAAAAGAGGAGACTGAGGGGGGATATGACAGAGGTATATAAAATCATGAGTGGTGTGGAGAGGACCGATAAAGAAAAGTTATTTATTAGTTCCCTAAATAGAAGAAATAGAGGACACCAAATGTAATTAATGAGGAGCAGGTTTAAAACTAATAAAAGAAAGTTCTTCTTCACACAGCGTGTAGTCAACCTGTGGAACTCCTTGCCAGAGGAGGCTGTGAAGGCTAGGACTATAATAGAGTTTAAAGAGAAGCTAGATAATTTCATGGTGGTTAGGTCCATAAAAGGCTATTAGCCAGGGGATAAAATGGTGTCCTTGGCCTCTGTCTGTCAGGGGCTGGAGAGGGATGGCAGGAGACAAATCGCTTGATCATTGTCTTCGGTCCACCCTCTCTGGGGCACCTGGTGCTGGCCACTGTCGGTTGACAGGATACTGGGCTAGATGGACCTTTGGTCTGACCCAGTACGGCCGTTCTTATGTTCTTAAATATAAAGCCACTCAATTTCATAAAATCAGTTTTTATCAGTTCATAACACCCTACTAAATTAAAAGATTTGCAAAAGAAAAAGCAAGTACGGCACAAATATTTCAGTTTGAATGAGGATGTACAAACTCTTTTGTGTAACTGGTGTGTAAGTCCTTAACCTACTTCGGGAATATTTAGTCAGACGTGATCAACTTATTTTCTTTCTTTTGGGGTTTCTTGGACTTGTCTGTGCTGAGCAGATGTACACTATATCCTCTTACACTATATCTTTCCAAGCTGAATCCCAGGGAAGCAATTGTCTGTGCTTTCAATCCTTTCTTCCTTCCTTTCCTACCTAGAATCCAAGCTGTATGTCACCAAATGCATTTTATTTATTTTTTGTTATATATAATCATGATCTGACTCCTGCATCCTAGAAGGCAGAGGTTCTGTGTGCAAATGCCTAACACTACTAAGAGAAATACAAGTTTCCTTTTCAGCTGATTACAGCAGCTGTTTCAAGCTCTCTTCAGAGGGAACAATTAAAAGAGCTTGAGGGTACCTCAAAGAAAGGAACTCCTAAGTGCGCCTTCCTGGGTCTTCAAAAGGGCTTTTGCATTTGGGTGGTGGAAGTGATACCTATCCAAAGCTAGGGAATCTATAAGCTTGAGGAGTTTTAGTGGCAAAGTATTTTAAAGTCACTTGCGGGTCCCCATCTTCTGCACTTGAATTGCCAGAGTGGGGAACAGCCTTGATATTTGGTCTCTGCTTTGAGACAAGCGTATGTTTTTAATCGATCAACAGAATCAGATTTGCCATTTTTTATTGCATTGTTGGATGGGGAGAGAGAGAAAACAAAAAAATAAATACTTAATTGAACAGCTGATCAAAGTTTGTCCATCTGCCAATGCTTTGCATATTTGAATGAGATCCAACAAACAAGTCAAATTAAAGAAAACTCACTGTTGTTGAAATTGTTAATTTTCTTTACTAGAGCAGGTTACATGCAGAGTGGTTACGAACACTGTTATGGCTGCGGTGTGCTTTAGTAAACTGATCATTTTTGTAGAATTCAGGACACCTCAAATGTCTGAATCAAAGACAAGGTGAGGAAAGCTGGTCCTGTGGCTAAGGCATGGGTCCATTAGCTCAGCGATGGACATATTTTAATTTCTGACATCTGATAACATGTAGTTTCTATTGAAATATGGAACATACAGGTACTCAGTATTGTTGAAAAACACCCATGTATTCTAACCTCTGCCACAGACTTCCAAGTGTGATCATGATCAAGCTACTTAACAATTCGACATTTTCATTTTCCCTTCTGTACAGTGGTATTCACAATGGTGTTGTGACAATTCATTATTTTCTGTAAAGCACTCACAAATGTTGAATTTCTAGCAACTGGAAAATGGATATATAATTTTAGACTTAGTCATAGCTAAAGTGGTTTAAAATGTTGGGTTCTCTCACTCTTGATACTCAAGACTTTCTAGTACTCTGGCTTATTTCACAGAGGGGATATTTTAAATCAGAGATAACCTAAAAACTGAACATCTCAAACTCCTATGGCCCTTTAAATGGTGCAGATTTTACTCAACCTGGGATTCTTCTGGAGACCTCAGTGAGGCAAAAAATAATCAGGATCTGGTCCGATATATGGGATTCTGGGCCTAAGAGCATATAAAAATGTCTTTTCACATGCGATTATGTCAGGGATGGAATAAAAAAAACACATGTACATACGTCTTGTATAAGATTTTGGCAGTGGAAGTGTGTGGGCTGGTAGAGGGTGAAATGCTAGGCAGATTTACCTGGGGCCTGGAAAGAGTTGTTGAAAAGTATTTCATTAATGCCTTGTCTGTCCCACCTTAACATCCAGAGTTCTTAATTTTCAAACAAACTGAGTTAAACACAAGACATGTTAACAAATACTAATTGTATATTAAAGAATTTTGGTCAAATGAATATCTCATGTTTATTTTTCATAAATACTGATTGAACTGACTTAAACCAAAGACACAAAAGCAACTATCCAGAAAAAACAAACTCTACAATCTAATGTGCTAGTATTTAGTGAATGTGCACATCCAATCAAAAAAAAGGAAATGGTAGCATATTATGTAATTAGCAGATCACAATTCAGTAAAACAATTTTGAATATTTTTTATGTGTAATCCCAATGGTATAAAATTCAAAAGACATCAAATTTCAACAATGATTAAATGTATGTAAGTCACTATATGTTTGCAAATGTTGCGCAAACAGAAAGAGACTCAATTTGTCAAATAAATTATTCACTGTGAGATATTAGTTCATCTTGAATCCCTCAGGATGTATGTTGTATTGAAACAAAGGTATGTATAATAAGGACTGTTAGAACACATGCATGGAAGCCAGAAGACTTTTCCCTAGTAGAAACCACTGGGTCAACTTAAATGCCCCCTGGAGTGGCAGTGATATGGTGCTTGATATATAACCTTACTGACGCGCTAACTCCCCAATGAAAGGTAACTGGTTTTTTTTCTTTTTTGAGTGCTTGTTCATATGCATTCCAAATCACATGATTCACAAACCTAAGCTTTAGGAGGTGGGATCAGAGCCCTAAGCTGACTGGAGGACTACCATGCTAAAGATGGCATTGTCTCAGGCCTGCTGGGTGACTGCATAATTTGTGGAGAACCTGTGGATGGATGCTGCCCTACATATATCTTGAGTTGATACATGAGCAAGAACTGCTGTGGATGAGACCTGCCCCTTAGTAGAATGTGACTTAATTGACAGAATCAGGAACCTGTATAAACTTGTAAGATTTGCAGATACATGAAATAATCTAGGAGGAAATCTGCTGCAATGACACAGGGTGGCCTTTCATCCTATCTGCTACAGCAGGGAACCTTTCTTGGGTCGGGGGCTGCTGACTGACAGGAAAATCAGTTAGGGGGGACACACAATTGAGAAGCAAAAAAAAAAAAATCCAACCCCCCTCACTAAGAAGGAGAAAGACACTCCCCCATATTTCCCTCGCACAAAGAGCCTGGGGGGGGGGGGGAGAAGAGAACCAGACTAGTATATTTTGTGTGCTCCTGTCCCATGTTGGGGCAGTGGGCTTCCTCAATGCTGGGGCAGAGCCCTGAACCTCAGGGGCCGGATCCAGGCAAGCCAGGGGCTGCATCTGGCCTCTGGGCCTGTGGGTCCCCACCCCTGCACTATAGCTACAAATAACTGGGACATTGTCCTAAACTATATAGACCTTTCAATGTAAAAAGCCAAAACCATGCATAAATTCAGGTTGTGGAGTATCTGTTCTGCATCCTAGAGTGTGGCTTAGGGATAAAACACTGGGAGAAATAGGTCTTGATTGATATGGAACTGAGAGACCACTTTAGGGAGGAATGCAGGGTGAGGTCTTAGCTGTACCTAGTCCTTAACTGAACTCTCTCAGGTTAGGGGCCTGAGTTCTGACACACTCTAGGCCAAGCCTATAGCCATCAAGAAGGCAACCTTATAGGAGAGGTAAAGTAAGGTACATGTGACTAGAGGTTCAAATGGAGGACCTGTCAGCCTTGACAAGACTAAGCTGAGGTCCCAAGGAGGGACAGATTGATGTACCTGTGGATACAGCCTGTCTAGACCTTTTAGGAAATGGATAACCTTGGAGTCAGAGAATACCACGTGGCCTTGAACCCCACAGTGAAATGCCAATATGGTGGTCAGGTTGACCCTTATGTATGAAACTGAATGACCTTCCTGCTTGAGATAAAGGAGGTAATAGAGGTAATTAAGTGAGATCAGAGCTAAGATAAACTTTTCCAGTTTGCTAGGTAAGAGGCTCTTGTGGAGGGTTTCCTACTGCCCATGAACCTGGTCTGAGCAGAGAAGTTACTTGGTAGTCATCTTCCAGGCTCTGAGATGTAAGGAGTTGAGGTTCAAAAACTGAAGACAAGCTGCCCTGTGTGTGAGAAGGTCTGGGTAAAGAGGAAGTTTGATTGTGCTTCCACTGACATATCCAGGAGGCATGTGTACCAATGCTGATGAGGCCAGACTGTTGCTATTAATATTAATCATTAGTACAGATGATGCTAGGGCATAGCAAAGAGCAATAGTACCTATCAACACGGAGGGATCCCCAGGTGCCATAAGCACAGATGGCAATAACTCAGAAAAGGCTTTTAATATTGGCTTAGTTCTTTTGACCATATATACTTATGCCTTAAATTACAATCTAACAAGGGGCCAAATGTTTCACACTTCCAGTCATCTTCAAAATAGGTGCAATTTGTTTCTTCACAATAAAACAACATTTTGTGTCAGATTTACTGCATTGTTACATGCTTATAAATATGCCTCTTTAAAAAGCTGCTTTCACATAACAAGTCTGTTTTGTTTGGTTAGTCAGATTTTTATCAAAATATAAATTATCAAATGTGTTTTAACAATGATTAGTTTCCTCTGGAAATTACTTTTCAGTTCAGATATAAAAAGCAGACAACTTTATTTTTGTATGTGGGTGTGAAAAAGCTAATGCTAAAACTGAATAAATTTGAGGTTCCTCAAAATTATAATAGATTTTTAAAGACAGAAGAGCTGATTACAGTCTACCAGATTAACTACTCTACAGAACTATTTCTCATGGATATATGTAATAAAGGCATTTAAGATTCCAAGATGTATAACTACTGTATGTACATTATACTATCACAACAGAAAATTGTGAACTTGCATATTTAATAAACCTTTTACACAACGGGCAAAAGATTTTTATATAATATGGTTTCATTCTGAGGCCTTGGGATTTTGCCATACTTGTAGTATTTAAGTCTTAATACTCTTTTCTTTTTAGATATGCCCATACTTGGAAAAGGTAAATTTTTACAATGTGATATAAACATTTAAAATCCTAGTGTAAACAGGATAAATTGTAGTTTTATCTTAATTTAGCTGTTCAACCCTAGGTGGGAGTTTAGGGTTCATCTCAATAAACTAAATGGAGATTACACTTCATTTTTCCCTGTGTACACTATGATTTTGCAATGTGTTATGTTTTACACCTTTTTTCTTAGTATAATGTTCAGGATTTCCTTCATAAAGGCGTCAAGAAACAGAAAAAACAAAAATAATAATTAAGAGTATGCAACTTTCTATGGTAATTCCATTCTAAGTCACTGCCCCAAATATTCTTTCTAAAGGGAGTTTTTCATGTGACCGACAAAAAGAGTTTAATAAACTTGCTCAAGGTTGCATAGGAATTCAAGTGTTCCACACATATTAAAACCAGCCAGGATCTTCCTAGCTTACAGAGCTTTGCTGTTAAGTATTAGACAATGCTTCTGCCTACAAATTACAGTAACTAATCAAACTATTCCAAACCAGACTATCATACTAAACAATGGTTAGCAGTCTTTCAAAATGTCTCTAATAAATGGCAATTTCTTTCTAAATAAGAAAATCTTCAATTTTTGCAAAAGACACAGCTCAATTTTTTCTAATTTATCTGCACTTGTATAAGTCTTTCAATTTTGCTTTTAAATGTTTTCTATTTAGAAATATCCCAAGGCAACAGGAGAAGAATTATGTTGCAAATATTACAACTAAAATGTTACAAAATAGTCTCAAGAGAAAACAATGTAATTATTCACTATCAGTTCTTATTGAATTTAAATTAATGCCACACTACTCAGCAAAACTGTTTTAACTACCACAATGTTACGACCTCAAAATATTTTCAATTACTGCACTATAATATTAAGCATTTACATTACAATTCTATCTGAAATAGCAACAAATCGTTCTAAGCAAAGATCATGCAACCCAATGATGTCCAGTTTGATAGAGTTCTCGTAAACAGTAATATTTCTTTATTTTACAGCTAAATGTAGTCAATTCTCCTAAATAGTAATTCATCTGCAATCTTCAGTGGAATTTTTTTTTTTTGTAGAATATATGAATGCATTGGAGACTGTAATGATCAGCCTACTGCTTTAACATTTTCAAGCAGCTACAATTTAGAAACTAGTTGTAGGAATCTAGCTGCTTGCAGAACATAAGATCAGCTTTTGAAGATCATCAGCTTCTGGTACTCTACCAGCTTCTTGGAAGACAAAGAAGCAGATAGGTCTATGAATTTAGTTTTATATTAAATGTTATTCATGTTGAACTATTCATCAGTCTTTTCTTTTTTTATGATGAAGAGATTCTCGATCACGCCTTTATAGTGTCCTTAACAGATTATTGTCATTCTTTCTGTCTTGGCAATCAAACTAATTTGCTTGGTTGGAAACAGGTACTACACATAGCAGCTAGAATTCTGACTGCAGTTACAAGGTTTAATCATGTAATCCCCTTTCTTGATCCAGTAGTATGGTCACGTTTTGTATTAGTAATAAGTATATGATTATTTACAAACCTTTTACATAAACAAGCTCTAATGGCCTCTGAGTTAAGGCACATTTTTCTTTACTGGGCATCAGCTAAAGTCAGGTTATTAATGTCTTTTTGTATCACCATTCACAAAAATGAATCATTTTTAATTTCTTGTATGTTGGCCATGAAGACTTCTATTTCTTACTGACCTCCATAGCCAAGGGAAGAAAACGGTCAGAGAGTTTATTATTCTCTACATGATTTTCTTCCACACAAGTTACATCAGCTTTATGGAGAAGAGAGGTGGGTTTGCTTTTAACTTTCTCCAGCTAAGTATGGTTCCCTAGTGTAGCTGCTGGTCTGCATCATATAGTGGCCTCTCCTCTGCCCTATTTAAGTTTATCCCTTCCCACCTCCTGCGTGAGGGCCAGAAAGGAAAAGAGAGTCAACAAAGGAGTTAAGTTCTAACTCCAAATTTGTGTATGTTGGGGCTCCTCCATGCTGGCGATCCTTGACAAGAAATGATTAGAGGAGGTTTCCATCTCCATTCCAGTACCTGATCAGCACAAAGAGAGTGAATATTTCCTTCACTTACTTTAAGCCAATTTTAAATAATTATTAATTATGTTGAATGAAACACCTGTTAAGTACTAACATAAAAGTGGTCTGAAATGCCTTGGCATGCAGAGATGCTATAAAAGTTTAAGTAGCAGTAGCTATTAAATGTGCTGCAATCAAAACCTAAAATAAAACTTTTTAAATTGAGTAATTTCAGTTAAAAAGCAGACTATAAAATGAAAATGCAATGCCCATTATTAATATCACCCTTCTTTTTTTGCTGAATATTCCCACAAGAAAGTTAACTATGCAAGGACACAATCATACAAATTAGAGATGGAAACTGGAATATGAGAAGGCCTGCTATGTCATCCAGTTCTTCTCCCTTGCACTGCAGATCTGTTCTCTGTCATCCATTATTTAAAGTTTTTGCCTGGCCAGTTTTAAATAAGTGAAGAAATTATTTTCTTATAGTATTTCTTTTGGATAAGGCAGGAGCTTAAACAGGTAGCAGGGGCTTGTGACCACCCGAACCTTCCTTTTTTTGCTAAATGGGAGTCGTAACATAGCTAGAGAAGAGAGGATTCGCATGGGTACCTGGTAATAAAAAGAAATCCTGGTATGGAAAATTCTGGCGACCACTAGGATAAGACATACAATTTAAAGCCAGATAATTTGTTTATTAAAAATCCCATAACATTTTTCACAAGATGAGGTATGTTAACCCTGGAATCCTAGCCAAGTTCTATATTTCAGCTGGATAGTTTGCTTTATCCTTTTTCTGTTCCAAATTGCTGCGCCATGTTGAACAGCTGCCATATTCCCCTCACCCTTGCCCATGCATACATACCCGCGCACAACTAACATTACACCAACAATTAACAGCATGGTGAATCATGCCCATGGCTTTGAATTTAAAAGCACAACATATACTAATGGGCTCAGGGTTTTTCTTTTTTTATGGGGAGCTGATAGGGTGAAGCTGGTGAGTACAGACAAGAAGGGAAAGTGCATTTAGGCTGGCAAGCTAAACATCAATCCTCAAAATTCTACAATTAAAAAGAACCATTTTTAAGCTTCAGAAAATGCAGGTTTATAATGGAATCACTGACAGCCCTTTAACAGTGTTACTGAGCACCACTAACATAGCGAAAAGAAAATTTTATTACTAAATGATCATCTCTCATCTAGCATGTGCTATATTTGACTCTCTGACAGAAACTAAATGCATGCAAGATGACAGCAGGATATAATGAATACCAATGGTATCCAGAGCTTTTTCCAATCAAAAGCCACTCTTTTACACAAATAGGTCTGGATAGCTTGTCTTTTGCTATTTCTCTTCATGCATTTAGTTCCCCAATTTTCATTTTGAACTAAGCAGCTGTGGCCATTATGGGTACTTCAGCTTCCATTTTTGTTTATGCAAAATACAAAGGATCAAACATAGTAGTACAGTTCTGTGCCAGAGGTAAGGAAAATGATCCCAAATTTCTAATGCTAGATAGGCACTGGCATTGGAAAACTCCAGTAAATCTGCTATTTCCATTTAGTAGGATTTAAAAGCTGAAAAGTCATCACCTGATTCATGTTAAGCTACTTCTGTAGTACAAATGAGATCCCTTCTAAAACAATCAATTTCCACTTTTCTACTAGACCATAATATGAACTGCAACTTACAATTCCCTAAAGGAATTATGTCAATTGGCATTTAAAAAATGAATTCAGTGACCTACAATAATATGAGTTTCTTATGCACAGTATTTGTCAGTAGGTAATACAGGAAGTTCAGAATTTATTTTGAAAGCCAATGCTTTATAAAACCAAACAAAAGAATACTTAAACCACTTCCTCTAACTTGATAAGTATCTTACACTGAATGGCTGCCTGAAATATAAGAATGATGACAAACTGATAACAGGAAATGAAGCTGCACTTAGCACAGTTAAAATTCAAGAAGAGGGGAAAATAACCTGCCAGATAATATATGACCAATCAGCAGCCTTACTGACCTGCTCACACATTTAGAGCTTGTGGAAATTTCACAACTTTTTGGTAACTGTAATCTAGGCCAGTGCCCTAACCCCTAGGGCATATGGGAACCTGCCCTAACCCCTAGGGCATGCGGGAACCTGCCCCACCACCTTGCTACCTGGAGGCCCTTTATCCTGCCTGCCCCATGGCTGCCCAGCTGTTCCTTGGACCAGTCCCATTCTGTCCCCTGGGGAGGTGGGACTCTGGGGAGGTGGGACTTGAACCCATGACCCTGTCCTCCCAAGGAGCTCACCCTATCACCTAGGCCAGGTGGGAACCTGCCCCACCACCTTACTGCGGGGAGGCCTAGTGAATTTCATACGTGCTTGCACAAATTATTTTCAGTCACTAACTAGAAAATTTGCAGCTAAAAGTATTTTTTATTCACATTAAGTAGGCCTTCAGGGATAATAATGCCCATCTTGAAAGGGCTTAACATTCAGTTATCCCACTGTTCCCTCCCTATGGACATATATTCCACCGAGTATAACTCTACTCCTTGAAATGTCAAATATAGCACTTAGTGGAACAGACTGTGAAAAGGGTACAGGCACTATGTCCAAACAAAGAAAAAAACTACAATTTCCAGGTTGTGCTGTTACAAAAAGCACACAGGCTTTCAGAGCACTATATCACTGTTAACACTCTGCATGACCCCTTTAGACTCCTACTAAAAAGAATTCTTACTATTTCATGAAGTACATTATTATAGTGCATAAATTTTGTGTATTGATATAGCCAAAGTTTGGCCAGATTGCCAGGCCCAGACAACTGCTCCAAATAAGGATTTAGGTACACTAGCAAAACAGTATGAAACTCCCCAAAACTGAAATAACAGAGGTATTGTAATTATTAATGTCAGGATTAAATGTCATTAACTGTGTTATGTTTGGACAAAGCTTTGGAATACTCAATATATTCACATATGATCATGCCAAGAGTGCAGGTTTTCATTGTGAAAGGTGGAATTTTTAAGCATTCATCAGCATTGGCCTAAATGATCCTATTTAAGTTAAAGTGAGTTTTACAATATCCTTCACTTGGAGCACAGTTGTAACAAAGCTAAATGCTTTTAAAAATCTCACCCTAAAACATTAATATTCATTATTAAAGTTGGCTGCTGACTCCGTTCCTAAGCAGAAGGCTTCGCTGCCACAGCAAAGCCAGGAGTGGAGTCAGCAGCCCCTGCTGGCACATCTCTTGGAGAGGAGGCTTCCCTGCGTCAAGGAGCCGCCTCCCCAGGAGCAGTGCTGGCAGGAGCTGGCTTCTCTGCAGCACGGAAACCTTCTCCTCAAGAGCCGGGCCAGCAGGGGCTGGTGGCTCTGCTCCTGGGAAGGTTTTGCTACAGACTCTGCAGTATAAAGCTTGTTTAATCTTTATACTGTAGAGCCCACAGCATGGGTAATCATGTAACCGCTGAGATGTTCAGCATTTACATGGTTACCAATTTAACTGACTTTTAGCATCCCTAGTGTCCAATGGTGGCAGCTGGGCTGGGGCTCCAACATCTTGCCTGTCAGCACACCAGCAAGTAACCTTTTTCCCCAAATTGGGGGTGCCCTGGGGAGGGGGGCGCAGAGAACAGGCCCTGGCCAGGCTGGGGGGAGGTGTCTTGGGGAGGGGGAAGTGAACTGGGCCATAGCCCTCAGCCTCCTATACCTGCTGCCCCATCCCCAAAGATCTGCATTGAAGGACCAGGGCAACACCAGTGCTGCATGCAAGATGCTTTTTGAACTTATAGACAAACCTGAATATTTCAGAAAGATATTAAATATTTTAAAATTAATATATTAAAAAAGTATTGTTTTTGTAAGATTACAGCTGTTATACTTCATGAATCAGGATTTTAAAGTTTTAGGGTCGTAAATCTAACCATATGCTATAATATACTATACACTATACCAGGGATGGGCAATAATTTTCGCAGGGGGGCCAATTCATAAATTTTGGTATGTGTTCACAGGCCAGCTTCAGGACCCACGAGCAGAAGGGATGACTGGAGGGGAAGGGGGGAGAGGAGGCAGAGAGAGTGTATTTGAGTGTGAAAGACACACTGGGTGTGTATAGACTACACCTCTCTGTTGACAGAGAGATGTAGATTAGGCACGTTGAAATTGCTAATAAAGCCGGGATTTAAATATCAAGTGCCTCATTAGCATAAACATGACCGCCACTTTTTTTGAAATGGAGTTTTTTTTAAAAAACGGCAGTCTAGACGCAGATCCATCGAAAATAAAGCCTTTTTTGACAGATCCTCTATTCCTCAAAAAATGAGGTTAACAGAATCAGTTAGAAAAGGCTTTATTTTCCAACAGATCCGCATCTAGATTGCCGTTTCATTTTTTTTTTTTTTTGAAAAAACTCTGTTTCGAAAAAAAGTGACGGCTATGTTTATGATATTTAAATCCCAGCTTCATTAACAATTTCGATGTGCCTGATTTGCATCCCTCTGTTGACAGAAGGATGCAGTCTAGATGTAGCCACTGTGTGTGAGAGACAGACTTTGTGACACAGATATAGTATGTATGTGGCAGTGCCTGAGTGATGGTGAGTGTGTATGACTGCGACTGTGTGTATGGCACAGACTGGATGTGTGTGACAGTGACACAGAGCATGTATATTGGCTGTTGCTGGGTAAATTTCTGAGAGAAGCCACACTTTGTCTCTTTAAGGCAGGGAAAGCTGTACTTCTCTTTTGTCGTCCCCTCTCCCATTCTGCAGAAAGAGAGCAGGGGGAGGGTGGGGAGAAGGTGAGGGGATGGAATGTATCAGAGAGAGACAGCATGAGCACTGAAATCTTAGAAACCGGGCATTCAGGTCACTTACCATTCATGCTTCAGCTTGAAGGAGCTTTGTTGTGTCTCTCCCCTGACACCTGCAGGGGGACACCCTGACTTCAGCACTCCCTATTCCTTTGTCTCTGCACAGCTAGCAGGAGAATCCTGGGAGTAGCTTGGCTGCAGGATGGAGCAAGGTGGCGTAGAGGGCAGCTGAACACACGTGGCCAGCTGTAAGTATGCACAGCGTGCTAACCAGCTGGGTGGGCCAGAGAGAAATGTTTGACAGGTCAAATCTGTTCCCCTGGCCTGATTTTGCCCATCCCTACACTATATCATAACATATCATGCTACCATTGTTTACTCTTAGAAGGAACCTGAGGACAATATCAAGAACTCTATAACAAAATATTACAGGTATAAATAGCTAGATATGCGAATGCGAGTAGTAAAAACGTGCCATTTGCACGTTTAATTTCCTCAAGCAATTTAGGATCATTAAGTATAACTTCATAATTCAACCTTCGGTTACAACTTAAATATTGATTGTCATTTTTATTGAGTACCTTTGATGCTGAAGCACAATGAAAATCGGTCAACACAACATTAGATTACACCAGAGACCCAGCATTCGTTATAGAAATTGTTCAAGATTTTGCTGAAAATTTGACTATTTTTGTAAAAACTACTACCAACTTTTGCAATTTTTTCATGAGTCTCGGAATATAAAATGCTTTTGTTAGCATCTATTTTACCTGCTGGCATCAGATTATTAGTTAAGAAATTTTAGAGAAATTTTCATTTTAGAGAAATGTTTTTAGCTCTTATGGCAACAGAAAAGCTTGAAAACATGTACCCTAAATTTTCCAATACCAAAAGGCAACAAAACATAGCCTTCCAGTACCACTTATTATTTTTAAGTACCATGAACTTTCAGCCAATCTCATAATTTGATATGAGTCATGAACTTTAAATGGTTGAGGCTTGAAATACTGTTTTTGACAACAGATTATAAGTGATACTCTCCAAATGCTTTGAAAAGTAGTCCAGAAGCTTACAATTTTCTTTTCTGGACTTGAAGTCAAAGGTGAAATAAATCAGAATACTACAAGTAAGAGAAAGAAAAGACCTATTCATCATCCAGTCTGTCTTCCTAAATTCCAGTTCATCTCTCTACATCTACATAATACAGACTTTACTTTTGGGTGCACAATATATTCGGCATGAATCTCGATCTTCATATTTTTTCTTGTACTCAACATTATATTCCACAATTTTTTTCTCTCCTTTTCCTTCAGAAGTGAATGAAAGGCTTGTGGGAAACAATGTTGACCGGACAGAGAATAGGGTTTGGGCTTGGGGGAAAAAAGTCTCCCCCAGGATTTCTCTTTCTAGTGAATAAAAATAAAATTTATATCCTGTCTGGAGTTACTAACCCATATTCTACTTTATAGAGATATCAAACAATTAAAATATCTTAATGAAAAATAGCTTGAACATAAACGAACTAATTGATTTCTGAAGTTTCCTCCACAAAGAGATACCCTTTTATGCAATTCTCAAAGATGGTTTTTCTGCACTTACTGCCTTCCCTTTTGAAAACCAAACCTCTTATATAGTTAGCTTCAAGGACTGTGTTTAGATATCAAAATCTACTGATCCGACTAGATGAGTACAGCTACCTTATCTGAAAGTACAGAACTTCTGCTAACCCATTATTCTGGAGTTCTATTTCCTGGGTTCCACAAATCCTTATTAAAAATTACATTCGGGATTTATTATTGAGTTTTCACATTCTTTATGAGTAAGGTATATATTCCATAGGTGCTGACTTCCCTGCTAGCCAGGAATGCTCAACGTGCTCCCCTATCTCCACCCTCAGACCCTGCCTCCATTCCATCCTTTCCCCCAAACTCCTGTGCCCACTCTGTCCATGCCTCACCTCCATTCCATCCCTTCTCCCAAACCCCCACCCTAAGTATACACCTTCCAGAAGTGCTGGGACAGGGGTGGGGGGGAAGAGTTTGTTAGCTGAGCCACCAATGGGCAAGAGGTATAGGATGAAGGGAGGTAGAGGGGGGAAACTTGATGCCAGTGAGTGCTCAGCCTCTCTAACCCTGTGGTAGCTCCAGCCCCGGAGTCACCACAGACTCAGCACCTATGCTTCTATCCACTGCCAGCATACATCCTTAGGTGCTGGATCTTGTAGTGCTGGAGATGCCACTGCATCCCCTCGCTTGAAGTGGTTTTCTTCATAAACAGGGTTAGTTCAATGGCCCTCAGCATACCCACTAGAAAAATTGTTCCGGAACGTCCACACATAGCCTTGTCATCTCAAGCTCTGAAGAGCTTGCATATCTGCCTCTCTCATCAGACTATGACATACATTGTTGCTTTTTCCAAGCATAGATTGCTGATTGTACAAACCTTTTCCTCATTTCCAACCTTGATTTTCAGATGTAACTAAAAAACACTCTGTTTTATAATGTGGATGCTCTTCTTAAGAGCTGCCATGTTGGCCCTGTTACTGCTCACAAGAATATGCACAGCATATTTTAATTTACTCTTTCAAATAGGAATAGATCGAAGTACACTACAGAACTTGTAGCGTGCAGTAACAGAATTCACAGTTAGGGTTCAGCAAGCTTATGTGCAACATATTTACACGTTAATATGCAAACTCACTCACTGTCCGAAGACAAGCCTATACAATTATTATTATGTTTATGAAAAATCTGAAGTCACTGACAGTTTTAATAATTTCAAAGGTGTCATGAAGAGAAATGATTTTTTAAAATAGAATTAGACTAAGTCAAAGAAACATTGCTGACATGTTCCATTACATGAACTATCATCACAACTGTTTCTCTAGCCAAGAAGTATAATGTCACAAGACAATACGCTTCCTTTCCTTCACAGATAGTATGGAATTTCAATTACAAAATTCAAATGGTATTGAACCAATAAAATTGTAAAACATCTATTATGTTTTTCCTCTTTGTTTAAAGAGAATCAACATACAATAGAACAAATCTAAACCAAGAGTAATGATAGAAAAATGCTGATGATGAATATTTTAAAATGATACTCAGGAAAGGCAAATATTTATTAAGAGATTCATTGAACATCTACCTAATCATATGACAATAATTTACAAGGTTTGGGGAAAAAATTCACCTGACCCAGTTAAGAAGGAACCTTTCCCTAGAAAAAGAAGAGGTCTGAAGTTCATGAAATTTTCCACACTTTAACGTTCATTATAAAAAGCAAATGCCCAGCCATCATGTTGATTCAATATCATTACAGATACAAACTGAATTTAAATTGTATGCTGAAGTCTTCCTGAATCGGCAGAATGACAACTACAGTTCCTCTGCTGCTGATTAGAGCCTTACCAACAACTGCCAAGAAACAACAACTGCTAAGACTTTGAGGCCTCAATCTCACAGATGGTGCTTCCTCTTTCGATGCCCTTTCATACATGCTTTTGACTGGATGTGTATGATAAATTTTCAAGCCTTGGTCTTTTTAATACTTCCTTTTTTCACCTTTTTCCTTTGTAGCCAGGTTGTACAAAAGACTACAGCAATATTCATCTTCGGTACTTTGGCTAGAGACAAGCTAAAATACCAGCCTCAGCACATTCTGCCATATGAAATATTGACACAATACTAAAATAGCTGCTGTATTGAAATATGTCATTCATTACTGAGCAGAAATGTTAATAAATGCTGACAACTTTCTCTTATTTGAATGTATCAGATGATAAATTTTATTTTCATTCAGAAAGCATTTTTCAGTGTTTCAATGTATAAGGTTGTAATCAAGCAGATAGAAAACTCATGATGAAAAAGCCTTTTCTTTTTGCATATTACAACATGTCTTCTTGCATATACGGTATCTAGTAGCCATTTACTATATTTTAAACTAAAATGAGTCTTATGCTAAAACAGGAAATCAATTTCTTCTCCCATTTCTATCAAAATGAGAGTAGTCTGCCTAGAAAGCAATATATCAACAGTAAATTTATGGCTCAATATGGATATCAGCCACAGCTAAAAATTTGCAGATCTATATAACCAAGCATGTTAAACAGTCCTCTTGGGTAAAATATAACCAAAAGTAACTCTCATAAGTCAGTACACACGATGGATAGAACCATTAAAACAGCGTCTGTTCACCTTTTTTTGGTCCAATCCATTTTCAAAGGAAGTTGTGCATATTGTCAACATAATGAATGAAATAACAAGTCTCCTCATAAATTTTAAATGACTTAATGCATTTCCTTACTTTCATGTAAAAAAACTGAGTACTGTACGCTTAAACTGAAGTGGGTTTTTTTTTAATTTAAAATGATTCACTTTGACGAAACTGCCCTTTTATGGACTACATCAGCGTTCTGTAAAATACCTGGAACAGAATATAATATTGAAATATTACAGCTTTGTTTTCATAACTTAACTAGATTCATTTTACTATATATTTTCTACAAAAAATATGTAATGATTCTAAGGTAATTCTAATGTGAGTGGTGGGGACACTGGAGCACCATGAGGTCCTGGAGCATCAGAACACTTTCCTCTAAGATCATCAATCAAAATCAAGAGTGACAAAGTTTTTAACCTGCATATCTGAGTAGACTACAGACTTATAACGACTATGGAAATTTGCACTGTTATTATTACACTGATACACCTCTGCAAACAGTATTTGCACTTACCATGATAAATTTATCTACACTGCCTACTGACTATTTGCAGCAGCATAGATACACCACAGTACAGCCAGGTTCTACAAGAAAAAAAGATGATTTCTCAATATAATTTCCAGCAACTGTCCAAGTGACTGAAAAAATAGTAAGAGTGGCCAAAGACAGAAAAGACATTGAGGCCATTCTCTTGCAGGTAAATAGGGGGCAGGGAGAAGCAAAAGAATGTTTTAATGCTACAGAATCATAGAGGCCATCAAGCATACATTGTACTGTACATGATTTGTGGATAATTACAGGGAATATTGTACCTATAAAAGTACATATCAGCTTTTATCTATCGTAAGGTGTGTCTCAACTACAGGGTTTTTTTTTTAAAAAGTAGCCTTTTTTCAAAAACACCAAAAAACACACACCTTACCCTGCATCTACACTGAAGCCGTGTTCTTTCAAAAATAAATCGAAAGAACGCGGCAGTTTTTTTGATCATGGTAAACCTCATTTTACGAGGAAAAACGCCTTTTTTCGAAAGTGCTCTTTCGAAAAAAGGTGTTCTTGAATGCAAACAGGGCTTTTTTGAAGAGAGCATCTAGATTCTTTCAAAAAAGCGGCTCGCTTTTTCATAAAATCTGCTTGTAGTCTAGATGCACTCTTTCGAAAGAGGCTTCTTCGAGTCTTTAAAAAAAGTCTCTTTTGAAAGAGGCTTATAGTCTAGACATAGCCTTAGAGACTATATTTGCCACTTGATTAGCCATAATACGTTTTTCTAGGTTTATCAATACCAAGAAAGTTGTTCGAGTGATTTTCTTAGTTATAGAAGAACAGATACACTAATGGACCATTAAGAAATAATTTGTGTTATGTTTTGTGGATCACGCAGACCAGAATGGGTTTTTGTCATGGTCTGCCCTATACATTTGGGAAGCTGTGACGGGGCGGACAGGCCCCGCACTAACGAGCAGGAGATAGCCCAGGCCCAGCTGGCAGAGAAGGCCCTGCCCCTCCGACCCTGCTGGGCATGCTCCCAACAGCGGCCGGGTATAAAGGCAGGAGGAGCCCAGCAGGCAGAGAGGCCCCAGGGAGAAGGAGGAGACCAGGCCGGACCTCTTGCAGTCGCTGGGTCCAGAGTCGTCGCACGCGCAAAACCGGGACACGGAGAAAGCAACCGCCGGCCCAGAGTGGCAGGAGCGTGCCCTCAACCCCAACAGGTACTGCCTGAGAGTTGAAGGGGCCCGGGGGGAACCAGGGCGCGGTAGGAAGCAGCCCAGGGCAAGGGATACAAAGTTTGGCTCGGCGTGTATCGGCCGGATCCCCCGCCAGGCCGGCCAGAGCCATAGACCCTGCCTAAAGGGCCCTGGGCTGGAACCCGGTGGAGAGGGAGGGCCTGGGTCCCCCTACCACCCATTTTCCCCTTCCCTGGACAAACAAACCCCGGGCCAAGGGAGGCTTCTCACAGCAACTAGGCCTTTGCTACCGTATATGCCCTGATAGAAGGGCCGGGACTTTCGTGTTGAGACTTTGCTACCGTATTTGCCCTGATAGAAGGGACGGGACTTTTGTGTTGAGACTTTTTGCTACCGTATATACCCTAATAGAAGGGCTGGGACCTTGGCCTAGGGACTCTGGAGTACTGTATAGGCCCGGTCGGAGGAGGCCGAGACCCTGGACGGGGGCGTACCCCTTGACAGAAGCCTTAATGTTGTGTGTTTCTATGGCTCAGAGCTCTCCTCCAGTAGCCTGCCTCTCAAGCACAAGATCCTATTCCTGCCTTCCATCAGCCTAGTTATTCTTTGTAGGGTGACATCAACAGTCCTTCCAATCCAGAGTCTCCTCAAATCTGCCCTTCCCAAGTTGTCAACTACCACACATTTGGACTTTTCACCACTGGTTCACCACACCAAAAGGTGTGAAACCCACCACCCAGAACTATCTTACATTAGCCCCCGCACTCCACACATTTTGCACAACAGAGGCTTGCTTGGGGTAAAAATAAAAAAGGGTTTATTGAATAGAAAACCACAGATTAAAAGATAAAATAGTAAGGAAGAGTAAACAAGCACAAATTACACAGCAAATAAATATAAAGACACATCATCAGGCTTTACATTTCATAGAATCACAGGACTGGAAGGGACCTCGAGAGGTCATCGAGTCCAGCCCCCTGCCCTCAAGGCAGGACCAAGCTCCGTCTATACCATCCCTGACAGATGTCTAACTAACCTGTTCTTAAATATCTCCAGAGAGGGAGATTCCACCACCTCCCTTGGCAATTTATTCCAATATTTGACCACCCTGAAAGTTAGGAATTTTTTCCTAATGTCCAATCTAAACCTCCCCTGCTGCACTTTAAGCCCATTACTCCTTGTCCTGTCCTCAGAAACCAAGAGGAACAAATTTTCTCCTTCCTCCTTGTGACACCCTTTTAGATATTTGAAAACCGCTATCATGTCCCCCCTTAATCTTCTCTTTTCCAAACTAAACAAGCCCAGTTCATGAAGCCTGGCTTCATAGGTCATGTTCTCTAGACCTTTAATCATTCTTGTCGCTCTTCTCTGTACCCTTTCCAATTTCTCCACAGCTTTCTTGAAATGTGGCGCCCAGAACTGGACTCCAACTGAGGCCTAACTAGTGCAGAGCAGAGCGGCAGAATGACTTCACGAGTTTTGCTTACAACACAACTGTTGATACAACCTAGAATCATATGTGCTTTATTTGCAACAGCATCACACTGTTGACTCATATTCAACTTGTGGTCCACTATGACCCCTAGATCCCTTTCCGCCATGCTCCTTCCTAGACAGTCGCTTCCCATCTTGTATGTATGGAACTGATTGTTCCTTCCTAAGTGGAGCACTTTGCATTTCTCTTTATTAAACTTCATCCCGTTTACCTCTGACCATTTCTCTAACTTGCTAAGGTCATTTTGAATTATGTCCCTATCCTCCAAAGAAGTCGCAACCCCACCCAGTTTGGTATCATCTGCAAACTTAATAAGCGTGTACTCTATCCCAATATCTACGTCATTGATGAAGATATTGAACAGTACGGGTCCCAAAACAGACCCTTGTGGAACTCCACTTGTTATCCCTTTCCAGCAGGATTCAGCACCGTTAACAACAACTCTCTGACTACGGTTATCCAGCCAATTATGCACCCACCTTATCGTGGCCCTATCTAAGTTATATTTGCCTAGTTTATCAATAAGAATATCATGCGAGACCGTATCAAATGCCTTACTAAAGTCTAGGTATATGACATCCACCGCATCTCCCTTATCCACAAGGCTCGTTATCCTATCAAAGAAAGCTATCAGATTAGTTTGACATGACTTCACAAACCCAGGCTGGCCTATTCCCTATCACTTTATTACCTTCCAAGTGTTTGCATATGATTTCCTTAATTACCTGCTCCATTATCTTCCCTGGGACAGACGTTAAACTGACCGGTCTGTAGTTTCCTGGGTTGTTCTTATTCCCTTTTTTATAGATGGGCACAATATTTGCCCTTTTCCAGTCTTCTGGAATCTCCCGTCTTCCATGATTTTTCAAAGATCATAGCTAAAGGCTCAGATACCTCCTCTATCAGCTCCTTGAGTATCCTGGGATGCATTTCATCAGGACCTAGTGACTTGCTGACATCTAACTTTCCTAAGTGATTTGTAACTTGTTCTTTGTGTATCTTCTAAACTTACCCTCTGTCTGCTTGTATTCACTACGTTAGGCACACCTCCAGACTTCTCGGTGAAGACCGAAACAAAGAAGTCATTGAGCATCTCCGCCATTTCCAAGTTTCCTGTTACTGCTTCTCCCTCCTCACTGAGCAGTGGGCCTACCCTGTCCTTGATCTTCCTCTTGCTTCTAATGTATTTATAAAAGGTCTTCGTTTCCCTTTATGCCTGTAGCTAGTTTGATCTCATTTTGTGCCTTTGCCTTTCTAATCTTGCCCCTGCATTCCCGTGTTGCTTGCCTATATTCATCCTTTGTTATTTGTCCTAGTTTCCATTTTTTATAGGACTCCTTTTTTATTTTCAGATCATGCAAGATCTCCTTGATAAGCCAAGCTGGTCTTTTGCCATATTTTCTATCTTTCCTACACAGCGGAATTGTTTGCTTTTGGGCCCTTAACAACGTCCCCTTGAAATACTTCCAACTCTCCTCAGTTGTTTTTCCCTTCAGTCTTGCTTCCCATGGGACCTTACCTACAAGTTCTCTGAGCTTATCAAAATCTGCCTTCCTGAAATCCATTACCTCAATTGTGCTGGTCTCCCTTCTACCTTTCCTTAAGATCATGAACTCTATTATTTCATGATCACTGTCCCCTATACTGTCTTCCACTTTCAAGTTCTCAACTAGTTCCTCCCTATTTGTTAAAATCAAATCCAGAACAGCTTCTCCTCTGGTAGCTTTTTCAACCTTCTGAAACAGAAAAGTTGTCTCCAATGCAGTCCAGAAACTTATTGGATAGCCTGTGCCCCGCTGTGTTAGCTTCCCAACATATGTCTGGATAGTTGAAGTCCCCCATCACCACCAAATCTTGGGCTTTGGATAGTTTTATTAATTGTTTAAAAAAGGCCTCATCCACCTCTTCCACCTGGCTAGGTGGCCTGAAGTAGACTCCTAGCATGACATCACCCTCATTTTTTACCCCTTTTAGCTTAACCCAGAGACTCTCTACACAGCTATCTCCTACGTTCATCTCCACTTCAGTCCAAGCGTGTACATTTTTAATATACAAGGCAACCCCTCCTCCCTTTTTTCCCTGTCTGTCATTCCTGAGCAAGCCGTACCCTTCCATACCAACATTCCAATCGCGCGTCCCATCCCACCAGGTTTCTGTAATACCAATGATATCATAGTTGTATTTATTGGTTAGCAATTCCAGTTCTTCCTGCTTATTACCCATACTTCTTGCATTTGTATATAGGCATCTAAGATACTGATTTGATCTTGCCTCCCTGTTGTGCCCTGTCCCTCCTTTCTCCTTGCCATTATAGGCCGTGCCCCCCCCCCCCATTTCCAACCCATCTCCCAGTCCCGCACATTCAGCACTTACCTGTGGGCTTTGCTCACCTGTCCCCGTCCAACCTAGTTTAAAGCCCTCCTCACAAGGTTAGCCAGATAATATTTCAATATTAGATACAATCCCTTTTCTAATGAAAGCTACCTGTTGTTAAACAGGTTCCCAGTATTCCCTTATCTAGAGGAGGGATTCCATGGTTCATACATAGCTTCCTATCATTGGCTGTGTCTCAGTTTCTAGATGCTTTTCATTTCAAATCTCTTCTGTTTAAAATAGTTGTGGATGTTTATGTTGGGTTTTGGTCACTATAGATGGACTAATTGGGGAAATCCCCAGTTCTAGCAATGTCTTTCCATTAACTTTGATGATCCATCCTTGTTCTCCCTGTCTGATGATCCCTCACTATCTTGCTTTGAGTAGGAGCTGAAGGTTATAGCCTCAGTTTTCTATATATACACCTATACATAAATTCATAATCTTAGCCAGTTTACCTATATTCTAATGTTTATAAAATTCAGCACATTATAGGCTTTCAAAAATACTCACTCAATACATTTTTATAACACAATAAAATTGTCTATAGTCAATTGATTGACCTGCTTCTTCTTTGGGACTCAAACCCCCATTCTCCTCTTGGGATGCCTGGACTCTGGTCATCCTAACAGAATAATTAAAACTATCCTACTACAAAACATATTGAAACCTTATTTGGGCATACAATGAAGGAAATTTGTGAAATTTTGTGGAAAGAAAAAGATAAAAACCAATAGCCATGGTAGCAGTTCATAAACAGACTATGCTAGATGGAGTCCATGTGTTCTTTGTTTTGTGAATTAAATGTTTGGGTGCATAGGTGTCTGTCAGAAACCAATGTCAAAGGCTATGTCTAGACTGCACTGGTAAATCAGAAAAAGATACGCATTAAGGACTCATCAAATTTCAAGCATATAATTCTAGCATTCAATTTTTGCATATCCTTCTGCAATACTTCTATTAACTAGGAAGAAACTGGTATTTCTTTGGGCAAACAAGAAAAAGTATTGTTTCTAAACACTGAAGTGGAAACATTTTGCTAATGAACAACCCTTGTTCTATGAAATAAGCAACAGTAGAATTCAGTTCGCCTCTCCCATAACCTTTCACATAAACTCACAGTTTAGGACAGTTGGGCTAGCTTCTTCACCCCTCCAACCAGTCACAACACAGCTTTGTATCAGGCCTTATCATAAGTCATTCCTTAGGTTTTAATGAACCCTCTAATTGGCTGAAAGGTAGGGAGGAAACTGCATTCTCCTTTACATTTTGCTTGATAAGCGGCAAAGAACCATTCAAGTTCTCCTGCTTGCAGCAAGGTTCTCATTCCTACCCACCACGTATTCAGTACCAGGCTCTGGGCAAGCTTTTGGCCCATCTCCCTAAGATATTTTATGTACATTTCACTTACAAATGTATACTAGGTTTCCTAGCCATTCTTTTTTTTTTATCATCTTTGGGGACTAGACAGTCTTTGCAGTTAATTTATTATTTTGTTTGGGCAGAGATGGATATGTAAGGAATATATAGGATTCTGTGTGTTGTTGGGAAAGAGACCTCCTTGGTAGAGACTGCTTCAATTTAATACATGGGTGGCTCTATCCCACCTGACTTGGGAAAGGTGAAGAGAAATGTGAGGATGAGAGTCCAAGTCTTCTGTTCAACCTGGGTATATGAGGCACCAAGCTAATTATTGTGAGTGTGAGGAGGCAAAAAAGAAGAAAAGTTGGAGGGAGAAAGAACAAGAATCACATTCAGATATAAAAAATTTACAAGCCTCTTTGTTGATTCAGCAAATAACCATATTTTGGTTTAATAAACATGAAGGGTGGAATCCATCCCCTATTCAAGTTAACAGAAACTTCCCACTGACTTAACTGAAGTCAAGCTTCACCCTAAAAGGTCTAAGGTTATTTTTCAGGGAATAGGGAAAAGGAAAAACTCTGATTATCATTTCAGTAAATTTTATCTATGTAAACTACATTAGATTTGACAGGATCCAAAACATTTATTTCTAACAGACTACTTTATACTTTAAATAGTTTACAGTCCTATCTAGAAAGCAAGCATAACACAAAATCAATTTCCAGCTCTAATCTTTCTTCATTCCTTCCACCATGTTTGATGACTATTCAGTTTAAAACTTCCACATTTACAAGTATCAAATTCTTATGTTTAAAGGTGTTACATATTTTGATTTTCATTCTGTAGTCTCACTGCAAGCAGAATAAGATAAAACATGGCTTTTCTATACAGAATGATCGGGATGTTTTACTGACAATACTGTTATACCAAGCAAAATCTCTGTCAAGCCATTTTAACTTCCATATAATGCAATGCCATTAAAAGCAATTTCCAGACTTAATGGTACACTAGCCTTGTGCAACTCCGGCATCCTTCTAAATTTATTCCATTAGTCATTCCATGAGGTCTTTTTAACTTTCCTTCATCAGTTGTCCTCTGCTTTTCAATTTATCAATTCTTATGCTTACTTTCCAGGACCATATTTCATTTTCCAATAACATTCCTCATTTAAATGTTCTAAAGCTTTAGCTCTGTAAATCTGTAGTTGATTATTACTTTTTTGCCAGGCTTCTCCAGGTCATACATACTTTATATAGGAAGGTTAGCACTAAATCCTTGTTCTAGTTTACACAATAAGAAGCTGCTCAGTCACCCTATATGTGTAAACCAGCAGCAAACCAGGCTAATACTGACCACAGATGGCCTGGGGCACAGTAAGTATAAGTGAAATACAAATATCCTGATCCATTGACAAGATTCAAAGATCATTCTAGTGAGCTCATCACCTTCTTAAAACAGTTCTAGTCCTATCCAAATCTCATCTTTTTGCACTCATGAGGAATGTTGAGACTTAACAGTGTCCAGGGTCCACTCCCTGTGTGGAGGTTATTGGTTACATCTCAGATAATCAGACTATCACCTTGATAGTCCTTATATCTTACCTCCTGACTGATAGCTCCATGTCAAAGATGTCAAACAACAGTACCGTTTTAGGTGCAGTTATGATACATTTCAATCTGTAGAGCCCTGTGTGGCTACAAAATTTATATTTATATCTGCATCTAATCCACAAACATGGTCCATGGATATCCACAGATTTCTAGGATCCTAAATATAAAATTTGGGTCCACATCCATCCATGATCTGAAGATGTGGTTTGTGGGTAGCTGCAGATTTGCAGGGCTCTAACAATCTGTGGCTGAGATGACAGAATATTATACAATCACCCATAAGGGAAATTATTCTAATTAAGATCCATAGGAGCTATTGGTGACCAGTCCCTTTACGAGACACTAATTTTTTTCACTGGTTGACATGTATTATCATCACTTTCATACCTTCCTGAGCTCCAACAATATTTTTCAAAGTAGTTTACTTTATTAAAAAAAACACTCAAAATATTCTGAACAATTTTTTTATTATTAATGTCATACCTCTTGGCCCAGGTTCTGATTCCACCCCCACTAATGTAAATCTAAAGCAATTATATTGTTTTCAGTGAGGTTACTTCTGATAAGGGATTTCCAACTCACAACCTGTGGACCATATATGGGCCACAACATATTCACAATCTAGCTCGGGAGACCCAGCAGCCCTGCAGGGCACTTCTCCCCCAAAACCCTGCCCTTTCCATCTCATGCCACTCCATCCCCAGAGGGACCCAACCTCAGAGCAAGTGCACCCAAAGAGTGCATTCCACTTTCCTTCAGCTCCCACTGCCATGGGGACTGTGTGGGTCCTAGCCACTGCTGCCGCTGAATGCCAAACCCCTTGGTAATCCTAGAAGCTAGATCCATCAGAGTAGGAATAAGAGATCCTCCGGAAAAGGGCTTTATTCCGGAGGATCGGGCCAGTCTAGACGTTTTTTCCGGCTTTTCCCCAAGCCGGAAAAAAGCGGCGGACATCTTTATTTAAATCCCGCGGGGGATATTTAAATCCCCCACGGATTTCCCTATTACGAAGTTTAAAATTAGCATGCCCTTTTCGTAAAAGGGGCCAGTGTAGATGTAGCCAGTATGTTTAAAAGAAACAAAAGGAAGCAATCCTTCATGCAAGGCACAGTCAACCTGTGGAACTCTTTACCAGAGGATTTTGTGAAGGCTAGGAATTTAACAGAGTTCACAAAGGAATTAGATAAATTCATGGAGGATGGGTCCATCAATGATTTAACTGGGATGGGTAGGAATAATGTCCCTAGGCTCTATATCAGAGGCTGGGAATGGGCAATAGAGTTGGGATCACTTGATGATTACATGTTTTGTTCATTCCCTCTGGGGGCACCTAGCACTGGCCACAGTCAGAAGACATGATATTGAGCTAGATGGACCTTGGTCTGATTCAGCACAGTCGTTTTCATGTTCATTGTTTTCCACAAGTATAGGCAGTTACCCTGTGCAGTAACAATGGTTCTTTGAGATGTGTGTCCCTGCGGATGCTCCACTCAGGTGTCGGTGTATCCTTGTGCCAGTAATTGGAGATTTTTAGCCTAACAGTGCTTTCCCACATTGCCCACGTGCAGGGAGTAACATCCTCTTCTCCTTCAAGTGGTATCCCTGTGGGTGCTCCACTCAGGTGGCTAACAGTAGTACCCACTGCGTGCAGAGGTGGGCTTTGGAGTCATATATGAGAGGAGCTAAGGGCGGGGTCACCCACAGAGGTAAGTATTGGTCCTTGCTGCTATGCATAATGTTGTGCAAAGGTATGATGTGAGGACCATGAGGCCATTCTGCAGATGTGGCACATTATGCACTTGCGTAGAATACATAGTGACTATCTGAGGTGGACACTTATTTTGAAGTCTATAAAGGTATTTATACAGTTCTATACCCACTTCAAAATATGTTGTGCGGAGATGGCTGTTCCCTTGTGGGGACCAGACATGGAAATGAAAAGTCTGTTTGGCCTTCTGAATTGTTTAGTCCTGCCTGTGTAGAATACCACTACAGGTCTTGCATTCAAGATACGTAATATCACCTCTCTGGGGAAATTGTGTAGTTAAGGATAGTAGGTGGGTAAGTAAATGGGTTCATTAATGTGGAAAGCAGAAATAACTTTTGGCAGAAACTTTGGTTGGGACCTGAGCATTATTTTTTCTTTGGAGAAGATAGTATAGGGCAGGTCCACCATAAGGGCTGTTTTCTCTCCTACCTGCCTGGTGGATGTGATCACAACAAGAAAAGACACTTTGATGGCCAAGTTTTGTAATGATGAGGTCACCAATGGTTTGAAGGGAGATTTTGTTAGTGTGCCTAATACAAGATTCAGATTCCAAGATGATACAGATGTATGTATGTGCGGATTTCTTTTACATAAGCCTGCCAGGAATCGCTTGGTAGTCAGGTGGGTGAACACAAAGATGTCATTCACCAGTTCATGGAAAATAGTGATGGCCAAGAGATGGACTCTTATGGAGCTGATGGAGATCCCTTTGTCAATAAGGTCCATGAGGTATTCTAACAAGGTAGTTATTGGGGTAGCACTGGGTTGTCGGCAACGTTGACTGCACCATTCCTGAAATTGTAACCATTTACTTTGGTAGGTATTCCTCATAGAAGGACGGTGGCTGTTGAGGAGGACCTGCTTTACTATCTCAGAACAGTTAAGGTCTTCATTCTAGAACCATGGAGACGCCAAGCAACAAGCTTGAGTGCTCGAGGGTTCGCATAACAAGTTTGCCCATGATGTTGGGTTAGAAAATGGGGAGCTATGGCGATGGGGGATAGGGTTGGCAACTGAGACGTGATAAAGGTATGGAAACTATGGTTGTCTAGGCCAATAAGGAGCGATCAGAATGACTGTTGCATGGTTCACACAAAACATGTGGATCATGCTGGGGACCAGGGGAATTGGTGGGAATGTGTAAAGGAGTGGAGCTGTCCACGGTAAAGGCATCTCCCATGGAGTGCAGGCCCTGACCTGCTCTGGAACAGAAGCGGTGGCATTTGTAATTGGTTATTGTTGCAAAAATACCTATCACTGAGAATCCACACTGTTGGAATATGCGTAGGATGCTCTTGGGGTTGAGCTCCCACTTGTGCTGCTTGGAAAAATGCCCACTCAGGTTTTCTGAACTTCAGTAAATTGATATGAATTCTCATTTCTCGATGCAAGCATTTGCCCTCGAATGTCTGATGTCCATAGTAGGTGTCCCACCTTATGAGGGATGCATTTCTGGTTATACCTGTGAAGGATCTGGATGGTGAAAGGGCACTCTGGTGAGGAGGTTGTGTGGACAGGTCCACCATCACAGTAAGGTCAGCAATAGTGGCAGAAATGTGACTCATTTGGCGAGACTGCATCAGTTGGGGATGTAAACTGATGCCAACCATGACTGCAAACAGCATATGTGGAGTCTCTCAAGGCGTACCACAAAAGTGGTAGCTGCCATGTGGCCTAAAATCTGAAGGCATATGCGAACAGTTGTAAAGGGAGCATGAAGTATAGCGTCTATGATATTGTGTATCGCAAAGAGAGGCCCTGGCTGCTACTGCTTCTAGCAATGGTCAGATAAATTCTATTTTCTGGGTAAGTTCCAGGGTGGATTTTTCTATGTTTATGAACAGACCTGGTCAGGAATAATCATCCCTTATAGTGTTTGTCATTATTAGAGTTTTTTATAAAGTATCTTTGATTAGACAATTGTCTAGGTAGGAGAATATGATCACACCCTACCTTCTGAGAAACACTGTCACCATGGCCAGAGTCTTGGAAAATACACGTGGTGCTGTGGACAGTCCAAAGGGAAGGACTGATAGTGGTTGCTGCCTACTGTGAGATACCTCCTCTGAGAAGGCTGAATGGTTGTGTGGAAATATCCATCTTGAACATCAAGGGCTGAGAATCAGTCCCCCTCGTCCAGAGCAGATATGATGAATCCTAAGATCAACATTCTGAATTTGTAGTTGCAGATGAACTTGCTGAATTTCCTGAGATCTCAAATGAGCCTCCAAACCTCCTGTCTTTTTGGAAGTAAGGAAACAGTTTGAATAAAAGCCTCTCCCATGGAATTTGGGGGGGACCTGCTCTGTGGCTCCTGAGCTGAGTAGTTTTTCTACCTTTGCTTGTAGCGTGGACTTGTGAGAGGGGTCCCTGAAGAGGGAGAAGGAGGGGATTGGAGCAGGGGCATGGAAGTAAAAAGGACTGCGTAGCCCATTTTGATGATCTTGAGGACCCGCTGGTCCATAGTAATAAGAACCCACTAATGGTAAAAGGGCCTCAGACAATGGTACAATAGGTATGAAGTGTATATTGGTCCCCTGGGAAGGTCACTCAGACTCTTGACCACATCTTCAAAATTGATCTTTTTCTGCCACCTGCAAATGATTCAGTGTGCTGAGCCCTTCGCCTATTAGGTCATTGTTTGGACCTCTGATTAGGTAGTGTGTACATCCTAATGTCCGGAGAGTTGTGTCAGAGTCCTTCACTGACTGAAGGACCTTGTCCGTTTTTGCAGCAAAGAGTTGATTTCTGTCAAAAAGAAGGACCTCTACCTTTGTCTGCAACTCACGTAGGATGCCAGATGATTATAGCCATGAAGTGCAATGCATAACAATTGCTGTCGCTGTCACCCTGGCTGCCGTGTCTGCTACGCCCATTGATGCTTATGAAGCGGTTCAAGCAATTGATCAAGCCTCCTTCATAATGGACTGGAGCTGAAACCTCTTTTGTTCAGGAAGATCGTTTAAGACCTCCTGCAGCCTGGTATAGTTTGCATGATCCTAATTAGCAAGAAGAGCAGTAATTGGAAATGCAGAATTGCAGAAAGTGGCAGAGGAGTACACTTTCCTCCCAAAAATGTAGAGTCGCTTATGTTCTTTGTCTTGGGCTGTAGATTTGAACTGTGGCTGTCTGGAACAGTGGTGGACAGCATCAACCACCAACGAATTCGGCTAGGGGTGGGAGAAAAGAAAATCAATCCCCTTGGCCAGGACAAAATATTTTCTATCCGCTCTGTGATTAGTTGGGGGAGGAGGGAATAGAGGCTGATGTCTGCCACATGGCTTCAGATGGCTCCATAATGGCTTTGTCAATTGGTAGGGCTATTTTGGAAGAGGTGGTGGGCTGTAAAATTTTAAGCAATTTATGCTGCTTCTCTTGTACTTCTTCCAACGCGACATCTTGGGATTATGCTTCCCTTTTGAATAGATCCTGAAATTGTTTCAGGTCATCTACAGGGGAGAGGAAGAAGGGAAAACGGCCTCATCTGGAGACAAAGAAAACTGAGATACTGCACAGTGGCTGTCAGAATCTGATTGGGGATAAGTTGTTGTCTGCCTCTGTGGGATCTAGTTGGGTAGTCACCAAGGGTGAGCATGGAGGGTGTGCCAACGATGATTGTGTGGTAGTAGGAGGAGACTGCGTTGTTGTGCATGCTGGGGTCGCTGTTGACGACTCACATGATCAGATTCGGTGGGAGGAATGAATATGGTATTTGTTCCATGGTTCCCAAGGTAGCCATTAGGGTTGGTGTTGCTGCGGTGGATAAGGCCACAGATGGCTAAAACAGGTGTACTGTGGACGATGATATGATAGCCAGTGCCTAGTATAATACCACGATGCCACTGAACCGGTTGGTGATGAGTGTTGGGAGGAGAACCTGCTCCCATGACCAGTGTCAGGTCCAGTGCCTGGAGACAATGGTGTGAGCGAAAAAGAGATGTTCTAAGAAGAACAACAGTGCTGGCTATAGTCGCCACAATTGTGGGAGAGCGGGGAGGTGAACTGTCTATCAGCACCCCTGTGTGACCTACATTTGTTAGGATTCACAAACTTCTACTGGAAGTTCAGTTAAAATATTTTCAAACAAACCAAGCCCCACACTGCACTACTCAGAAATTAATAATAATTTTCGGGCCCAGCATGCATATCATCAATTGAAGCTTGCCTTTGCCACTCCAATGCTGGCCCACCCTGACATGGCACAAGTTTTCACAGTGGAAGCCAACAACCCTAGTGCAGTGATCAGGGCAGTTCTCTCCACACTCACAGAGGCAATCAAGTACTGCATACCATCGCCTACTACTCCAGGAAGCTCAGATCAGCTGAGTGAAACTAAGACATCCTAAACAAGGAGTTCCTGACAACTAAAATTGCCTTTGAAGAGTTGCAACACTATAAAAGGCCTGTCACATATTTAAGGACCATAAGAACCTGAAGTAACTGCATAGAGGAAAGGCCCTGGACCAACAGCCCTGCTGGCCTCTATTCTTCTTCTGGTTCAACTTTAAACTATTTACACACTCTGGAACAAGGAATAGCAAAGCAAATGTCATGTTCCAAATATATGGCTCTGACCCACAAGACACCAGTCTGGGAACCAGACCACGTTCTCAAAACACATACATTTCTTAATGGAACTTACCATCAAAACACCTCTGTCACTGGAATTCTATCTAACAAGTTGGACATTTTCAATTGAAGACTGTATGACACCTAGCAGGAGATCACATTTCATGACACACAGGTTTTGAAGCTGGGTCTGTAGTATTTATAGGAGCAGCCACACTCCAACCCTCCATCTGGCTTCATGCAGAATTGCTTACCTGGCACCCATGAAGGCAGCCTTGTGGACCCCTCATACGTATTCCTAGAGTCCACTAGCATCTTACTGTCCTGCTGGCCCTACTTAAGCCAGCAGCAGAAAGAAGAAGCTGTCTGAACAACTGTGCTCCATCCTGTTCTGGACTTATGTCTTGTGCTACCTGCTCTCTCTCCCATGCCCTGGTTCGGTTTCCTATTAACCTGATCCAGTGTGACTCCTGGCATCTGATTTGTGGTTCTGCCTTACGGTTTGTCTCCTGCCTGTCCTCCTGGTATCCTGACCCAGACTGATTCCTATCTTCTACCATGGTCTCTGGCTCTAATGCATCTGGCCACCACGCCTATGACAAGAGCCGCTGTGTCCCCAATGTAAGTTTGATTAACCTATACACTGCTTTCATATTTAATAGCAAGCCATATAGCACATACATTTTAAATGAAATTTTCTCTGTTTTCATCTGGATACAAAAATTCTGGAGCTTTCCTTTACAATGCTATACAAAATACTGCTTCAAATTCTTGTTAGATCAGTTTAGTGAGAAACCAATTAAATCAAGTTACTGAACTGTATCAATAAACAGTGGCTTTAATTCTGTCAACTTAATACCATTAATGCCAACCATAAATTGTCATGTTTACAATGAAACCATGAAAAAGTCACAGCTTAGCAACATAATAAGCTATGCTCTCTTGTGTGACTTTAATGGGCTCGGTTAGCATGATAACAGCAGCCTACCAATTTAAAATGTTCATGCGTCATTTTGTCAGCATCCGTGATCAAGGGATCATTCATGAAGTTATGCCCTTTTCTCCCCATGTGGTTTATCAACTTAACAACTTAAAAACTCAAAAATATAAACAAGACAACCCACTTAAATCTGAGCATGGAAACAGTATGAAAGACAGCCAACATTACCCATTTAGTGTACTACTAGAACTAATTAAACAGATGATTTATCATGGCAGGAAGAAAAACATATGGTACTGTTAAGACTCCTGCTGGTATACTCTCTTTCATTTTATTTGTATATTACTTTTTTGAAACAGACAACAGAATGATTGTCACTTTTAAGGAAAAAATCTTCTGGCTATCACAAGAACAGAGCCCAGAATTGTGTACGGAGAGGAAAGAAAGAGATATTTCACATACCGTAGGAAAGAGGGACATTACATATAAAATGTAAAATGTATTAATAAAAGTGGATAAATTATTCTCCCAAGAATACTTATTTGAACTTTTTCCCCACTAATTCATGTTTAAATTTCAACATTAAAAAGCTCTCTTATGGCATTCCCAAATATAATACTCCTAGAACATCTTATTTCCAGAGACATATTCAGAGATAAATCTAAATGACTTTGGTACACTGAGATTAAAAAAAAAAAATGCAGCTAGCCTGTGCCACATGACATTGGCTCACAGGGCCAAGACTAAGGGGCTGTGGTGTAAATTTTTGGGCTTAGGTTGCAGGTGGCAGGGTCCCAGAGCTCACTCTGCAGCTCAAGCCAAAGTATCTACACTACACTTAAACAGCCTCTTAGCTTCAGTCAGCTGGCACAGATTTTTTTAAACTATGGTATAGGCAAACCTTTAGAGTATAGGATACACTAAGAAAAACACTAAGAAAAACTCTTGAACTAGAGATGTGAAGGACTAGTTGACTATGATAGTCGACAGGGTAGTTGACTAGTCACTTCCCTTCCACCTTGCTGTCTCTATCAGAAAGAGGCAGCAAGGGATGGGGTACTTCAAAGTGGCAGTGCTGATTAGAGCCTGGGGCCAGACTCCAGGCTCCATATGGTGCTGCCACTTTGAAATAATATGTGCAGCCTGAGGTCACCCCAGCTGGTCCTGGGCTGCACACGTTTCAAAGCAGAAGTGCCACATGGAGCCCGGGATCAGCTGGGAACTCCCCTGCACATCCCAGGCTCCATGCGGCGTTGCCACTTTGAAACAGCACAAGGAGCCCAGCGTCTGGCTCCTTGCAGCATTTCTAAGCGGCAGTGCAGCGTGGAGCCTAGGATCAGCTGAGGACTCCCTGGCACACCCCAGGCTCTGTGCGGCACTGCCACTTTGAAATGCCACGGGGAGCCTAGAGTCAGGCTCCTCACAGAGTTTCAAAGCAGCAGCGCTGCACGGAGCCCGCTGTCAGTGGAGAAGTCCCCAGTTGACCCGGGCTCCATGCAGCACTTTTGCCTTTGAAGTGGAGCAACAGTCATAGGGGGGGATTAGCCCTATTGCCCTATTGACTAATCAAATAGTCGCTATTTAACATCCCTATCTTGAACTAACACCCAGTTTGAAGTATGTAATCCATACACACCTGCACTTTACTTTACAAGTCTGAAAGCAGAGGGGATGATGTAGATCAGTGAAAAGGTAGAAGACAAGGGTGTATCACAGAAAGTAATTAACAAGTAGGTATGATAACTACAGCAGTCATAGTAATTACAACTGGTGAAAATTTTTATAACAGTTTTCCATCAGAAAATACTGCTCAGTGGTCTCAAAAGATTTAGGGAGAATGTGTCAATTCTGATAGCTTTACAATCCACCTATCTCCCTTGGGAGCCAAATAGCTCCAGAAGCATGGCAGGTAGACAAGCCCAGGCAGTTTGGAATTGTACGGTTCATATTTCATTTCGAAAACATCAAAATAAGAAAGTTTTGGAGTTTTTAAAATTTCTCAATGTTCAGTTCCATAAAAAAATGTTGACTTCTGAAAAATATTGAAAACTTGAAATTTTTTCACCAGATGGGAATTGCTTGCGTTGGCCAACTTCAGTAGTAACTGTCTCAGGAGCATCTGCACCATTATTCCTCCTCAAGAACATACACATTAGGCCTTTGGCTCCATAGCAGTCACTTCTTTTTGGCTGGATGTTTTGAGACTTCATGGTTCACAGACCACACTTTAATATTTCTAGCAAGTCAGACTGCCTAAACAAGCAAGTGTCTATGTTTTGATTTCTCTCCAGAGGCTATGAACTGTGAAACTGTTAGCAGCTACAAGTTACCACAAAGCTCTTTATAAGCAAGCACCTTTATTCTTAAAATAAAAGCACTACAGAGAAAACCTATTAAAATAATAAAGCATCTACACACATGCTTAAAAAATTACCAGAGATTAACCCAACTCATCGCAGCCTCTGGTGAGTGCCACTCCTTCAAAACTCAACTGGATTTTCCCCACAGCTACAAGTTCATAAAAATCTTGTATTCAGAACCAACCATGAATAGTTCCATCTTTCCTTTATACAGTGCAGACCTTTGATCTTGGCTGTATGTAACAGGAGATCAGCATACAATGGCTCACTCCTAATATTGTAGCTTCAAAAGGCAGTTTTCATGCATTACCTGAGGTGGGAAATTTGCTTTCATCTCCCATTAGGAATTTATCAGGAAAACCACTAAACACTTTTTGTCTGGCACACTATTCAGTATAGTCCTTTGAACCCCAGATCTCCAATCTGTCACATCTCCCATGCTAAGAGGTTTCAGAAAATCCTGGACCACAATGATACATGAACTTAGTACAGAAAGACCTCCCAAAGATATTGGAGGAAATTGCCGTATCTGTCAAAGTAATACTTCGGTCTTACGTAGGAAATGATCATGTTAAAATAAATTCAAGGAAGAATAAGATTTTCTAAAGTGTCTATGTGTCTTAAAAACCTAATTTACATTTTCAAAGGATATACATAATTAAAAGCCTAAGTTTGTTGCGTTTCAATTAAACAAATTCTTATGTACCTTTGTCACTTTTGAAAATGGGATTTTTGCCAGGTCCCTGGCGGTTGTGCAGCCTAGTGGCAGGTCGAAGAGTAAGCAAGTGGGAAAGGGGGGCACTCCAAACCACTCCCTAGTCAAGTCCTTCAGTTGGTGCTTCTTAGTAGGTTCCCTCTTTTTCCCAGAGGAATGGAATTGGGGGCTTACTTGCTCCCCTGGCTGCCAAGAAGAAAGATTCTAGTTTGTATTTGGGGTACGTCTACACTGTGGAGCTATTTTGGGATATTTCCAGTATCCCAAAATAGCTATTCCACGTCTTTTGAACAAGCCATTATTTTGAAATATAATGGGCTCACTATTCTGATATCTGAGTAAGAAAGAATTACTCACTTTGTGCAGTAAAGCTGGTTCTTCAAGATGTGTGTCCCTGTAGGTGCTCCACTCTGAGTGCTGGTGCATCCTTGCACCGGTGACCAGAGATTTTTCTAAAAGTGTCTGCCACACCACGCACACACCGTGGTGCCCCCTCGTGCTGTTGGTGTCTGTTAGGCACACGCGCAACACAGCTCCCTTTGTTTCTTCTCTACCCATACTAGTAGAGCATGGGGTTTCAAAGCAGGGGAGAGAGGGTAGCGGAGCACCCACAGGGGGACACATCTCGAATAACCACCGTTACTACATAAGGTGAGTAACTCTTTCTTTTTCTTCGACTAGTGTCCCCGTGGGTGCTCCAATCTGGGTGACTATAAAGCAGTAGTCATCTCATGGAGGCAGGTTTGGAGCCCTGTTGTTGTCACGGAGAATAGTACTGTATGCCCAACAGCCAGGGATGACGCTATGGAGGATGCAAGAGCATAGTGTTGTGCAAATGTGTGGTCTGACGACCAAGTGGCTGCACTGCAAATTCCTGTCGAGGTACATTCTTGAGGAAAGCAGTTGTAGAGGACACGGCTCTAGTGGAATGGGCAGTGATGGTGCCCGGTGGGTCTTTGTTGTGGATGGTGTAGCACGTGTGGATGCATGAAAATATTCACTTGGAAATCCTTTGAGAAGAGGCAGCCTGTCCTTTGGATCATTCCGCAAAGGATAGGAAGAGGCTAGGAGATATTCGGCAGTTTCTCGTACAATCAATGTAGAATGAGAGTACTCTGCAGACATCGAGGGTGTGCCATGCTGTGTGTGATGGATCCATGTGCAGCTTGGGGAGAAACACAGGTAAGTGTATCAGTTCGTTGATGTGGAAGGGAGAGGGAACTTTCGGGAGAAATTTGGGGTGAGATTGAAGTGTCACCCTGTCCTTGGTAAAAATTGTACGGGGAAGAGGGGTCCTCCATTAGGGCAGCAAGTTCCCTACTCTCCTACAGGAGGTTATTGCAACTAGGAAGGAGACCTTCATAGACAGGTATGACCAAGGGCAGGTTGCCAAGGGCTCGAAAGGTGGCTTTGTCAGGCTCTTGAGTACGTGGTTTAGGTCCCACATAGGAACTGGTGGGTGAAAGGATGAAAAAGTGTTTTGTAGACCAGTGAGGAATCTTTTGGTGATTGGGTTTGAAAGGAAACAATCATCCTCAGTAGTGCAATAGAAGGCCTCTACAGCAGCCACATAATCCTTGATAGCCAGGCCTGACTCCCTAAGGTGCAAGACGTAGTCCAGCAGGAGGGATAGAGGGGCAGTCTCAGGGAGTATGGTATGCATATGTTTAAGCCACTCGGAGAACCTGTTCCATTTGTAGAGATAAGTTTTCCTGGGGGACTCTCTTCTACTGTTGATTAGTATTTCTTTTACTCTTTCAGAGAAGTGCTCTCAGCATAATGGAGCCATGAAGGAGCCAAGCGTAGAGGTGGAGTTTGTGGTGAAGAATCGTGCTGTGACTCTGGGATAGAAGACTGCATTGTGTTGGAAAAGCATATGGATCTGTGACTGACACTCTGAGGCGGTAGGGATACCATGTTTGCCTTAACCACACTGTTGTGATGTGAATCATGAAAGTTCAATCTGTTCTGATTTTGATGCTGACCTTGTGGAAAATGGGAAGACGTGGGAATGCATAGAGTAGTGGTGCGTCCCATTTGATGGCGAAAGCATCCATCAGGGAGTGCTTTCCTGGAACAGTAAAGGTGGCATTTGTGGTTGTTCCTGGTCGTGAAAAGGTATACGTCTGGTTGACTCCATCGGTAAAACACATAACCGAGGGCTTGCATGTCTATCTCCCACTTGTGGTGGTCATAAAATTTGAGACTGAGGGCATCTGAGGTCATATTTAACACCCCTGGGAAGTACGTGGCAATGGGGTAATATGGAGCACCAGGCACCAATTCCATAGCTGAGAGCCTCTGTACATAGAGGATTGTACACCAACTTGTCGATTGATGTAATACATGCAAGTGGGATTGTCCATCATGATGCTGACAGTTTTGTAAGCTACAGAGTGTAGGAAATGTTGGCATGCATATCACACTGCTCTCAGTTCCAAAAAGTTGATATGGAGGGTTTGCTCCATGAAGGACCACTTGCCCTGGGCCATGAGGTCCTTCGTGAGCACCCCATCCTTTAAGTGATTAATCAGTCATAATGGTAAGTGTAGGGGTTGGTTGATGGAATGGAATGCCTGTTAGAACATTGTGTGGATTCGTTCACCAGTTCAAGGAGTTGAGAACCCATGGCAGAATGGGAATGAGAGAAGCTTCCAGATTGCAGGCCCTGGTTCGCATGGGGGACTTTAATTACCCTGATATCTGTTGGGAGACCAATACAGCAATACACAGAAAATCCAGGAAGTTTTTGGAGAATGTTGGGGATAACTTCTTGGTACAAGTGCTGAAGGAACTAAACAGGGGCCATGCGCAGTTTAACCTGCTGCTCACAAACAGGGAGGAACTAGTAGGGGAAGTAGAGGTTGGTGACAACCTGGGAAGCAGTGATCATGAGATGGTAGATTTCAGGATCTTTACCAAAGGAAGAAAGGAGAGTAGCAAAATACACATCCTGGACTTCAGAAAAGCAGACTGACTCCCTCAGAGGATTGATGGGCAGGATTCTCTGGGATGCTTACATAAAGGGGAAGGGAGTCCAGGAAAGCTGGCAGTATTTTAAAGAAGCCTTATTAAAGGCACAGAAAGAAACCATCCAATATGCAGCAAGAAACGCAAATATGGTAGGTGACCAGATTGGCTTACCGGAGACATTCTTGGCGAGCTTAAACACAAAAAGGAAGCTTACAAGTGGAAACTTGGACAGCTGACCAGGGAGGAGTATAAATATATTGCTCGAGAATGCAGGGGAGTTATCAGGAAGGCGAAAGCACAATTGGAATTGCAGCTAGCAAGAGATGTGAAGGGTAACTAGAAAGGTTTCTACGGGCACGTTAGCAGTAAGAGGGTGATCAGAGAGGGTGTAGGACCCTTACTGGATGAGGGAGGTAACTTAGTAACAGAAGATGTGGGAAAAGCTGAAGTACTCAATGCTTTCTTTGACTCTGTCTTTACGGACAAAGTCAGCTCCCAGACAAATGCACTAGGCAACGCAGTATGGGAAGGAGGTGGACAGCCCTTGGTGGGGAAAGAACAAGTTAGGAACTATTTAGAAAAGCTAAACATACACAAATCCATGGGTGTAGGGGTCAATTGCGGAAGAACTCTGTACATGTGAAGCATAGCGGTGGTGAGGCCCGTATTCCCTCCCTTTCCCATCCCAACCTGCCCTTTCCTACTACTGATGAACCAGAAGCAAGCCTCTAGGAACATACACCATTGTAGCAAGAACTAATTGTAGATAAGGGCAGGAACATAATCTTGTTTACCTAACTGTACTGATCATGTAAACAAAGTCAAAGGACAAGCAGTACGGTTGAGACATGCTGTAACAAGCAATGAGTAACCCCCAGAAATTTCCAAACTGCCACAAACAAGGTAGAGACACAGTATTTAAAGCTGCACCAGAGCACAGCAATCTGGACCTCACTGATGGGCTTTGAGTACCTGCACCTCGGAAGCGGAGATAGTCTCCTACTTCATTCACAGCCTAAATGGGGTTCCCCGGCTAGCAGAAGTGACGTAAGAATGCCGCTTTTCCTATCATGTTGTTCTTTTAGTTAAGGGGCACAGCTGATAGCTGTCAGAAAATAAACAGCTTATGGTTGACAGCTACCTGTGTATCATGTCTTCGTATTTTGAGAAACCAGTGTCGGACCTGAGACTGACTCTTCCTAGCAACAATGGGCCCAGATTTAATGCATCCAAGGGTACTGAGGGCGTAGAGTCCTGCACTTGGGATGGAACAATCCCAAGAATTGTTACAGTCTGGGGAATGAATAGCTAAGTAGCAGTTCTGCAGAAAAGGACTTGGGGGTTACAGTGGATGAGAAGCTGGATATGAGTCAACAGTGTGCCCTTGTAGCCAAGAAGGCTAATGGCATATTAGGGTGCATTAGGAGGAGCATTTCCAGCAGATCCAGAAAAGTGATTATTCCCCTTTATTCGGCTCTGGTGAGGCCATATCTGGAGTATTGTGTCCAGTTCTAGCCCCCCCCCCCCCATAGAAAGGATGTTGACGCATTGGAGAGGGTCCAGCGGAGGGCGAACAAAATGATTAGGGGGCTGGAGCACATGACCTATGAGGAGAGACTGAGGGATGTGGGTTTGTTTTGTCTGCAAAAGAGAAGAGTGAGGCGGAATTTGATAACAGCCTTCAACTTCCTGAAGGGAGGTTCCAAAGGGGATGGAGAAAGGCTGTTCACGGTAGTGACGGATGGCAGAACAAGGAGCAATGGTCTCAAGTTGTGGTGGGAGAGGTCCAGGTTGGATATTAGGAAAAACTATTTCACTAGGAGGGTGGTGAAGCACTGGAATGGGGTTACCTAGGGAGGTAAAGGAATCTCCATCCCTAGATGTTTTTAAGTCTCGTCTTCACAAAGCCTTGACTGGGTTGGTTTAGTTGGGGTTGGTCCTGCCGTGGGCAGGGGGCTGGACTTGATGACCTCCTGAGATCTCTTCCAGCTCTATGATTCTATGACTTGGAAAGCAGGTCTCTGGACGGGGTGTAAAGTATGGCGAGCCAAGACTGAAGGAATCTCACGTGGAGCCTCGCCAGCCTGACAACGTACGTTGTGGCAGCCATGTGGCCCAAAATCTTTAAGCATTTGTGAACCGTCGTGGTAGGGGTCGCTCGTGCTACCGCTATGAAGTAGCCTAGGGTGCTGAATCTGTGCATGGGCAGAGTCGCTTTGGTTGCAATGGTATCCATGTGTGCTGCTATAAATTCCTACACAGTCGGGCAACAACCAACCTACAATAGCCAACTATTGAACTTTCACCCTAAGGGGAACAGCGAACTCACAGGAGTTTGGGGTGCCTTTAAGGCAGTCGGTCACATGGCACACTGCCCGAACTTACGAGTAGGGTCTCCCAACCAAACTGAGCCACCACAATATCACACAAAGCAGAACTAAAACTAGTAATTAAGGATACCCAGATGGCATGTTCTAGCCTGAAGTACACTTTGTACTAAATGTTCACTATATGTTATATGAATACCAATGGCTGTCTCATATGATTGCTAACGTTGGCACAAGTACCTAGAGAATATATTTGTTGCTGTGACATACTACAAGGACTCTAGAGAACAGTATATAGCTGAATACACTGAAGCAATGCATTACGACTAAATGTGGTTACTGGCAGAAATTTCTAGAACAATACCAAAAGAGAGCTTTTACAAATCATGAGATGAAGAGTCCCTTCAATTTTAAATTTCCCTTGTCATTTAACTGTTACTGTATGTAGAAGCCAATTAGAAAAGGTGACCACTAGATCATATACCCTGACCTACCATCTATCACAGGCCACCAACACTTGCAATACCAAACCCAGAACCAAAATTAGAAGAAGTATAAAAGCTCAAATGAGACTAATTCTTATGCTATTGGTCTGCACCAGGGATATCTTCCACCTTTTAATGACTTAAACAACTGTCATTAAAAGGAGGTGCTAATGGTTCTTAGCAGATTCTTGTAACTATTGCACTATCTATTCATTGTCTCTCTTTTTCTTCCTCCCCTCCCCCTTCCATCCCTTATTTATTCTTGGATCTGGACTTATTATACTCCGGTCATCTGAAATGAGTTTTGCCCACAAAAGCTCATGATACCATCTACATGTTTTGTTAGTCTTTAAGGTGCTACTAGACTATCTGTTGTTTTTTTTAAGTTTTACACTGTTATAATGAGTCAACAGGCAAGAACAAGGCATGCCAATGCCCAAGACCTGTGTAATGGCAGGGCAACGATTAAGTGAGATATACCCAGATAATCCTGGCAAGTGACCCACCCCTACATGCTTTAGAGGGTATTTTACTGAACTCCAAATACATTAGATATACTGCATTTCTCTAGCTAAAAAAATCTGTTATTTTCTCAAAGAAGGAAGTCAGATTAGTCTGGCAAACCCACATAGCAGTGTTTCTCAAAATGGTCTGCACGACCACTCTAAGAAACCTACTAACTGGCAGCTCCAGTGTATTTATTTACCGGCTCCGCAGCCATGGAGCCTCGCAACTCCCATTGGCTCTGGTTCACTGTTTGCAGCCAAGAGGAGTCACAGGAAGCAGTGTGGGTGGGCTGCTGCTTCCATGGATTCCATTGGCTGCAAATGGCAAACTGAAGCCAAGGGGAGCTGCGAGACTCTGTGGCTGCAGAGCCAGTAAATAAACACACCAGAATGGCCAGTTACCAGGTTTCTCAAAGTGGTTTCGCAGACCATTCTGAGAAACATTGCCATATAGTATTACATTCCTTTACCACACATATCATTCACAATTTATTCTAAAGCTTTCCATGCTGCTAAAGTCACACAAATAGGTATATAATTGCCCAGACCAGTCCCTCCTTCCCTGCATTTGTTAAATCAAGGTACAGTATTAGCTATTCTCCACACACAGGGTATTACCACAAAATAAACAGATTTATTAAAAAAAATGTACCACCAGTCTAGCTATTTTACCAGTCAGTATTCTGGCATGGAAATTATCTGGTCTCCTGATTTGAGCACAGTAATCTCTAAGATTTTTCACCTCAGTGTGGTAATTTCCACTTATTTATTTCCATCAGCTCTATTACCTTCGTGTGCACATTCCATATTCTTATTGCAAACCATGGCAAATTATTCATGTAGGTTTTAGGTCATATCTAGATTATCTCTACTCTCTTTCCCATCTACATGGGATCCAAATTCATCACTCTCTATTCTCTTTTTATTTATATAACTAAAAAACCTTTTTATAATGTGTTTTCATTTGCTTGGAAAGAGCTAATTCAGCGTAACTTTTATAATTATCACTTTACTATTACATGTTCTAACCTCCATGATGTAGCCTTCTTTGCTGACCAGTTCTTTTTTCCATTCCCCATAGACTCTCTATTTACTCCAAATAAACTTTTTGAGATGGTTATTCATTTAACTGGATCTGGAAACTTTCCCTGTATGTTTTTCCCTCTATTTGGGCTGCAAACTTCAGTGGTATTTATATAGTGGATTTGAAGAAATGCCAATCAAAGTCCGTAAGGTCTTCAGACCAGATGATTTTTTTAACTAATTCCCTTAACTTCCCCAAGACTGCCATTTTGAAATAAAAACCACAGTTGATAACCTGATTTTGATTACCTTCCAATTCATTTAAAAAATCCATTTACGATCACTCAATCTATGGCTATTTCCTAATTCCAGTTTATATATAATGTTTCTCACTACTTACCAAAATGCAATTCTAAAATTGCATCACCCCTTTTTTGGTCTAATGCAATGTGAAGAAAAATGTCTTCTATCATACCCAGAAATAATGGTGCTCTACAAGTATTAGTAGCATATATTTTCCTCTCTTATCTGGGAAAATATCGCATTATGACACAAGTCCTAATAATATCTTTTAATATTATTAGAGAGAAAAGTATTTCAAATGTTGACAGTCTGTATCAAATTTCTAATAAAGTTTCTTTTATAGTCTGTGTCCAAAAGTAATTTTGACCCAAATAGATTCTATTTTGTCCATTCTATTACTTCTTATTTCTTTATAAGTTATTACTTCATTGATATATAGCAGTATCCCACCACTTTTACCTTCATTCCTACCTCTCGTAAGCATGTACCCTTCATTATCTGTATCGCAGTCATAAGTGTTATTCTGTCGTGTTTATATAATACATATAATTTCCTACACCAATAATTTTAGTTCCTCCATTTTACTGACCAGATTTCTTGCATTCATGTACAAACATTTCAGTTGTTTTCCTCGGACCTCACCCAGTTTTCTAACTTGATTAAATATAGCCCTTTCCTTTCCTGTAGCACCTACCCACTCCAATCAATGTCTATTTTTTCCTCCTTACTGTCGATTCCCTTATTTTGTGTCAGTCCATTATAAAACTTAGTATCCTTATTTTTGCTGATTTTCCCCCTTCCGTGTATTGAAACCAGGCATGGAGATTTCATAAGTGTCATCCAACCTTCTCCCTTAACTCTTAGTTTAAAGCACTTACCAATTATTCCAGCCTCAGATCTCAGAGGGTTAATACCCTAGTGCTCGCATGGAGTCCACCAGTCAAGAAGAGTCTTCTTCCAGCCAATGAATCCCATTGGTCAGTCATTCTAAAACCTGCCCTATAGCACCAATTATTGAGGTACCTGGGTGTTTTGGTTTTTTTTAAATCTTCACCCTTCTTCTCCAGTGATTAGAAATATTCACTTCTTTAAGCATCTTACCAAGGAAAGTGCAGTCATCTTTGATCCATTCCCGTGGCAATGTAGCAGTGTCATTCATCTCAATATGCAGCACAATTAGTTGTTCCTTTTCAGCAGTAGTTATTTCCCACCTCAGACTTGAAGGTAAGAAGAGACCATTTGTGATTCTCTAGTCTGACCTTTTGCACACTGTAAGATAGAGGCCCTCACTCACCCACTTCTGTAATGACCTCTCTACTCCTGTTCTAGTCTGAATTAATCTATCTTAAACATGGGAGACTAGAACCACACACAGTATTCCAGATGAGATCACACTTTATATAATGATACTAATACTTCCCTTTCTAGACTAGAAATATGTTGTCTGATGCTATGTAGGAATGCATTAGCCTTTCTCATGGCCATATCACACTGGCAACTAAACCATCCTCTGATCAACAAAAATACTCAAGTCTTTCTCCTCCTCTGTTGCTTTCAACTGATAAGTACCTAGTTTATAGCAAAATTCTTATTGTCAGTTCCCAACTACATAACTTTGCACTCTGCACTATTAAATTTCATCCAACTTCTATTACTCCAGTTTTCAAGGTTATTCATATCTTTGTGTATAATATTCTAGTCATCCTTTATTGTGGCAATATCTCTCCACTTTGCGTCATTGGCAAATTTTATTAGCACACACATTTTGTGGGAAGGTCATTAATAAAAATGTTAAATAAAATTGTCCTCAAGACCAAACTCTGAGGACTATCAGTAATCTCACTCCAGCCTGACAGTTTATCTTTCAGTACAACATTTCTTTTTAACCTGTTCCCTGCACACCTTTCAATTCTCCTGTCAATTCCCATCTTCTCTAAGTTAACTAATGAACTGTAACAAATGCTTTACTAATATCCAGTTAGATTAGATCTACTGCATTTCCTTTGTCTAAACAATCAGTGATCTTCTCAAAGACAGAGATTAGGGTTTTTAGCACAATCTACCTTTTGTAAAACCATACTGTATTTTATCCCTACTACCATTTACCTCTATGTCCTTAATTACTTTCTCTTTCAAAATTTGTTCCAAGGCATTGCATATAATTGAGGTAAAATTAGCAGGCCTGTAGTTTTCTAGATTACATTTTTTTTTTACCTTTCTTAAAAATAGGTACTATATTAGCAATTCTCCACTCAGTGTGTGCCAGCTGATTTTACAGATTCATTAAAAATCACTGTTATTGGACTTGCAATTTCATATGCCAGTTCCTTTAATATTGCTGGATAGAGACTACCTGGCCCCACTGATTTTAATACCATTAAGATGTATGAGTTTGACTTCCACATGGATGTGGTAATTTCTACTTTCAATTCCTCATTACCATTAACTATCCAACTATTACTCCTAAACTTATCATTACCCTTATTAAAACAGAAGCCAAGTATTTGTTTAGCTGTTAGGCCATGCCTAGATTATCTTTAATCTCCATCTCATCCTCAGTGCTTAATGGTCCCATTTCCTCTTTGCTTGTTTTCTTTTTTGACCTCTAAGAGATAACTTTCCTGGCTGATCCATCCCATCATCCATTCCTTTTAGGCTTTCTGCTTTCTATTAGTTATCTATTTGAGATACAGGGCGTCCTTACTATAATTTGCCCCAGTATACAATGATTCCACACTAGCATCGTTGACAGTTGTGGGAACTGTTCTAAGTCCTCCCCTTCCCCGCTGTTCTGTCAGGCAAAAACAAAAACAACAAGAAAAATTAATAAAAGACCAATTCACACAAGAGGAAGTTACCCACTGGAAAAAATCCCCCACTTTACATCCTTATGCTATACATCCATGTTGTTTGAATGTATCTTGGACGTATATCAGGGATGCCCTGCACTTGCTCATCCAGCTTGGTCTGCAACCCTTCCCTATGAATTTTTGCCCCTTGCTTGGGATGCAGGCTTCAGAGAGTTTTGCAACTTTGACAAAGTCATTCCAGGCCTCCTCCACATTCAGATCTTGAGTTTCTTCATTCCAGTCCACTTAATTAATTCCCTTAATGTTTTTAAGTTTATCCTTCTAAAATCAGTTACTCAAGTTGCAGATTTTTTTTTTATTCTTCAATTTAGTTTGAATGGAATTAGATCATGATTACTTGAACCAAATTTGCCTCCTAAAACCAATTCTTCTATGAGACCCTTAATACACATCATTACCATATCTGACTTCAACACATGTTGGTTCATCTCTGCTCCTAGAAAACAGCACACACTTTTCTTCTCTGGATCTGGTGACAGTCCTGTCTATTCTTCTGAGCACAGAGACTCAAGACACATAGATATGTTTCTTCTTGATGTAGAATGAATCTGTGTTATGTTCTCTCTCACAGTGCCCTGTTCAGTCTCTCATTTTTCTGTAGCCTCTGGTTTCCAGCTACCTCCATCAACTCATCTTCTCTTCTGCAAGGACTAGTGTGCCTATTTTTCTCTCTCATCACTCCATCTTCTGCCAGTATCGCCTTCACATTTCCCAGTGTAGCAAATATGTTACTGAACTCAATTTCATGACCTCAATTAGCACTAGCTAATTTCTTCTTCTGCCTTGTTCTCATGGCCACGTTCATCCATGGATCACCCTGCTCTTCTGGCAATCTTGTCCTTTTCTCCTGGCAGTGTCCTCAAATTTTGAATTTTCTGTATCACCTCCTTGTCCAAAGAATGAGATTTAAGGTGGTAATGTCTATTTATTAAAAATTCTGGCATACAGTTAATCAATACAACAATAAAAAATCATGCAATAATACAGAGCTTGAAAGCCATAAGAGGACTATAAAAATTATTATGCTTATAACTTTCTAGATTTATAGAACGTTTACTTTTACTTGTTACAATAAATACACATATACTGTGACCAACAATTCTTAAGCTCTTTCTTTCTCAAGTGTCTGCATATTATGCCTGTGAGGTGATAGTTTTCTACATGTAATCTACATTTACTAAATATTATAAAAATCATATTGCTAGTAAGGGTGAACACAAAAATATAGTTTCAACAAATTAAACTATTTGATTTTCTGGTTATATGTAGCTCTTCCTATTTTTATTCAGAAATTCTGGGATTATCTGACCACTGAACAGTTAAAATGATGAAACTATGATTTGAACATGAACTGGTAGACACTGATACATATACACTCCCTCTCAAGGGTGTCCTCTTTTTTGAAAATTCAAATATGGTAACCCTAATTTTAATATTAATCAGATAAGTCTTTGAATTCAGGAAAACTGCAAACTAACACAAATCTGCAGTTGGGAAAAAAAATTAGGTGCCAGTGTCCTAAAGCACCGAAGACTACAGCATACACAATCATACATTTAAATATGTTTCAACAACATTTCTTTAATAAAGTCAGACCCAGCACCAATTTAAAAATAGACTGTTCTGAGGGTAAAGTGGATCATAAGCAGACACAAATATCACAGAAGGCCTTCTGGGCATACAGGATGCTATTACCTTTTGCTTGCTGGCAATATACTTTCTGTTTGCATGGCACTACCACACTTCTCTCATTATAGCTGTCCTAGTTTTTGCAACATCAAAATTATTGTTCTGTCTTAAAATGCCAATAATTTGTTCCTTAAAGTAAAACATAAAAAATATTATGTGACACAAGAAGAATGCTCACTAGTTGTCTATTTTATTTGTTTTAAGATGTGTAATGTTAACCACTGAAGCACCAAAGGACACTAAGCTACATATCTCTGCTGTTACCGAGGTACCATAGAAGTATTTATTTTCTACCATATTGAGATCTAGATTCTTTTTCACAGTAATTCCCCAGCCATTCAACAAATGTCAGATTTATACAACCAATGTTATCATGAAATAATGAAAAGTGATATACAGAAAAACGAAGGCATGCAAGAACTACAAGGTCAACTTTTTAGTTGCATGTGAAACAAATCTAATACAAAACTCATATTAATATTAACTGCACAGGAAGGAGCCCTTTTACAAAAGGTGGAGTCTGGATTCTTTGTTACTAGAAGTCTTTACTCAAGATTGGATAGTTTTCTGAAAGATATATTCTAACAATGAAAAATTATGGGCTTGATGCCAGAATCACTTGTTGAAATTTCATTATTTGTCCCTACAGGACAGCAGACTTGATGAGCAGAACAGTCCCTTCTGACGGACATCAAAATCTGAAAAAGACGTAAGGAATCTCCATTTCTCACTCCTGGGGGCATTCTGCACCAAAAAAAAAATTAAAAATACTGTCCACAGTTTATTAAAATTTGGTATATTTTGTCAAAATAATACAGTATATCATTATTCTGGTTTTGATTATTTTAGTAATTTAAACTACAATACAACTGATGGAGAATGGGAGTGGGATGCCCTGGAGAAAAATCTCAAAACTCTTCGCCTAATAGTAACATAGCCAGGTGTGACCCTTTATGTCAAGTTATTAAACAACAAATATATGCTGCCATATGTCCAATGTTACATCATAGACAACTGAATAGCAAGTGAGGGCTGGGGAACCAAACTCTCAATTTTTATTGGCTACTAATGATCTCCAGCCAGGTCACTAGCAGACAGTTCAAGCAGCACATTCTGACAGGAAATATTTTCATTCCAAAAATTCCTCTCTTTCTCTCATATGCATGACTGTCAAGTCCCTCTATCCACCAGCAGTGATTTATGTCTCTATAGCTACTCCAGGAGCACAAATCAATCTGCCTGCCCTGCTGGAGAGGGGCACATGACCACTCTTGTAGCTTCCTTTGCTTCTCCATTAGAATTCATTTTCTGAAGGGAAACAAAGAAATCTTCAAGGGATACCAATACTGCACACACACAGTGACAAAGAATTCCCTCGGGTGTAAACTCTCTAGTGATCAGAAGTAGAGAGCATTTAGCAATGTTGCATAGATGCTTAGCAAAATGCAGGATTTGGTCCAACCTCACAGATTCACAAAATGTATATTTACTATATTTACTATGAGTGGAGTATGCACGGTACCCAGCTCTCATGAAGGCAACCACAAAACTTCTTTGGGTCTAAAACTTCTGATGAAAACCTTTTTGTAATTATGTAAGTTAGAATAAGTATTTAAGTATGAAAGTATACATGTGGAGAAAAAAATTGGCAAGAAAAACAGGTCTCATATTGGTCTAAGTCTTATTTTTTACATCTTTAGGTCAGGAAAATATGCACAGAAGTACTAGCATGAATTGTGTGTTATAATTTTAGAAATTATCTGAAATAAAATGCAAATTACTAGGAGCATTGTCAAGTTTATCTGGATAATAGAGATGTTTTAAGTATCATAATTGCTGCCAGTCTCTAAAAAACAAGTTTCCATCTCCATGAATATGTACCATAAAAATGCAACAATATTAAGCATTACATTTTATGATAAATCTGAGTCTGTATTATTCCATAATTCAGCAATACAATACATATTTCTAAAAACAACACATTGTCAGATGACTAAAATAAATTAAAGTATAAATTCATGTTATTCTCAAGTTGTGGTGGGAGAGGTCCAGGTTGGATATTAGCAAAAACTATTTTACTAGGAGGGTAGTGAAGCACTGGAATGGGTTACCTAGGGAAGTAGTGGAGTCTCCATCCCTAGAGGTGTTTAAGTCTCGGCTTGACAAAGCCCTGGCCGGATTGATTTAGTTGGGATTGGTCCTGCCTAGAGCAGGGGGCTGGACATGATGACCTTCTGCGGTCTCTTCCAGCTCTATGGTTCTATGATTCTATGTTGAATTTTTCACTATAAAACAACTAATCTTAGATCTCCACCTATTATTCACATAAAGCCAACCTGTAACCAGACCATTCTCTTAATGCTGTCTCTAGAAACCACAATTATAGAATCATAAGAAATGTACAGCTGTAAAGGACCTCAAAAAATCATCTAGTCCAGCACCTGAACCAAGTAACTCTAAACTATCCCTAATAGGTATATATCAAAAAACCTATGACTGAGATTCCATAATCTCCCTTAGAAGCCTATTCCAGAGCATCCTTATATATAGAAAGTTTTTTCCTAATATGTAACCTAAATATCTCATGCTGAAGATTAAGCCAATTACTTCTTGTCCCACCTTGTTGATTTCACACCAGTTACTCAATTTGTTCACATTTTGAATTTTAATTCTGTCCTCCAAAGTACATTTAACCCTTCCCAACTTAATGCCATCAAATTTTATAAGCATTTTCTCCACTCTACTATCCAAGTAACTCCCTCCTAGTCTGAGCGTGAACCACTGAAAATTACTTTGAGTATGGTTTTTCAACCAGTTATACACCCACCTTATAAATAATGTCATACATATTTCCCTAGTTTACTTAAAAGAACGTCATGTGGAACTGTATCAAAAGCCTTAACAATCAAGATAAATAACATCTACAGATTCCCCTTTATTCACTAAGCCACTTTTCCTGTCAAAGAAGCAACTTAGGTTGGTGTGGCATGATTTGTTCTTGACAAATCCGTGCTAGCAATTCCTTACAGCCCTATTATCCCGTAGGGGCTTACATTATGTCTTAATTGCCGTATACAGTACAATATTTTGAAGCTTAGTGATAATGATGCAAATTATCAATGTTCTTACATTAATTTACTGATGACCATTTCAAAAATATCCAGATAATCTTATTTAACAATCCCAAGCAGCCTTCTGTTCCTCCCCAGGTGTCAGAATGTCTCATTTCCCAAAACTGTTCCTACAACGTAGTTATGTCCTTCCAATATAAAATTCTGCAGCACTTTAAAAATTTAGAGGCGGTATGAAATTACTTAAATTGAATATTTAAAATAAAGATACAAGGAGTACAGCATTAACTAAACAAGGTACAGGCAGTCCCCGGGTTACGTACAAGATAGGGACTGTAGGTTTGTTCTTTAAGTTGAATCTGTATGTAAGTCGGAACTGGCATCAGCCGCTGCTGAAACTGATCAGATTCAACCGCGGCTGAATCTGGACGCCAGTTCTGACTTACATACAGATTCAACTTAAGAAACCCAGGCGTCCCCAAGTCAGCTGCTGCTGAAACTGATCAGCAGCTGATTCCAGGAAGCCTGGGGCAGAGCAACTCTGCCTCGGGCTTCCTGTAGTCAGCCGCTGGTCAGTTTCAGCAGCGGCTGACTTGGGGACGCCTGGGGCAGAGCAGCTGGGGTGCTGCTGGATTGCTCCAGTAGCGCGGCTCCTCCGCGCTACTGGAGTAACCCAGCAGCACCCCAGCTGCTTTGCCCCAGGCGTCCTGATTCAGCCGCTGCTGAAACTGACCAGCAGCGGCTGAATCAGGACACCTGGGGCAGAGCAGCTGGGGTGCTGCCCGGTTGGTCCGGAGCGGCGCTGCGGGACCAACCCGGCAGCCCCCAGCTGCTCTACTCCAGGGGTAGGCAAGAAAAGCCTGGTCTGCTGCGGGGGGGGGGGCACTAACTGCATCCCCCCCACCCCCAGCAGACCAGGGAGACAGGGAGCAAAGCCTTGGAGCACGCCTGCAGCGGGACAGCCCGAGCGCGCTTGGGCTGTCCCGCTGCGGGGGCGTGCTCCAAGGCTTTGCTCCCCGTCTCCCTGCAGACCAGAGAAACGGGGAGCAAAGCCTTGGAGCACGCCCGCAGGGGGACAGCTCAAACGCGCCTGGGCTGTCCCCCTGCGGGCGTGCTCCAAGGCTTTGCTCCCCGTCTCCCTGCAGACCAGGGAGACGGGGAGCAAAGCCGCGGAGCACGCCCGCAGGGGGACAGCCCGGGCGCGCTTGAGCTGTCCCCCTGCGGGCTTGCTCCAAGGCTTTGCTCCTGTCCCCCTGGTCTGCTGGGGGGGGTCCAGCAAAGCCGCTGGACCCCCCCCCCCAGCAGACCAGGGACACGGCAGCGGCTTTGCTCGGGTGTCCCTGGTCTGCTGGGGGGGTCCAGCGGCTTTGCTGGACCCCCCCAGCAGACCAGGGAGACCGGGAGAAGTTTTTCTTGCCCTGGAGGACACGGGTGGCAACCCACCGCCCGTGAGCTCCGGGGCGAGAAAAGCCCCGTTCGTAAGTGCGGATCCGACATAAGTCGGATCCGCGTAAGTCGGGGACTGCCTGTATTCTCCTATGAAATTCAACAGAAACATTATGGTTTAATGTAGTCAGTGAAGTGCAGCATTCCCAGCCTACTAACTCCAGAACATAGATCATGCATTCTGTGAAATATATACACATAAGTCCTTTCTTCTATCCAACCCCCTAAAAAACTGGACAAAGAGAGGCCTCACAACTGTTATAGTTGAAACTAATAACCAAAATTCAAATCCAGAGTCTTATGCTCCAAAGCAGTAAGAACAATACTGGGAGTAAGGCAAAAATTGCTGTGGCCTTTGGATGGCATTGAAATATAAATTAATACTAAGGCCATGTCTGCACTACAGAATTAAGTCGACTTCAGTTATGTCAATGATCATAAGTGTAATAGCATTAGTGGTACATGTTTACACAATTCTGTGTCAGCAGAGCACATCCAGTCATTGCTCTTCTTCAACAGAGAGCATTGTACTGCGGATAGCTAGCCCATTGTGCAACTCATCACATCGCACTGTGCAACTCTGTTATCCTCTGCTCCTGGGAGTCTGGGAATGGATTGGCATGTGTCATAGAGATATGCTTGCCATCCTCAAATGCAGTTCTTTCCATCTCATCATTCCAAGAGCTTCCTATTTCATTCTGTGCCATTTGTAACTGCTCTTGTAAATGGTGTGCTCATCACCTCTGCCTGACAGCATAGATCCTGAGCTGCAATGATGAGCATTTTAAACACAATGTGACTAATCCTGCAGTATTTAATGTAAATAAGAAACACCTGTCCTGCTGACTTCCATGGAAACAGATAATTCAGCTGCCACCACTACAAAGTAGCTTGCCATGGTGGGCTATTGCTACTGGGCTAGGGAAACAAGCACTGTGGGAGGGGATGCCATTGTGATGCATATATGGGATGACAAGCGTTACAGAACCTTCAGATGCACAAATCCATCTTTATGGAACTTCGTACAGCGGTCACCACAGCATTACCCACCATCACTGTGGAAAAGCAAGTGGGGATCACTGGGTGGAAGCTGGCAATTCCAGCTGGGATCAGCATAAAACAAAATAAAGGCTCACTTATCTCTTTCTCTCTCTGTGTAGATATAGATATAGATACATACACACACACACACACACAATTTTCCTACGGGACGACACAGTGACTTCATCATGTCACTACACATCCCACCTGCTGCCTCCGCCTTCAGCCTCCCCTCTCCGCAGTGGCCCCGCCTCAGGAGCCTTGACCATGTGACTGCTTCGTGAAACGGGGGGCAGCAGCTCCATTCCCATGTGCCCCCTGCCCCCAGCCTGCCTGACCCACTCGCCTGCTGCATGGGTTTGCTCTGCGTGGCTTGGGCCCAGCCACAGAACTTGGGGGCCACGCTGCAGATCTTCCATTGAGCAAGCAGCTCCGGTGTGTGCCGGTGACCCAGGGCCAGGCCCCTGGCTCAGGCATGCTCTCCCAGGCCTGCCGGGAGCTGTGCAGGTCTTGGCCACACCACACACCAGGCCCTTTGGGGACAATGTGGTTACGCTGCACCCCAGCCGCTTCCCCAGTTCTCCAGAATGGCCGCTGTGTGTTCCAGGCTCCCTGAACTCGCCACAGAGCACAGCTGCCCCAACAGGCCTGTTCGGAAAGGGTAGTCTGGGGGCAGGCTGTGGCTCCTACTGTGCTCCCCACTGGTGCTCTTGAGGAGGAGAGATGCTTAGCTCAATGAATTCTTTGGAGGGATCAAGGTGTGTGCTGGGAGGAAGGGGAATAGCATGTATGTGGGGATGAATGGGGCAGTAAGGGGGGATGGTGAGGGTGATGGCAATATAGGACTGGAGGCAGGAGGATAGGCAGTGGGGGAGTGCGAAAGGGGAGAAGTTAGGAAAGGATCGGACTGTAGGAATGGAGGAAGTGGAGGGGTAGGGATAGCACTGTAAGGTGGAGAGGGGGTAAGGAAGGGTGGGTGGATGGAGGAGGAAATAGGAATGGAAGGAGTCAGCCATGGAGCTCCAGGATAAGGACAAGTGGTCCAGATTACCACACCAGCTCTCTTCCCACGTAACCCAAATCTGGTTCACAGTAGGGCATGAGTGTATAAAGCTGGGGGCTCTCCTGCAGTTCCTTGTCTCTCCATTGTGCCCTGTCCGCATGGAGCACATCCCAGCCCCGTGGGTGGCGCTCACTTGCCATCTGGAAGGGCACATCTGGAGCACTACTGCCCTGCAAAGATGGCCAGTATCCGGGCACAGAGAGCAGGGAATTTTCTGCCTACTAGGCTGCTCACATGTAACCCAGACCCTTCCCCTTGCTAGTGAGCCAGGTGCCCGGGAGCAGCCGGAATGAAGGGGATCCAGTTGGAGCTGGACCCCAGTTTAATGATTGTGTTTGGCTTTGTTTACACATGAGGCCCACAAGCCCACAAAGCATAACTCTCCTGACAGGTCACTTCGCCATAGACCTATGCTAGCTGTCAGGAGAGGCTCCAAACTCTGCACATGAATGATTTCATTGACAGGAGGAGCAGGAACAGGAATGTGGGAATGGCTGGCAATCGAAGGGTGCGAGCAGGTGGGATAGGCTGAGAGTGTTCAGATAGAGGGGCCCACCCAGGGCTGTGGTGGGGCAGGAGCAGACAAGTGTGCAAATGACTTGGGACCATGAAGAGCACAGCTGGGCTCAGTGCAATATTAACAGGCTCTCTGGCAGCAAAAGTGGCCAGCAAGAGTGGGCCAGCAAGCTTATTCAACACTCTTCCTAGCTCAGGGTTTTCTTTCATGTTCAGTTAATTTTAAATAAATGCTTCTCATGTGTAAGCAGAATTCACTTTCCCAGCATATATACACCAGTTGTTGAATAGTTCCTAGAAATAACATCCTGAAATTAATATTTATGGTAGGTCATATCACTGACTAAGCTGGCCTAAGGGAAGATTGTTCCTCAGCTAAAAGATATGAAGTCAGTTGCAACAAACTATGCATGGATTTAAACTACTAAGTCATTTCTGGAATAATGTGTTGTGTGACGAAATCTCATCTATAGCAATACATCAGATTGTATTTCTATGATTGTATGGAAAGAAAACCAATCTACTAGAATAAACATAGCCAATATGTTATTAAGATCCATATTTTTTAACCTACAAACTATAGAAGCAATTCCATTCTTATAACCTCAAGGGAACTATTGTTTTCCTGTTGAAGTCACCTGAGTATTTTGTTAAAAAGAAGTTCATGCTTCATTGCTTAAGTGAAATTACCCCATGTTAGCTTCCAAGTGTAGTGAACCAAATTATTATCCCTCTACATGCATTTCTTCATTAACCCTTTGGTGCCATCCTTCCCAGAGTATTTTAATACATTTGTATAGCAATTTAGCAAAGAAAATGCAAACCCTGATATCAAGGGACTGAAATGATTCAGAATAGAGTAAATTCACAGAAATGAGGAAGACTGGGGTGATCTCAAAAGGATTATCATGACTGGGAAAAGATGTTTCTTTTTATTCAGTCCTTTTCGGGGGCAAATCTTCAGAATGGATCAGTGTAGTAATACTTAACATTTAGACATGCTTTTGTGTTATAAATTACATTCTTAAATCATTTAAAATAAATGAAAAGGAGGAACAACTTAACCACTATCCAGAAAGCTGCTTTGTGAGCAAACCTCTTTACCTAGAGATTCATTGGGTCACTGAGATTTAAATGCTTTGATGAGGCAGTGTCTCAGATTATGCTTAAGAGGAACATTAAGATCGAAAGCACAGGATACAGAACTTATGATACACAATTCTGAATTTTTCAGTGATGAAATTGTATGGTAAGACAGAAGTTGAGAACCTGAGAATTTAATTTTAGATACCACGTTCTGTAATTTCTATATATACACACCTCTAAAGAGATCTGTTTCCCACAGGTGCCACTATTGGTTGGGCAAGGACATATGATGTGTTCTTCTGGCTTTGCTACAATCCTGCAATGATCTGTCCCTTTCTACAACTCAGCCCTCTGCCTGGCCCACAAGTTGCTTCCCACCCTATTCTGGGTATATAAAGAGTTTAACAAAATCTATTTCCACTGCTCAGCAAGGAGCTTCCGACTTCAGCAAGCCAAAGTCCCAGTGTTGTAGCTAGAGTTGCCTCATGTCCAGTTTTCAACCAGAACACTCAAGTAAAAAGGGATCCTGACAGCTCTGGTTGGAACCGCCAACTGGACCATTAAAAGTCCAGTCAGCAGTGCAGGGAGGCCTGGAAATAAGGTAGATTCGCCTACTTGCCCTGGCTTTGCACTGCTCTTAGAAGTAGGTGTCAGGTGCCTGCAGCCCTTTGGTGCCAGGACAACCAGAGACTGGGAGCTCCTTGCACTGGTCCTGTCCTGAGTGCCAATTCTAGAGCTTCCAGTGGGAACTGTTGAAGGGGGGTAGCGCCTGTTGAAGCAAGGGCAGTGTACAGAGCCTCCCTGGCTGCCCATGCATCTAGAGACTGCAGGGACCTGGTAGCTGCTTCTGGGGAGCTAGGGTAAAGTGCTGCCAGGACCCCACAGCCTGAACTCTTTCCTGCACCGCAATCCCCTGCCTCAACCTAGAGTCCCCACCTGCACCTCAAATCCCTTATCTGTGGCCCCACCCCAGAGACCACCACACTCCCAGAGCCTGCACCCCATATACACACACACACTCTGAACCTCTTAGCCATACCGAGTCCCTCGTGCACACTGAACCCTTCATTTCTGACAATGTGGTGCCAATACCTTTCATTCCTGACACCACCCCAGAGCCATGACCTCAAGCCAGAGCCCTCACCCTCCCACACATATACCGGCCCCTACCCCAGTCTCAAGCCCTTTCCCACTCCCTGAACTCCTTTCTCCTGACACACACACCCCTCCCCCCAGAGATCTCATGCCTCTCACATTCCAATCCCCTGATCCAACCTGATGAAAGTGAGGATGGCTAAGACTGACAGAGGGAGGGGTGATGGCGTGATTGGGGAGGTGGAGCCCCAGAGAAGATTGGGAGCATGGGCAGGGCCTTGGAGAAGGGGCAAGGTGTTTGATTTTGTGCAATTAAGAAGTTGGCAACCCTAGTCATGACTCTCTTGGATATGGGGTCTTCCTATTCCTGAGCTTCTATCTAGTATGAGGGATAGGCTTTTTGCCTACAGTCCCATCAGAATGTGAGTAGGGGGATTCCAATCCAGGGCCTAAAGATAGGCAGCTGAGTGCTACCTACCCCTAATGCTATGTGCCTGCCGCCTTGAATTACTTTCTTCACCGGCAAGAGGTCCCCAGCTCCTTCCATGGCTGACAGTTTTCCTGCTCCCTAAGCACTTTCACTCCCGAGCGCTGTTGTCCAACTCCTAGGCTGCCCAAGCACTGAGCTGGAGGCTGCAGTGCCCCTCTGTGTGCCTGAGCACAAGGCAAACAGTCCTAGCTCATAGAAGCCCCAGCCATAGGCTGGACAACCCAGCCCTAGCTCCAGCATGCTTCCTGGAAGTGGCAAGAAGGGGGCCTCAGGGCAGAGCATGGGTGGGGTCACACAAAACTGAGTAGGCATAGCCTCCCTCAAACTAGGATACATGCCACCCATGTTAATCATCAAGTGATCCATCCCCAGTTGCTCACTCATATCTCTTAATGTCATGGGACCGTTACAGCTACAATTACCCTGCCCAGAAATAACATGGTAGCTCACATATATACTGGTATTAAAACCTGGAATAAATCAGTGCAGCACAGGACAAAGCCCAGCTCCTGACCTCTAAATGTCTGCACAAAGAAGATCCTCCAACCACATCTCTCTCTTCCTCTCCATGTGAAAAGGGTGCTATGCCACTGAAAGTTGTATAATCTTTTCTGCAGAGAGCAACTAAAGCTAGGCTTGATCCCAGTAACCCTGTTCTGAAGGAACCACACTGGCATACAGAGATTGCTATTCAGGTAGCTGAGGGGCTCTGCAAGGCTTAGGAACTCCAGAGTAGGTAGGCTTCCCACGCTCCCACCGAAAATTTGTTTGTTTCCTCTCATGGATGCAATGAAGAAGGAGATGATCTTGGCCCATGTTCTGTCTGTAACAAGATAAAAGGAATATATAAAATACAATAACTCCAGCTGAAATGCATGGGAGGGAGCAGCCAGCCATTTTGAGCAGCCAGGGACTGCAGCAGGCAGAGAGCCTGATTTAGGGTCCTGGCAGAATGGGCCAAGAGTGAAATCAGAAGCCTGGTGGATCAGATCCAGCCCACGGGCCATATCTTGCCCACTCCTATTCTTGAGCAACTCCAAACTGCCTAACATTGTGCTATATCCATTATTCTTAACTTCATACTTCTTTAAATTGTGGCCAATAAAATGCTTTGCTGCAGGCAACTGTGTATTGATTATTTACATAGGGGCACTAGTTTGCAGGCACCCTATTAAAAAATTTTCAGTTATCTACTTTTAAAAGCTCTGCTACCAAATTACCCACATTCTTCATATGGATAAAAAAAATGTCTAAGACGTACTCTGTTATCTTACAGTAGTGTACATACATCACAGCAGGCATTTATATATCATTAGGCTCCTCTGAAATCAAAGCAAGTTCCTAGGATCTAAATTATAAATATTTCAAAAAGTAAAAATTACATCTTTCTAAGCCAGGACAGCTTTTAAGCTTCCTTTGCACAACATGACCTTCACAAAGTAGTCAACCATCATGCTGTAAATTAGCCACGGTAACAGGATCACAGATGGCTTTCCAGCCAATCAAATCATAGGTGTAATTTCTACAATATTTCAAACAGCTGGCTGCCCATTTAGACCCCAGTCTTCAAAATACTATGATTGCTAGTCATCAGGAACAACAGAGAAAACTCCATCCTATACTGCTTACTATTCCACTGAATAGCAAAAAGAATAGTAAAAGTTACTTCATTTGTAGATTTCTTTGGGACCCTTCTACCCTCCACACACACACACACACACACATACACTTTCCTATGTATTTACATTGTTCCCACCACCATAGTACATGATCAACTTCTAATATTTAATTCAAGTCATACATGATCACATACAATCCTATTTTTTTTTCTCCTCTATCTCACATTCTAGAATCAATTACATTTCTGGTGGAAACTTAATATAACTCATATCCTTTTATTTTTCAATCACTACTTAAAACTGCTATGGAAGACAGCAGAATACCTCCAATTTATTTCAGTGGGAGCAGAGTCAGGCAAAAGCAAAATTTTTATAATGGTAAATGTGCATTTGCACATGTGAGGTTTAAAAACCTCATGTGAAATCCTGACCATGTTCGTCAATGGGAGTTTTCCCAGTTTTCTGATTGAATCAGTCTACACATGTCAGACTATGTAGAAATACCAAGTGAAATGACTGTACTATATCCAGTACAATTGTCCTTAACTTGATTTTTTTTACTAGATCACCATTGCAGCCTTTTAAGGGGAGAAAAAAATTGCACGCAGGCGCGCGCGCGCACACACACACACACACACACACACACACACACACACACACACACACTAGCAATCCCACTTTAGTTGAATGAGGATTGCAGCCTGCCATTTCCCAGTTAAATAGTAAAATAACAATATGCAAATATTGGTAATTATTCATATACAGGCAGACCCCGGGTTATGTACAAGATAGGGACTGTAGGTTTGTTCTTAAGTTGAATCTGTATGTAAGTCGGAACTGGCATCCAGATTCAGCCACTGCTGAAACTGACCAGCGGCTGACTACAGGAAGCCGGAGGCAGAGTTGCTCTGCCCTGGGCTTCCTGGAATCAGCCTCTGATCAGTTTCAACAGGCTGAATCTGGATGCCAGTTCCGACTTACATAGATTCAACTTAAGAACCCCAGGCGTCCCCAAGTCAGCTGCTACTGAAACTGATCAGCGGCTGATTTTAGGAAGCCCGGGGCAGAGCAACTCTGCCTCGGGCTTCCTGTAGTCAGCGCTGGTCAGTTTCAGCAGCGGCTGACTTGGGAACGCCTGGGGCAGAGCAGCTGGGGTGCTGCTGGGCTGCTCCAGTAGCACCGCTCCTCAGCGCTACTGGACCAACCCAGCAGCACCCCAGCTGCTCTGCCCCAGGCATCCTGATTCAGCCGCTGCTGAAACTAACCAGCAGCGGCTGAATCAGGACGCCTGGGGCAGAGCAGCTGGGGTGCTGCCGGGTTGGTCCAGTAGCGCCCAGAGCAGCGCTGCGGGACCAACCGGCAGCGCCCCAGCTGCTCTACCACAGGCGTCCGGAGAAAAGCCTGGTCTGCTGGGGGGGGGCGTACTAGCTGCACCCCCCCCCCCCAACAGACCAGGGAGACGCGAGCGACGGACCGAGACACACCCGGTCCCGCCGCCTGGGTCCTCCGCGGCTTTGCGGAGCACGCGGGCAGCCCAGACGCGCCGCGGCTGTCCCGCTGCCGGCGTCCTCAGAGGCTTTGCTCCCCGTCTCCCTGGTCTGCTGGTCTCCAGCAGACCAGGGAGACACAGAGCAAACCCCATTCGTAACTGCGGATCCGACATAAGTCGGATCCGCGTAACTCGGGGACTGCCTGTATTTTAATAGTAATTTTTGGCTATCAAACTCAGGTCCATTGGAATAAGGCTAATGAAGGTAATCATCTCTTGTTGTACAGTGTCTCAACATTTATTTTTGAAGCAGAGGAGATTGATCCTTTTACAAATTTCTGTTCAGTTATATTGTATCTATTTTATCAAATGACCGATGTAATCATTTTCTCTAATGAAAGTTGCTGCAGTACAGCAAAAGTTGTTTCTTTTATCAATATTGATTGATATGTTCTTGCTTCAGTCAGAATCAGATCAGCTTATCCACGAGTGTAAAAACTGTTTATCAACCTGTCATGTGTGCTAACAAAAAAGACAATACAAATTGCAACTAGTGATTATTTGGATCACTTGACGATTACCTGTTCTGTTCATTCTCACTGGGGTATCTGTCACTGGCCACGGATGGAAGACAAGATACTGGGTCAGACCAAGAGTCTGTCTAGCCTAGAATGGCCATTCTTATGTACTCTTTATCTTTTTCACCCTAAATGGCAAGCAGATACCTGGATGACCAATCAGGTACAAGAACGGCAATAAAACAGAATACAATATGGTGGTGTCACTGGCTGGCATACACTCCATTTATCATCAGCAAAATGCAGGACAATGTAGCACTTTAAAGACTAACAAGATGGTTTATTAGATGATGAGCTTTCGTGGGCCAGACCCACTTCCTCAGATCAAAGAGTGGAAGAAAACATTTATCATGTTATGAAAAGTGTTTCTTTGCACAATTATTCTATTAGAATCATTCCTTTCATGAGGTTTGCTAGACCTATAATTGATTTCCACACCATTAACCTAACAGGAAACAGACCACTTCTTTTTCCAATTCTAAAGATTAATTGTGAACTTTTAAAATGTTCATACAAGTGGCACTTTTTGGCTCAAGGAAGCCAGCCTACCAATCAAAAGGAAAGATTCCTGCAATCAAGTCAAACTGGTTAAGCCAGATCACTTTAGGGAAAGTGAAAGTTGAGCGGAGGACTAACTGGAGCAACTTTCTCCTCTAACTTTTCAATTTCCACATCACAACAAAAATTGCCCTTTTAGAATACTCCTGCCCACTTTTAACATTTTTAAACACTTTTAAATTTTTTAATGAAATACAGGATTGTGCACAGTAACTAAAAACATTCTTTGGGAAACAAAATATACCCACTTTACAAAAACAATGTACAATAGGTTTATCTTTCCCCAACTCTATAAAACCTGCAATATACAACAATATCTAAGCTAAGAAAAGATCATAAAGTAAATAAGAAAATAAAAGTAGAATTAAACACATGCTTTTTTAATCAGGAAAAGACATAATGAAAATTCTGTCTCCAGCCAAAGACACAAAAGGAGGAGGATCTTTTGAGAACACAAAGGCACCAAAAGTGATCATTTAACTTCTTTGTCAGCACAACCTCTTCATGCAGTGTTCTGCATTTCAGCAGACAGATGACTATGTTTTGGGCCCTAAAGATGAACAGAACAGAACAGAACCCGGAAGGGTCAAGAAGATCAAGCAGAGGTACTCTCAATAGCTAGTTCAGTACGAGAGACAGGAAAGAAAAGTTTCTGAAATTTAAAAAAAATGAAGCAAACTATGATCATCACACTGCATTCTAAATGCTAAGTTTACATTTATTTCTTTTAGTAGTTGTGAATCTTTCAGAATGACTGTTCAGCATAGCAATGATTGATAAAAATTCAGTTTCACTCTTTCAATAAATACATTTGTACAGATCATCTTTTTTAACTTTTGGCACAGACCAATTAATGAAATTAATACAAAATACATAACCTCTTATGAGCATTATGGAGAGCTGATTGAAAATTATTACAAGGAAGGAAACGCTGGTTAATTCAGTCTACTATTTGAACATTCTAAATATTGGTTTCTATCAAATTTGCAGCCTGAATTATGAATTTCAAATTTTAATTTAAAATTTTGTGATAAATAATTGACCATTTTTCTGACCACAGCAACCATTTTTATTATATAAGCTGCAGAAAGAAATCAGAGTGACAGAACAACAGAGACAGTTGCACACATCCATAACAGATATACATAGTATCTCAGGTATGTCTCTAAGTCAGGGGTGAGGGAGAGATGCAGCCCCCCCAGGCTCGGGGCTTCTTCCCTGCATTGGGAAGCCTGTGCTGGCGCTCCAGCTCTCCCACCATCCTGCCATGGGGCTAAAGCACACTAAACCTATTGGCCTGGGCTCCCTTAGGCTTTGGTGAAGGAAGGGAATGTGGAGAGTGTCTTTCTGATTCTCAATTGGGAGCTACATCAGTTAGGGTTTGTTTTTTCTTTTTTGCTTCTCACTTGTGTGCGGCTCCTGACTGATTTTTCTGGGGGTCAGCAGCCCCTGACCCAAAAAAGGTTCCCCACCCTTGTTCTAACTACTTCCAACAGTGCACTTACCAGCTCAGGTCCACAGGCTAGTATTAGCATAGTTCTCCTTAGTGCACTACATGCAGCAGTGTTTGCAGCTTGGGCTGGAGCTTGAACTTTCAAGCCCACTCCACTCCCACCCTTCAAGATTTAGAGTCTGAGTTACAGTGCCGTCACCACAACTCTGTGGGATTGAACTGGGAGGGCTCACTCCCAGATGCAGTATAGACATGCCCATAGAGACGTATCAGATCAAGCAGGGACAGAGGGTCAAGGTTCCATGCACTCTGACTCCATCTCCAGAAGTAGCATGTGAGTCTTTACTGAATAGTGAAAAATGCCAGTTGAAGAAATACCCACTTTTCTAGCCAGCCAAACTGCGGTCAGTTGAGGCAGGTGATGAAAAGGCTTTTGCTGTCACTGGTGGTAAATGAAGGTTTATTCCCATGCACTCATTTTAAGTGAACTTTTAAAACCTTAGCAGTTACACAGTTACCCGGATTGTGGGCCCTGCTGTATAAAGCTTAGCTTTATACTGCAGGACCCTCAACAAAGTTTCCCCAGGAGCCGGGCACCAGCCCCTGCCAGCCATGCTCTGGGGAAAGGAGACTTCCCTTCCCTGCCACAGCAAAGCTGCCTCCCTGGGAGGCTGAATGTAACTAACAAACATCCGCTTATCAGTTAAACAGTTAGTCGTTTACACTCTTACATCCCTAATGGAAGTCACAATTAAATTTTAAACTAGGTAACGCTAAGGCAATTTTTTATCTGAATTTATTGTATAATGCTCCTAGCTATGACAGAATTTAATCATGTTGTATAATATCAGCCATAGCTCAAAAAGAAAAATAAACACAGACTAATTCTCACAGGTTTAGTTATATGTGAATTGATACTGTGTTCAGTGAACCTGTGACTCAGAACGTCATAAATGATGAGATTTTTACATTACAGGCAGTACAGCTCGTGTGTGTTTGATTAGGAAAACATTTTCCTTTTATTAAAAATGATTTGTTTTTCATATTTTATCTTTTTTCTCAACAAGTCCAAACAAGATGTAGCTATTACTTATTTATGAATTTGTTCCCACGTAAGAAGTTAAGCTAAACTAGCCACAAGCCCCTCATTTGATTTCTGCATACCGAAAATTCCATCTATAGCTTGATTTCTACAACAATCTTCATTTCCTAACCTAATCAGTCATGCAGGTTTGACAGACACTTTTAAATAGTTGTTGCATTTGACTGTAACAAATCTCAGTATCGCCAATTCTCACTATTTTATGACAAGTCTTGAAATCTGCTATCTTACTTAATGCTTCCATTTCTGGAAACAAATATCTGAGTAAGTTTCTAGACCTCCTCGCTTCAGAGACATATTTGAAAATGTGACCCAAGTAAGCCCTAAAGGCTCAAAAACTAGAAGGAAGAAGCACCTCAAATTCATTTTTAATTATTATTTTGGGGGCCTGAATATTTAGTGTTGTCAATACTGAAATGGTTGTATTTAAATAGTGACTACGGTATTCTTTAAAAAGAAATTAAAAGTGTATAATTTGTACTGGAGCCCAAAGTTCTTGATAAGCTAAAATACAAAATAAAATCACAGGCAGTAAAGTGGTATTTAGTGGATTAAGCATGAAACTGGGAGTTTGTAGTCTCCCACAGCCAGCAGCACAAACTGTGCCCAGGGCTGGCCAGGGGCTAGGCCGGGAGGTAGGCAGCTCCACAGCTCCTGGAGCCAGCTGCGCCCAGAACCAGCTGGAGGCTGTGCCAGGCAGTAGGCAGTTCCGCATCTCCCAGATCCAGTGGCACTGTGCGAACTGCGCCCAGAACCAGCCGAGGGCTGTGCCAGGCAAAAGGCCATACTGGGCCGGAGCAGAGCGGTCGTAAATGCAGGGGGGGGCGTAACTCAAGGATTGCCTGTAATAGTATATTTGAAATACAGGGCATTACACTTTTCTCCTGGAGGTTTTGTTAGAATTCATCAGGAAATTCCTGCAAACTGCTTTGACTACAGCCAGAGACACTGTGGACCAGTGCAGCAAACTGGTACTTAGGAGATCTAGTTTCAATTTCAAGCTCAGCCAGTGGCCTGCTGAGTGACACTGAAAAAGTTGCCAAGAACAGTTTCTCCATCTGTAAAGCAGAAATAATGGTACTACCTGCTTTGAAAAGCATTTCAAGAGCTACAAACAACAAGTTCAATGTAAGAGTTAGGTATTGTTATCGTTTGTTTTAATACTTCATCAAGTATTGAAATGCAGCTCTCAGCAATATGATGGGAAACGCAATCTATGGAATAGCACACAGCCACAGCAATATGTCACAGTACGTCAGGACATGAAGTACAGAAGGTTGACTGTTGGGGAAGGTTTCCAGATAAAAGGTGTGTTATACATATTTTCATTAAGATTCTCCCTTACAATGTATGTATTTTAGTGCTTTGTCAACTTTAATATCAGTCCTTTAAAGGTGTAATTTCAAAACCTTAAGATCAACTTTAGCAGTGAATGTGGAAAACTATATGCTGTAATTATAGAAGCTTCATTTTTCACATTAGATATCATCTATGTAAAAGTTTCTCAAATGGAATCCAAGTGTGCCCACTTTATTTAAAATTTCATTTGCATGCCTATGTTTACAATTTGCTTCTACTATCAGGATTTAGAATCAGAGCGATCTTATTTCCACTATACCTCTACGTCAAACTGTACCTTGATCAGCCATAAGTAAATTGAATGAAGCAGTACAAGAAGCTGTGACAGAGCTATATTAAAATATGTTATATGCCTGCTATTTTAAAAGTCTGAATTAAAAATGTACTGTCAGGATTACTCATGTAAACAAACTGACCAACCCTTTTCTTTAAAAGTACCAATAATTACAAGTTGGACCTCCCTGGCCAGGCACCGTTCAGGACCTGACCGGTCCCGAATGAGAGAATTTGCCAAACCAGGGAAGGTGTCCCCTGCCACCTACCCAGAGCCAGCTGGCCTTCTGCCTCTCAGTCCCTCTACTCCCTCCCCAGCCAGGCTGTCTGTCATACTGTCACTGCCTCCCAGCCCCAGGCTGCCATGTGCAGCTGGGGTTCTCTGGCCCTGGCACTGGCCTCACACCATCGCAGATGACCAGATTTCCCTGGCTTTGCACTGCTGTAGGCAGCTAAACTCTACAGCCCCCAGCTCCACACTGCAGTGGGTGGCTAGGCTTCTTTGGCACCGCACTGCGCGGGCAGCTAAGGTTCTCTGGGCATACACTGCTGTGTGCTGCTGGGCTTCTCTGGTTCCCAACCCCATGCTGCCACCTGCGGACGGAGTTCTCCAGCTCAGTGCTGCTGCAGGCAGCCAAGGTTCCTCAGCTCTGCCAAATTTTATGACCCTGACCCAGCACTTCTGCGTGGCTCCCCCAGCCCTGCTATGCCCCACCCTGGCCAGGTTGCTGGTCTTTCTGCCATTAGGCGCCCAGACTCTCTGGTCCAGAAGCATCCATGATCCTACTGGACCACGAATGTTGCTGGACCAGAGAATGCCAGATTTCAGAAGTGTAACCTGTAGTAACAGAAATGAGGAGGGGAAGTTTTATTGCCAGATCCCAGAGATCTTCAATAAACACGTGTAAAGTAAATGTTAAGAGTCATAAATCATTCCCTGGCAATGTCTCTCTAAATAAAGATTACACAAGATATCCCCATACCAGCAATAGGCAACATGACAAAATATGCTCCACTTCTGTAATCCAATTCTGTGGGTGAAGCCTATTCATTTTAGTGGTGCTCCACAAAGATTCAGAGTTCTATCTGCACAGAAGTCACTATAAGATCTAAACTTTTTTTACCATGAGACCCACAGGAGTACGGACTATTTTTGCATTAATACAACTTCTTTTTTTAATTGTGTGCGCATCATTTATGTTCTCAGATTCTAATCACTGAAGATAAATTACATGCATTTAAAAAAAAAAAAAAAAAAAAAAAAAGCTTTACATTTTCAGATACAGGTTACCCTACACAAAGATACAAGGAAATAATTGCAGATCCAATGGCACGCGTATGAGACACATACAATGGGCTTACTTCATATTCATACTGTACTTCAAATTAATTTAAATTACTGGGGGGGGGGGGGAACGGTCATTAGACGTTTCATTTTAAATTGCTGCCTAGTAGTAATTCATTTTTCCTCAATTTGAACCATTGTGGTTTGGAAAATTTAGCTCAACTTCTATAGGATTTATCCTTTGCTTAGATAAACTGAGGGGGGGAAGACTTTTTAATGTTTTAACATATGCACACCCACAGGAGACACAGGGCACCCACTTTTGTTAACAAAGCTTCAGTGTTTATGGATCTCAAACACAGGATTCCATCTATAAGCATGGGTTAAAACTAAAAAAAGGCAACAATGAAATCACACTAGATTATATAAATCTTCAAACCTACACAGGCTTCACCTCAACAACCAAATTTTTTCATCATAACTCATTCACATTATAGCCAGGAGAGCAACAGCCAGAAACAGAATCTAGCCCTATATGTCACTTTATACTTAAGGATTAATGCCACAGTCAGTATAATTGCATCTCATCTACAACCAGCAATTATGTATCACGCCAGTGTACATGCATTTGCTGATTTTTTAAGATGTGTAGTGAAGCATACTCGTAATCTCAGAGTCCAACTGAGTCCCCTAATGAGCAGAATAATGATGCCCATATCAAACACTTGATGCAAGAATAAACTAGTAAAATTACTCAGACTGCACATGTTTTGACCAATGAATCAAATAACCATAGACAGGGAATCAAGATGAATAAGATAAAGAAATTAACCCAGTTACTCAATAAAAGACTCATGTACCAGAAGTTAAGTTTCTTGAATGAATAAACACGTGCCTGCATAATCTCTCCACTGGGGTACTACAGCATACAATGCTCACCACATCATATTGCTATATTCAGACTTTAAAACGTATGATATATTGGCCCAAGTCACAAAATTTGGATCCAAACTTCTCCAAAGTTTGAAGGAAGTAGGGAAAGCCAGTGTACTTACTTTAATTCAATTTCTAATGAACCCATATAATAAGATTCTCTAAATTAAGGAATGACATACAAAGTATCCTTTAATATCTCTACATAAGAAAACTATACTGAATCTTCTTAAATTTCATCTCTTTTTTTCCCTTTGTGCTCATAGTGGCCTTTTAACATACTATTCTTTGCTTTTTGTACACTTCCCAAGAGAAAAGGAAAAAACTCAGTACAGCTGCATGGCTATTATGTGACCTCTTCCACATGGGTGGATATTCTTTCCATCACCAGCTAAGAGGAAACAACCCTGTCAAACAGAAGACAAAAGAGTAATGAGGACATAAATGTATAACCCAGCATGTAAAAGGCTGGTAACAAGAAGGTTTCAAAAACAGGGCATCTGGGTGACAAAGTGAAAGTAATCCATGTGGATGGATCAGATGATAACAAGGAATCTTTGAAAACATAAATGACGATGCAACCATGTTATTCCACTTTGTGCCTGGTTACACTCACTGACCTTCTTGTTCAGTCCAGTAATTACTAACCAGATTTACTAATGTATTTAACGTAATCTCTAGGATTGACTGGGGCACAAGTATGTACACACACGCAGAAACTAATTCTATGCAGTCAGTCAATAAACTGGCCTGAATTTGGAGGCCCTCCATTAAGTGTAAGGTGTCTCAAATATGAATAATATACCATTTATTCAAAGCATTTAGAAAAATCTGCCAGAAAAACCCATATGAGAAGCAGAAAAATAAATCAGAAATAATCTTACAAAAGAACAATGTGCTTTAGAACAGATTTTTTTATATATTTACTGTAACCATTCATAGTAAAATGTATATATTAATTTCTACTTCAGTAGACAGGTAGCCATAACAACATGGTCTATTAAAACAGTTGTATAATACATAGGGAACATAGGGAAATTAGTTTTAAAGTCAAGTTCAGTTGCAGTCTATATTCTGTGCATTTTACTTATAAAACTAAAAACCTTAAGCTTAAACCATCCAAGCATATACTATGAGAATGTATTATATCATTGTGTCAGTTATGCACACTTTGACATTCCATTACATTAAAACTGAAATGGAGTTTTTGTCCTTTAATGGTCTTGAAGATTTTTAACAGAGAAACAGTGCCACCCTTTGGCTTGATAGATAGGCCTCCATGTTCTAATTCATAACTTGTTTTTTTTAATAAAGTTGTCCTTTAAAAAGAAGTCTAATTTTTGTGATCTTACTTAAATTTAAATGTGGGAGTCTGATTTTTCCAGCAAAAATATTACTATATGTTAAACAGTTAAAAAAGGGGGGGGGGGAGGAGAGGCTTCTCTTGAATTAAATATACTCATAAAGCAACATAAATTCAAAGATATGCTGTCTTCACACGCCCCATTAATCCATGTATTTTTATCTACTCTATTCAAATCCATAATTATCATTCAACTGATCACTGTACTTGATTAGAAATCTCAAATACCTTACTGTGTTATATTTTTTTCCTTGCCCATTCTTGTAAAAATCTATATAACACAGTTCTTGACATTTTTCTCCTTTGAAGCAAATGATAATGAACCCTTTGAAGAGCTCTTAAATGTTGAAAATTTACAATAATAATGCATTTGTTGTTCATACTATCTATTTTCTGTATAGTTTCACTACCAACATACATAAATATATCATGGCATTATACATAAAATCTATTACAATGCAAATGGTTCAAGATGGACATAAATATGTAAAGAAATGTATTTGAAATTACTTACACTAATGACACAATGTCTCCACGTTGCACTTCATAGTTCCTAATACTCCAATGGTTTAAGAGCACTACATCAGATACTTGTCTTCCCCCTGGATTCAAGGAAGGCTAAGGAAAGAGGAAAACAGTTTTATGTTAAAAGTAAGAAACTCAACATTCCACCTAAGTCTCCTCAGATCCTGATCCTTTCCCATTTCATCTGTGCACCAAATCCTAATCCTACTCAAATGAATGAAATTTTTTGGCCATTGGCTTTATGGAACCATAATCTAAACCACCACTGAGAAAAGTATGTTCAATGGAGCCTACTTATATTAGGTGCTGATCTAGTTAAACAACATACATTTATAGTAAAAGTACAATATACAACATGAACATTGTTATTCAACTGAAATTCTCCATACTACTATTAGCATACAACAGAAATCAAGAATGTAGCTTATGGACACAAGACAAAAATGGATTTAGGTAAGTATAAGTCACATCAACAAGAATGAAGATCATGCACAGACAACACAGAGAGCAGTATAAGAACGGGCCATAAAACAGTCATTTAAGATACGTCAGCTACTACTAAAGATGATTTCATTTTTAATTGCAAGTTTAAACTCCCAGGACCAAATTTTCACTGGTGCATATCGGCACAACTCCAATGTAAGTCAATTAACTTGGCCATAACGTTTAGAAATGCCAAGTATAAACATAGCTATTTAGCAAACTGTATGTTCAGTAATCACCAGTTAAGGAAAATCAGTTTATTACAACTATATTTCAGTGGACAACCAATTTTTTAAAATGTTATTTCCCACTTATAATAAAATAAAATAATAATAAATAAATAATAATAATACATTCAATTTATACAGTGTCTTTCATCAAAGAATTGATATATTTACATAGCTTTTTCTTTGCAAATGATTAACAAATTAGATTGATGCCACTGAAATTCAAGCATCTCTGGACAGGGGGGTAGCAACCAATGAATTCGTAACATCCTGCATGATGGTGAAGAGAAAAGACACTGAAGCAATGACAAAAACACAAACCCCTAATCAAATTAAAGTGCCATAGAATTTCTGATGTCTTGTGTAGAATGGACAGTCTTTTTTAAAATGTCCTTTTACAAGAGGGGCCTCTGAACTTTATTGGGAATGTTCCAGTTGGCAAGATCCTGTGTGCTGCAGTCTAGCCTCAGAGACTACAACTCTCATGATGCCTTGTGGAAAGAGTGAGTGCAAAGAGAGCAGGCTCCATTTGGAGTGAGAGGCAAGAGGATTCAGGTTGCTCATGTGGCGCTCCATCCATACCATGAGCTGCTGCTAGGAAACCAAAAGATGCTGTAGTTCGGATAGAGCGGGAAGCTTCAAAAGTGGTTGACAGCTTCACTGGAGCCAAGGGAGAGACTACTGCGGTGCCTATACTCTAGAGCTGACTGAGGTGGGTCTTCAGTGTAGGAACTGAGTAACCCGCACTCTTGTTTAGGAAAGTACCTGCAAGGGAAGGAGCATAGCAGAGAAATTGTCTGAAGAGAAGCTAAGTGATCTTCCCGTCGAACCAGGAGCCAGAGGTGCTGACATTTGGTGAAGCCAACTGCAGTCTTCAGAGACTGTGCAGCATGTTACCTTGGCTGGGTTGCTGGTCTGATGTACAAAACCAACACAGTGTTTCTCCATCTTCAAATTTTCAATCACTGCCATGCAAGCACCTAAGACTCTGAAATCTGGAGGTGGGTGGAGTAAATGGGGGCAATGTAAATGCCAGTTAGATATATTTAATGTATTACTGTATACTATATTTGTTAATTGATTTTATTCAACTGCCTGGTGGATTTAAATTAGTAGTGACATGTAATCTCAGTCAGTTATACTGTTTCTTTAAGACGTTTAGTAAAGGTGTGTTAACACTATCAAAGTATATTGGATGTTTATTATTTATAATTGTATTTTTGAGTTAGATCTATGCCACTTATTCTAGTATTCTTAAGAATTAATAAGTTTTTTGCTTGAGGTTCCCAAGGCATGCCATTGAATGCATACAGAAGTCAGCCAGATGGAAGCTCGAACAGTTTCAAATTCCTTAAAGCGAGTGCATCAGAGGGAAAGATTCCCACAATGCACTGCCAGGTACTCATCTACCTAAGGGTTAGTCTATATGGAGACTTAGTGCACAGAAAAAAAAAAGTCTAAATCTGCAGCACACTGGCCTAATGTGCACTAAGTCACCATGTGGATCCTGCTGCCATGCATTAAAAGTTCAAAGTGCCCTTTGACATACTATGTTTGAAACATTTACACCCTAGTTTGCCACACACTAACACTTTGTCTAAACTATAGCTGTACCAATGAAGCTACATCACAGTAAGATCTCTTGCATAAATGTAGCCTTGTAGGTAATAAGTTAGTTAGTTATAATGAATGTATGTTATACTACAGTTTTGATTATCTTTTAAGAGACTTAAACACAAGGGCTACGTCTAAACTGGCATGATTTTCCGCAAATGCTTTTAACGGAAAAACTTTTCCGTTAAAAGCATTTGCGGAAAAGAGCGTCTAGATTGGCACGGACGCTTCTCCGCAAAAGTGCTTTTTGCGGAAAAGCGTCTGTGCCAATCTAGACGCGGTTTTGCGCAAGAAAGCCCTGATCGCCATTTTCGCTATCAGGGCTTTTTTGCGCAAAACAATACCGCGTTGTCTACACTGGCCCTCTTGCTCAAAAGCATTTGCGCAAGAGAGCTTTTGCCCAAACGGGAGCAGCATAGTATTTCCGCAAGAACACTGACAATCTTACATGAGATTGTCAGTGTTCTTGTGGATATTCAAGCAGCCAGTGTAGACACCTGGCAAGTTTTTCTACAAAATCAGTTGCTTTTGCAGAAAAACTTGCCAGTCTAGACGCAGCCAAGATGTAGGCCTCACATAGGCATAAAGCAGTTTGTTAACTTACGTCCAGTTCTGTTTGATGTTAGCACATTCTGATGTTAATGTGAAACAATGGAATATTGTAATGCATAGTGATGTCGGTATTATGTAAAGCCTTGTAAAAGACAGAAAGAAGTTTAATGGTGAAAGATTCTGTAACTCTGTTAAAGTGAAGTACCTTTTGCTCGATGCTACAATTATGTAAATGTATTGTTTGGGTGAATAAGACAGAGAATGTTTTAGGAGAGATAAGTGTGAAGGCCACTGCATGCCCAGATAGTCAGAGGAGTGACCGGAGACTCTGAGGCACCAAATAATTATTGACTAAAGCACACTGAAGATGCAGACTGGAGCGGGGTAGACTGATGAACCCTGAAGTTAGTGGCAAGCACCCCTTAGTAGGAAACGGATAACACGTTTCGCCAGAAAACAACATTCAGGAATATACGGATATCAGATGACTGTAACAACAACTTCCAGATAAACATATGTTGCAGAAAGTCTGATTGTGATGCTGAGTGACTGATTAAGGCTAAGGATGTTAACTATCGATTAATTTACCAGTAGATTATTCAATAGGCAATTCCATATTCCTCCTTTGAAATGTACGAGCCCCAGTGGGGGCTCTTGTGCATTTCAAAGTGGCAGCACATGCATGGAACCGAGGGGTAGCAGAGGACTCAAGAGTCCCCCACTGACCCCGGGCTCCATGCTGCGCTGCGGCTTTGAAATGCTGCACATTTCCCCAGAATCCGAGGTCAGCTGGAGAGTCCCCAGGTCAGCCCAGGCTTCACAGTACCTCTCTGAAACACTGCCTCGGCATTTCAAAGGAGCTGCACCACAAGGCTGAGCCGGAGATCAGCTGTGTGGCACTGTTCTTTAAATTCTGCTTCTGCATTTCAAAGGGGCAGCCCTGCACAGCTGAGCCCAGTCCAGTTATTCCTCTTCACAAGCAGGAGTTATTTCAAAATAAGCCCATTATTTCAAAATAACAGGCTTGGTAGTGTGGATGCTCACCTTATTATTTCAAAATATGGGGAGTTGTGTAGTAGAGATGCCTTCAGAGGATGTTTTTCCACCCTGCTGAGTGACAGAAGTTTTGCTGATATAAATGGTTGGCATGTAACATAGCCTTATGTAATATAGCCTAAGACAAGTCTTCATGTGGAGAAACACAAAAGGGCTGGAGGATGGATTCAGTGCAGCTGGAATTTGAAACCTTGGCTCCAAAAGTAGATACATTTCACACCTTATGCTGAGACAGCTTTCAAAAGACTGTCAGCATTCATCAGAAATCACAAAACCTTGTTTCTGTGAGCTAAGTAAGCATTATCTTCATTTTACAGATGGCAATTCTAATGCATGGAAACGTAAACTGATCCACCCAAGGACAAATAGCAAGTTAGTAACATAGTTGCAGCCTACCAGTTGCAGCCCTGTTTTCTGTTCTGAAGATTAGTGACAATATACACATATTTAAATACGTGCAGATATATTAAAATCATTATATTCCACAGCATTGTAAACTTTATGCAGAGTCTAAAAAGGATACTGTTTTAAAAATGTACTACTGACATGGTTTGTTTAGATCAGTGGTCCCTGCCATGGCGCCCACCAGGCCATTTCTGTGCACCCACCAAGTGATCGGGGCTGGCCCCGCCTCTGGGCGCGCGGTGCAAGGGTTGTGCTGTCCCCTGGGCATGTGACGTATGGGCAGCACCGGCCCCGGGCGCACAGCACGTGGGCAGCCCCATCCCCATGTGCACGAGCTGTGCCGGCCCCAGGCACGTGGCTCAGGAGCAGCGCCGGCCCCGGGCACGCAGCGCATGGGCACTGGCGGTTCCAGGGCGCATGGCTCAGGAGCGGCGCCGGCCCCAGACACGCAGTGCATGGGCAGTGGTAGCCCCGCCCTCGGGTGCAAGGCACATGGGCTGTTCCGGCCCCGGGCACGCAGCGTATGAGTGGCGCCAGCCCCAGGCGGGTGGCGTATGGGCAGCCCCACCATAGGCTTGTGGCACAGGAGCAGTTGTGGCCCCGGGAGCGTGGCACATGGGTGGTGCCGGCACCGGGCGCACAGCGTATGGGTGGCCCCGCCCCCGGGCGCATGTGCAGCCCCGCCCCTAGTGCATGTGTGGCCCTGCCCCGGGTGCCCAGCGCATGAGCAGCCCCGCCCCCGGGCACCCAGCAGCCCCAAAAGGTTGGGGACCACTGGTTTAGATGCAAAGACTTGGTGCCCAATTCGTTATTAGATGTTTTAATATTTACATCCAAGGGATAGGCTCAAATTTAGGATAACTTCCTTTTCTTCTTTTGTACAACAGCATCTTGAAATAATTAAGTGACACCTTACTGAGACACAGAGAAACAATTTTCCAGGGCCAGGTCTACACTAGACTCAGAAGCTCAGTTTAAAGGTGCAACTCCAGCTACACAGAATACATAGAGTTGGATTACCTTAAACCGAGCTTGGTGCTGTCCCTTCAGCGGGAGGCCAACAGGAGCAAACAAACACTCCCATCAGCTTCCCTTACTCCTTGCAAGAACAGCAGTACCAGCCACCAGCAGGGGTGCCCTCTGAGTTCAATTTAATAAATCTTAAATAGAGTCGCTAAATCAAACTCTGAAAGATTGATCGCATCAGCATCGATCTTCTGGGGAGTAAAGATAAAGTCTTACAAAAGAAGGGAGGAAAACATGAAGGAGAAGACTTTCATTTTATGTTACCAATTACTGTCTCCTACATCTTCTGGAAGAAAGTATAAACTATGCTGTCTTTCCCAAACACTGACACCATGTAGAAAAGTGTGTTTATAACTTACACATCATGCTTTTTTATTAGCAGGAAAACCCCAAGTTTTAAAAAATTACATCACAAATATACCTCCTGCTACTTCTGAAAGAGGGTTAACAAATGGGCCTATAAATGCTGTTATTTTTAGGGGGGAAATCCAAGAATGTTGTTCATATATCTAGTCTATAGAATGTGCTCTAGTTTCTTCAAGCTCCTGGCTTCATAGCTCAGTGCAAACGGGACACATAAATCTTAATTTAGAACAAGAGTGCAGAAGTCACGCAGCACTTTGATTCTCCAATTACTAACTTTCTAATGCTAAAAGCTTGTAAATTGAGGTCCCAGTCATATAATGGGAGCCTCACTGGACACAATGTTCCATAAGTAAGAGGAAAACAATACATCCATTAATGATAAATAATGATTAACTTGATACTTGTTATGCTGCTAATGGACATCTAAAAGTCTAGGCTTATTTGCTTATAGTCTGAAAAAAGGATGCAGGCACAGGAATGTAGTCATGGGAATCATAATATTACATAATAATGTAAGGGGAAAATTGCCATAGAATAAGTAGTTACTAAAGGTACATTGCTTAATGGATTATAATATTCAAAAATATTTGCTACTGAAGTGTTTACAGTGGAAGGTGCATTCTGTCAGAGGTTATTCATCATCAAACTAAATTCCTGGTATAGTACATTCAATTGTTTGTTGCTGAAATAGCAGATAAAATTGCAAGCTCATTTTGTAATCCCACATTTCAAAGCAACTAATTTGGATATATGAATCCTTACATTCATTAACCATCAGGGGTTCCTTTTTCCTCATCATTTGGAAAAAACATGATGAATCCACTGAAGTATAAGCAAACTTTAATGTGTGAGACAGAAAGCATTGTAAGTCAACAAGAGAAGCCATGAACAGATATAAAGACTGAAAATGAAAGTGCATTTATTACGACAGTAATACTATAAGCATATAATCAACATTACAAGAAAAATTCCAAGATCCAAAGCACTAAATTGGCATCCCAGCTGTTTTGTCACATATATTCAATGCTATAAATCAACACTAATCCATTTGAAGTCCTTTATTAATAGCGCTATGTTAGATGAGCACATAAAACTCTGATGGTCTAAGAAACAAAGGTCACATATAGGAAATTAAAAGAAAAAAAAGACAAGTAATGAAGCAATAAAGTGTGATAAATTTAAATGGTACATTAGTTTATAGTTTAGTGGTAAATACTCATAAAGAGGAGACTAAGCAGAAGAAAGGTTTGAGCCAAGTGGTTCTCAACAATGTGAAAATGCAAAATCACCAAGAAACAATTGTGTGTGTGTGAAGTTTGCTATAATTATTGAGAATAAATTAGGGATGTCAACTGATGTGCACTAACGGCTGTGATTAATGCAGGGAAGGATTACAGCGTTAATTTTTTGAACATATTAATCTCAGGCATTAATGCTGTGCTGTCCCTTTGAAGCGGACAGCGCACTAGGAAACGGGGATCAGCTGGAGTCCCCAGTTGATCCCCAGCTCCTAATGTGCTGCCCCTTAGAGGTGCCAGAGGAGCACTTCCAAAGGGCAGCGCTGCATGGAGCCCGGGGTCAGCTGGGGACTCTAGCTGACCCCGGGCTCCTGCAGTGCTGCCACTTGGAAATGCCACCACTGCATTTCAAAGGGGCAGTGCACACGATTAATCTCGATTACATTTTTTAATCGTGCAACTAATCTCAATTAATTCTTTTAATTGGTTGATAGCCCTAGAAAAAAAAATCACAAAGTACTGGTTATCTTGAGGATGTCCTTGTAGTATATTTGTCAGAGTATCAAAAAAGTTACAACCTTTAGTGATTATGGAGCAATATTACACATTCTGGGTTCAAAACAAAAACAAAAAGCAGGAAATCTGAAAAGAAAAAAAGCCCTATTCCTTGCTTCTTGTCAGAACTTTTAATTTCAAACTCAGCAGGAGCCAGAATAATGAGTGCAAAAAGCCAGCTAAGAGTCTAAGCAGTCTAGTATAAATCAAATCTTGGAGATCAGACACTCAGAGCTTAAAGTCAACACAATCATACACCAAACAGAAGCATACTATTCATGAATAAGGTTACATGCTGACTGAACTTCACTTTTCCTCCTATCCTATAGCTTTCAAATGCATTCATCATAAATCATTTTCTGGAGTGCAAGATAAAGAAATGGTATTCTAAACCAGTGACTTATACTTTACCTGCCTTAAGCTCTGCAGTGAAAGAGGTATTTTTTTAAATAATGTATCTGCTAAACAGTGGTCTAATTTGGATTTAATGAATCTTCACAAAAACAGAAATGAGTATTTAATTATAAATGTTTAAAATTAGCTAAGGTTTGCAGTGTTCTGAAAAAATGACATGATGCAAGAGTGAGAGATATTTATACAGCATAGAATTATGCGCTTTGCGTATTCAAACTTAGCTTATACAAAAAGATAATGAGTAGAACATCTAGTTATACAAAAAGGTGGCTCTTACACCATCTCTCCGGTTGTCTATTTTTTGTCCATCTGGTGCCAAACTGGTCTCTGGTGTAACCTTGAGCCTTTCTTCTGCCTTAGGTTACACTGTTCCACTGGGCTCATCCCTTCAAATCAACACTAAACCAACATTCCAGCACAACACTAGAATGTATGGTATTTTTGGTGATGCTGCCTTTCAGAAGATGTAAATCTGAAGTCTTGAATCAATGGCTTACAAACATTATCATAAGTTTTTCAGCTACTGGACAAAAGCAGACCAAGCCAAAACTTGAAGTTGGTTAGTGGGAAATGTCAACATTTTGAAAATTGGTAAACCAAGTATTTTTGAAGATTCCTATGAAATGGAAGTTACATGAAATTTGTGTTTCAGAAACACTGACACTTTAAAAGTGAAATCTGCTCCCCAAGACTCTGGCATCTGGTAATTGAAATTGACAATAATGGGCCTCAGTAAAATTGACAAGAATCACCAGGTGCCAGAGTTTCTGAAATCTATGCCTTCAGGGCAGCCCTACGATGTTATGAGAATCTGGAATCCTGGTCTGTCAGGCCCAGCCCAGTGCCAGTCAGCATGGTGGGAAGCCCAAAGCCATGAACTGTTCAGGCTCCTTAGTAGCCCACTAGGTGAGATAAGAAACCTGCCAGATTTCCAGGGGAAACGTGATTTGTTGAAAGTCTTGTTGAGCCCAAAACATTTCAAGTACTATGAACCAGCATTTTCCAACAGTCAACAAAGAATTAAAAAGAAAGTCTAGGAGACACAGCATGCTGGAGAGAGAGAGGGGAAAAAAAAACGGTGACATGCAAGCCTGCTTTCCCAACCCTAGCTGGCTAAAAGACAGACTGATCCTGGGATTCCTTCACAAGGGTTATTCTTGGACTCACTGTTCATGTTATATATGGCTAGATGCTGTGTGATATATATGACATTTCTCCTTTCCTGAAGCATCTGAAGGTGGGAGAAACGGTCTTCTTTCTCTTCCCACTTTCTTAGCTGCTAGGGAAGGGGATAGGAGATGGTAAGTTTCTTATCCCATCTTTTCCTTTGTTTAAGTTGAGGGAAGTTACGTTGCTTAAGGGTATGAAAAAGTCAACGCCTGAGCAATATAAGTTACATTAACTTTAAGTGGTGTCTACACTCACTATGCTGGTGGGAAACACTCTTCAACCAACATAGATTCTACCATTCATTGATGTGGAGTAATTATGGCAAGAAAGGAGTACTCTTCCATCAGCAGAGTGAGTCTTCATGAGACACGCTACAGCTATGCAGCTGCACCGACGCAAAGCTGGTCTACCTTATTGTGCGTCATCCTTTACAATAATTTATATTTAAGCTTGCATACATAAAACAGGATCCTGGTCTTATTTAGTCTTTTCCCAAATGCACATACTTTTAGCTCCTCATGTCTAGCCCCTCTTCTCTTAAATTCTACTTCTGGACTCTGTATGCTAGTTCAAGCAAACTTATCCCTAATTCAGAAGTCTCATGATCCTCCTTCAGGGGTATGTTTGTGAGTTAAAGCACATTTCTTCACTCTCGTTCCAAAGTTTCATAGTCTTGTTTCTTCAGCTAGTTCAAGAACATTTCTTCCTCATTCAGGAGCCCCACATTCCTCCATAGGACCTATGTGCTAATTTCAAGCTCCATGCAGCCTTAACCAGGATCCCCTCACTGGTCCATTTGTAATTCCATCATTTTCCTTCTAGGCTGGCACAAGTCAGGAGGCTGTCCACTGCTAGTATTTATCACATTTTCTCATACAACTTGTATCTAATTTAATCATTTTATGTAACACAGACATATACTGCTCTTTCCTAGAACTTATCCTGTTGGCTGGAAGAGAAGGAAGGCCGAGCCCCACACTATACCAAAAGGCTCCAGGTTCTGGGCCCTTAAAGAAACAGCAGCTTGGGTTTTCTCCAAAATTACTTCCTCTCTCGCTCTCTTAGCATCTGCCTCTGCTCATCCCAGGATCTTCATACATTCCAGAAGTCCAGGATCTTTAAAGAGCCACACCATGAAATCAAGAGTTGGTTAATGTCTAGAGCCTATTACCTTGAAGTAGGCAGAGAAGACAGTCCCCTTGCTAGACTAACGTAACTTTCACTGGACTGGGGGATTACACAATCAGAGCAAGATAAATACTATAACTACACACATTTGGAATACGGTTATCAGAATGCAATGAAGCAACAGACAGAGTCACAGACACAACCATACACTAAAACCCCAATTATAATATCACTTACCCAATAAATAAAGTATTAGCATGATTTCATGCCATCTGGTTTCTAGCTTATGAAGATAAGAACAAACAAACAGAGTGTCAAGCCAATGGGTCCATCTAGCCCAGTATTCTGTAGTCCAACAGTGGCCAATGTAACCAGTTGGATATGACCCATCTCCCTTTTTCCCCACTGCTAGCTAGCTGACCATACCCCTCGGTTTTCCCCTTTTCCTTGACCCTGGACCTGTTAGCTACAGTTTGTTAGGTGTCAAGCAAAACAATTTATGTTAGGTTTTTTACTATGGATTCTTGTTACTCAAGGCCATGAGTCGAACTTTGGCTACAAACTATAATCATGCTTAATGTATGCTTATGAATATACATGTAGTCTATGGAATGAGTGTGAAGGAGGAATACCCAATCAAAGGCAGTTTAGGATCTGTAACCTTTCAAGGCAAACAAAGATCCTGTAAAGTGTATAAATCAACTGATGAGCGGCCAGGAAAAGCTCCCCCCCATCCACCCTTGGACAAGGTGTAACAGCACAACAGAAACCTGGGACTGGGCCAGAGAAAGTAAAGTCTCCTGCAGATCTGAAGGGTTCTCCCAAGGAAACTCATGACCAAGTGTCCAGGAAGCTGAAACCTGGCCAGCACTCCAGACACCAGCGAAATAGAAAGTAATCTACAACACACTTGAAGCTTGCCTCCAAACTGCCAGCATGAAAGGGGGGGAGGTGGACAGGGGTGTCTGTGTGACCTTTGTTTTCTACCAGCCCTGTGCTTTTGGGAGCCAGGGAGTGACATTCATGGAAAACCATCCCCCTCCCTCAGGCCTCTGCTAGAATCAAAAAGACAAGGCAATGAAAAAACGGGAGAAAACATACCTAAACTGCTTCAGACAAGGGTGATACAATTAAGGAAACACTCCAGCCTCATTTGCATTAAAGATGGATCAGAGGGACATCTCATTAGCATACAGAATGGAGAGCAGCTCTTCCAAGGCAGGAACCGCAGTGCACTATGGGACACCGAAAGCAGAGAAGCACTGCCTGATGGGAAATCCCTGCTCCAGATGCTAATGAACCCAGGCCTGTTCACACCCAAATTAGTCGTTATCAGACCAATTCTAGTAACGATCCTATGACATGCAAAATACTGAAATTGCCTAGTTGCATTGTGAGCTCGTTCAAGGAACATCACCCATAACCAGGGGTGATCAGTCTCTATTGTCTCTTCTCTTTGAACTATCCATCCCTATAAAAACACCTATCATTGCCCCAAGAAAAACTGTTCTGATACCTGGATTTAAACTGCATCAGTTCCATTGAGACTTTTTCATCTCCTGTCTGATCGTGCTGGGGGCTCTGTTCTGCTTGTCTCCTGCCCTCTGGACCCCCACCTACCATCACCACCTGGGAACCCCGATCAGTGCCAGATCCATGGAGTGGTGAGGTCTGTCTCGGTCTCTCTCTCTCTCTCCCCGCCCCCCCATCCACTATCTCTCTAAGCAAAGCCTCCTGGCCCCGCCCTATGTAAACTGTTATATTGTTACCTAACATTTGTAATCACTTTCAATTTAGATTTAATATTGTAACTTTTTGATATCTATTCACTACTCAGAAATAAATATCTTTCATTGTTAAGCTGGTTGCTTCTCTCTCTCTCTTCCTCTTTTGCTCACTCTTCTTTAAGGGGTGTTGTTTTGGCTTCCCCATTCGCTCTGCAACCACGTTTCTTGTACCCAAGCTAAAGATCCCTGTAGTGCCCAAAATCCCGTGGGGTTTGCTCATTGTGTGGTTTACCAGTGAATGACTGTGGTGTGAAAGTGGGGGTTGCTGAACCTGGGGGCTTATGAGGATGGCAGCTTAAAGTGCTGTTTAATCCAGCCCACGGAGTCCAAAGGCACATGAGGGTGCAGTGTGGCATTGCTGTGAAACCCAGCCAGCTGAGTCCAGGGACATATGAGGGGGTCAGCTTGTGAGTGCTGATTACCCAGTCCTCTCAGACGTGCTCTGGTAGTGGGTGTGAGTGTCTGTGTGTGTTACTAAGGTGGGAAGAATCCCATCCTGAGGAACCTAGTTCCTGCAGAAGAGCTCCAGTGGGAGGGGGAAATTGGCAGCAGGAAGAATTCAGCTCCAAATGAGAGCACAAGTAAGCACAAGCAGCACACCGATAGAATGGTTAACCTTTCCCCAGTGCCATAAAAGTAACCCTGATAAATGAGCATACCCCAGAGTACTGGACAAATCTGGTAACACCTTACTCTTAAGAATCCGTACTAATAAACAATCCCAAAAGCAGTACTGCTCCAGCCCACCTTTGTTTGTTCCTCAGCAGATCTGAGGAAGTGCAACAGCTAATGTCAGGTGTTTTAGAGAGAGTGAACAAAACAGCCAATCATCACCCATCGCTTGTTGTCCATTCCCAGCTTCTGGTGTTTAGAGGCTAGGGACACCCAGGGCATAGTGTTGCATTGCTGACTATGCTGGCAATGCTGACCAGTGATAGGCCTATTCTCCATGAATTTATCTAATTCTCTTTTTTAAATCCCATTTATAATTTTGGCCTGATCTGCTGGCAATGAGTTCCATAGTTTCTTTATTGTGATGTTACCTGTTCATGAGTGACGAGTAATACTTGTTTGATAATAGTACTAACTCTTCAAATTCAAGTGTTCAATGTTTTAAATAGAATATTACAAAAATAAACTCACCCTTCTCCACAGACCGCATATTCCACACCGAAATTTTTACTATAACAACATGACCATGTCTGAATTTGTCAAAAATTGAACAAGGTCTATTGTTGAAAGAATACCTTTTTGTGTTCCTTGGCATTATAATATTTTGAGAAGTTTTACTCCGAAGAGCCTTTGCTTGCCATGCTACAGAATATTCACGTAACATATCAGAAAGCAGACAACTCCACAAAATAAGGCCCTGGCCATATATTTAATTTTATTACACAATTTCAAGGGGTAAAAGAAAAATCCTCCCTTTAAAACTGGCTTATCAGTTATTTAAAATGGAGACACAAGCCTTGCTAATCACACAGATTTAATTAAACAGTAAATAAAAGTTTTGTTACCTGCATTGATGCTCCTTCCACTCTTGCTACACAGGCCACTCTGTCTAGAAAAGTCACTGTCACGGGAACAGCAACAAAGAAGCCTTTAAAAAAGGCTTTAAGATATCTCTTCCCCAAGCCTTGAGCCTGTGCCATAATCTGAAATGATGAAGAAAGAAAATAGAAACACTGTAAAAACAAGTCTTAAACAATAGCAAAGTTGGTCTTTATAATCAAGCAATGAACACTCACTAATAAATTAACGACAACCTGTCAATGCTCATCAGCATCTGCTATGAAAAGACGAATGCATATAACAGAAAGAAAAGTTAGAAACCTGTAATGATTATAACAGACGTTATATATTTGCTGGTATAGACAAACGAAGTTTGATCTTCGGCATTTTCGCATTTACCTTTTATCTAACTTAACTATTTTATGTGGCCTTTACTATTAGAAGCAAGTTTGATATAATGAGTAATAGTTAAGCCATTTGTTTAATGGAACTTTAACAATGACATAGCTAGATAAAACCCGGCTATATATACCTGTAGCAAAAAGCTGATCAACTATAAGGAAACAATACACTGGAACATAATGAATCAGAGCACAATGTGAGTATTCCCAAATTATTTTCCCTGACATTATGAAATCTATGGCTAAGAAGAGAAACACTTTATCCATATGAAAGATGTCATTCATTTTGTGACACAAGACATATAAAAAGTTCGTCTATCACTCTTCCACTTTCACACAGTAACACATGCACACAAGACTGTGAAGCAAACACCATTGCAATTGTTTCAGACATCAGTCCCAATGCAGCAAGTGTTGACATATAGACTGTTTCAACTCACCACTTCATATCCAAGTCATCCTCATAATTCTATAATCTCTCTCATCCTCATAATTCTATAATCCACCAGTCTCTCTCATCCTCATAATTCTATAATCCACCATTCCACACAACACAGATTGGTCAGTGCATCTTCCTTGTCTGGCAGCGTAACCAAATCACCTCAGCCTTTCAATCCATACAATAAATACACTTTTCCACCATATTAAATTAAGGCTTCCTGTCTTAAACTTTCAACGCATTTCACAACCCTCCCTCTCCCTACTTATCCCCTATTCTTTTGATGTCCTCCCTGAATCCACCTTCCATTATACTGTCACTGTTTGTCTACTACTTCCACAAACATCTCCATACCTGGTTCTATCCCACTTTTCATGCTTTCCTGGAACTGATCTAAAAAACTACAGCTTTCTCCACTCGCAGAGTCTTTGAAAGCCACATCTACCATTATTAGGATGGCAATATTTCTCAAAGGGAAATAGGACACCCAGTGGTGCTGACCTGAGCCTCCCTCCCTTGTGCAAGCCGGGACTGGCAGCCCAGACCCACCATCCGGAGCATAGCATCACTGCTTGTCCCTTTACGCCCGGGGTTCCCAAACTGGGGGGCGTGCAGAAATTCCAGGGGGGGCATGAGGCGACCCAGCCCCTGGTCAACCTCCCCCCCTTCAAGTTTTGCTGCTATTTTTGTTTTTTGGACCCAGTCAGTTCCTTCCCCCCCCCCCCCTTTGCTCAACAAGTTTTGCTGGGGGTGGGGGGACATGAGGTTCTCTCAAAAAAAATCAAGAAGAGAGTGTCATGATTATAAGGGTTGGCCAGCAGCCTGGGGATTAAGGGGTTAATTACACCTAGCCAGGTGGAGTGACCAGTAGGAATGTAGGTGGGACTTTCAAACTGCGACAAAGGAATTGGGGTTTTTTCTTTTTCTCCTTTTGTCTCTCTGAGGGAGTCCTCTGCAGCTACAGAGAGGGACAAGCATGTCTCTCTCTCTCTCTCCAAGACACCATTCTTCATTTTCTGTAAGTAGGTAAAGTTTAGGTAGTTTTGTTAGGCTTTATTGTTTTAAGGGTTGGGTATGGGATCTGATATCTGGCACTGCTTAAGAGATGTTTGGCTTTTCTTTTTAACTAAGTTCTAGCCCATGGTATAATTCCTCCATGAGTATATTTTGTTTGCAGTGCCAGTGCAGACCAGGGAGACGGGGAGCAAAGCTTTGGAGCACGCCCGCAGCGGGACAGCCCAAGCACGCCCGGCTGTCCCGCTGCGGGCGTGCTCCAAAGCTTTGCTCCCCATCTCCCTGCGGACCAGGGAGACGAGGAGCAGCTTTTCTTGCCCCGGAGGACGGGGTCGGCGGACCACGGCGCATCTGGGCGTCCTGCCGCTCCCGTCCTCCGGGGCGAGAAAAGCCCCGTTCGTAACTGCGGATCCGACATATGTCGGATCCGCGTAACTCGGAGACTGCCTGTAGTTACAAGTGGCTGTAAAGAACCATTAGTACAGGGCCCTTCATGGCAGAGGGCTGATGGTGGGGGTGGTGTATGTGTGTGTGCAGGACACAGGGCAGGGCATTGCTAATGTGGGGGGTGGTGTGTAGGAGACTGGGTGTGGGAGGAAGTGCAGGAGTGAGGGACAGGGAGAAGACAGCTGACACTCCTACCTCCCCACCCACTCCCTGAGCTCCCCTTTCTCCCAATCCACTATCCTGAGATCCTCCTTACAAACACCCCTCAACCCTGACTACTGCACTCACTCCACATCTTCAGTCTCCTGTGCTGAGCCCCTAACAAGCCCCCACCTTGACTCTGTGCAAATCTTCCAGCAGAGTATATGTCAGATCTATTATTCCTGTTGACCTACTAAGGCTCACTGTAGATCCATTGGCATTTAGACATTTTGCAAGGAGGCAAAGCTGGCAAAGGGAACAGGAGTCAAAATACAGAATGCAGGGAGTAGAGTGAGACTAGGAAATTGGATTATCAAACTAAGGCGGCAAAGGAACCTAAAAAAACAGAGATAGTCAAGACAAGTTCCTAGTCTTGAATGTAAAGATGTGCTGTTGGAAGTTTGTTACTAACACATTATCACATTTTAAAACTAATGCGGATAAGGTAGTGCAGACTTTAACACACCGTAAATTGGTTGAGCTGAAGACTACACTATACCTAGCATTTACCTTGTCCAAGTAACACGTCAAAAATACAGTTTATCCACGAGGGTTTAAAACGGGATACAATTTCATCCCAATTTAGAAAAGCCCATTATCTCTTAACTCAACAGAGTTCCTTGCTCTCCATCATAAAGCAACATTTCCCCACCTCACTTTGCCCTACAAGCCTAGAAGTCCTGCCGGTCACTCTGTTCACGTCCTCCTAAAATGTGCTAAACACCCTGTGACCAAACAACCTTAATGCTACTTGGCAAGAGAGTGCAAAAAGATTACATGAATTTCCTGAGTCTGGTACCTATATTCTAGATCACAAAAAGAATGTCACGTGAGCTCTCAAATGAAAGTTGATGACACACTGGTCATCAATATCACTGAGAAACACATGTACGGATGTCGCATGAGGAGTTATCCATTTACACCGAATATATGTTCTTAAAGTCTGTGTCTGAGCGATTGATCACCAATAAAGGTGAAAAACAGATTTTCTGTCAGTCATGAGATATTTATCTATGTATCTGGTTGTGTACCTTAAGTCATCTTGTTCAAAATTAATCTCCTACGATTTATCTGAATTGAACACAGACAAAAGGACTCTAAGAATGTCAGAAAGAAACTAACAGGAAAAGAGAACCTTATATTGAGGTGTGTGGCAAAGGTTCGTTCTTCTATATTTGGAAGACAAAGATGACATAGTAGTATCCCTCACCTCGGAAGTAGATGGACAGCCAATTTACTTCATGAAAGCAGCTTTACAACCAGATGTAACTGGAATACTCCTAGGAGAATTCTGCACCAAAAAATTAAAAGTTCTGCACACCATATTTTGAAATTCTGCATGTTTTATTGCTCAATAACACAATAGAATTACATCAGTTTCAATTATTTTGGCAATTTATTTCAAAACAACTAAGAGTAAGTATTTCAATAACAATACAGATAACAAAAAAGACTCCCCTATCAGCAGAGAATTAAAGAAAATCCTCCAACAACCCACTTCCTGGTTCTCTGCAATACTTTTGTACAGCACCTCAATCTGTGTGTTATATATGGCAGCTAGGCACATCTTGAAGGAAAACTGTGCCCCTCCAGTTTCAAATACCCATACCCTCACCCCCCAGAGCACAACTACAGGGCTAGACTCCCAGCAACCACGCACCACAACAGCTCAGATTATCTCTCTCTCACACACACTCACCTCTCAGAATCAACCCCCACAGCTCAGAATTCCTATGCATCAGAGCCCAGCAGCTGGGTGTCTCACAACCCAGCCCAAGTACCTGCACCCCCAACCCTCAGAGCTCATGGACCCATAGAGAGAAAAAGCCTAACACTGGGTCCTGGTCGTGCATGGAGTTTGATGCATGCTTCTGTCTTCCTTCAGGATGTACTGGAAACCACAACTGCCCAGAACCCTCTAACTCAGGGCTACTCAACACGTGGCCTGCGGGTGGGAGCCAAAACAAAGAAGTAGTCAATATAATGGTCTTCTGTTGATATGCGTTTTAGTAGTTAAATTCCTGGACTGTAATTGCTCATTAAAAGTGCTGTCATATGGGTGGAAAAGAGGGTAAATATTGCATTTTATTAATATCAGCAGAACAGACTGTGTGTTGTGTACTCTTGCCTTAAACTTTGCATTCATGCCTGTCAGTGTGAAAAGCTATTTGCATATATATGGAACCACACTTAAGTCGCGGCCCTCGGCATGTGCTGTGAGCATCACTGTGACCCCCTGGACTTCCAAAGTTGAATAGCCCTGCTCCAGCTCATCCTCCCACAACCCTTTGACAGTGTCCTGTATTTGTGTGCAGCACCTATTCGGGGGTGGGGGGGGGGGGATAGAATTTTATGTAAAACATTAATTCTGTACAAATTCTGCATTGCACAGTAGCTCAGAATTCTCCCAGGAATAATGATCGAGAGACTTTTGGTGAGAAACTCCTTTGACAGGAGGTAAACCTGTTAGTCAAGTTTAGTCTCTAAACAACACACTGTGATTTTGCTTTATATTTATATGGAGGTTATTTAGCTGTAACTAGATTTTTCAATATGCTTGGTAACTTTATTCCATGCAGGAGCACTATGCCCTGAAACCTCAAATTTTCTTGCAAGCCACAGTTATTGCTCCACATATGCACCATGACTCTCCTCATGCTCCAAAGGAAGGATAAAAAGGTCAGTGAAGGAAGAGGATTGCAGCCATTCTCTCTGAGGGTCAAGAATGTGGGTGATCTAGATTAATCGGAGTGTGCTACCTTTCTGAACCTCAAGTTTTCCTTTATCAGGTGCTGATTTTCATCTGATAGTTTCATGCTATCAGCCTGAAGTCTTTTGCACTCTTCCATTAGTTTCCTTGTTTCAGTATCATTAAGAGAGACACCCTATGTGGTTTTGGCAACAGTCTACCCTGTTTAGATGTATTCAGGACTGGGAAAGATTTATTTGATTGCAAGTCTTCGGTTTATCATTTTCATTGGGCATTTCAAAACACACATCTCAGTTTATAATCCATTAGTTCAGTTGGTTTTGCCTCTTTCCACACTGCCTCCATGTCTGAAGTGTTTGGTGGTGCAAAGATTATCTGTAATAGGGGTGGCCAACCCGCAGCTCTTAAGCCGCATGCAGCTCTTTGATCAAAGAAATGCGGCTCTTGCTAGTTCTGAGCCATGTGCCCGGACTGCTCATGACTACTCTGCACAAAGACCCCAGCACCTGGAGGTAAAAGTGCATGGCTGCAGCAGCGGGTAAGAGCGAGGGACTGGAGTGCCTGGCTTTGGCGGAGAAGTGGGCGCATTGGTTGAGAGCAGGGGGCTGGGTGCCTGGTTCTGGGGGAGAGAAAGCGGATTGGATTACAGAATGGTGCTGGGGGGGCTGGCTCTGGGAGAGGGGTGGGTGCATTGAGTTGGAGCAGGGAGGCTGGGGGTGCCTGGGTCTGGGTGGGGAGGAGGGCACTGGGTTAGAGCAGGGGGGTTGAGAGTGCCTGGCTCTGGGGGAGAGGTGGATGCATTAGATTAGAGCAGGGGACTGGTATACCTGGCTCTGGGGGAAGAGAGGGGGATTGGATAAGAGAGGTGTGCTGGGGGTGCCTGGCTCTGGGGGAGAGTAGGTGGGGGGGGGGCTGTCTCTGGGGGAGGAGTTTTGGATTAGAGCAGGGAGTTCCTGGCTCTGGGGGGAGGAGGACTGGATTAGAGCTGGGAGGCTGGAGGTGCCTAGCTCTGGGGGAGGGGTGGGTGCATTGGGTTAGGAGTGGTGGAAGGGGGGGGGGGGGAACTGAAGCACCTTAAACTCAAAGTCTTCATGGATGCAGAATAAGGCAGCCGAACACAGATGTCATATTTAACTTTCCAGACAAAAAAAGAATCAGCGTGTACCTGGTTTACACTAGGTTTCTTTAAAGAAAATTCAAAGGCTATTGTTTGCCAGGCTAAAGCAATTATTCTGAGATATGAGTCACTCCCTTATGACAGGTTCAAAAACATTATTTGCAGCCTGGGACAGACCTGATTTTTAGAACTATAAAAAGCCATAATCTGCATAAATTAAAAAAAAAAAAAAAGGAAACCATACCAGAGATCAACAAGCTGGAGTGAAACAGGCCCTTCAAATTGTGCTAATTTACTTCTCAGGTCAGTTTAATTTTAAAAAACTCAGGGGACACAATAGGGCAGTCGTGTTAAATACGTGGTGGAGATGCTTGTGTTTAGTGAGAGCTATTACTGTATTTTCAAAGGAATTTTATGATTTGTAGGGACAACGTCTGCGAAGGGACCTTTGAAGTTGAGCTCGGTGGGCGGATCGAGCCCCGGGATCCGCGCCTGTTTAGCCAGAGTCCCTGCACGGCCACCTCGCCCGCCCACCGGCTGGGGAAGGGGCCGGTGAGAGGCACCACCTCGCTCGCTCGCCCGACCGCTGGCGCCTGCGGGGGAAGGGGCCGGCCAGGGGCGCGATCTCACTCGCTCGCTGGCGGCCGCGGGGCTCACGCCGGGGAGGGGAGGACGGCGCTGAGGTCCGGACCGAGCGGCCGCCGCCCCATTCCCCCCTCGACGCGCGCCTCCCCCCGTTTCCTGTAAAAATTAACTCAACCACTCACGGCGGCCACGCGCACTGCGATCAAACGCCAACCACACCTGTCCTCACCCCCCCCCCCCCCCCGGCACGAGGGCGGTAACGGAACCCAAGTGACGCATGCGCGCGTCCTCCTTTTCCTCCCTCCCTCCTCAGTGCGCAGCGGTGACTGGGTAATGCCTACTCGTAGTATAGATCGAAGTGCATGGAATCCTCAGCCTCACAGCGCGAGACTTACCTGGGACACCACTTACACTGCTTTGCAACTGCCTACTCACTTCGCCCCCATGCGGCTCAGGGGCAGCGGGCACCTTATGGCTGGGTGGAGTTAACCCTTGTTTTTGACTGGCTCCCAGCTCAGCCAATCACAAAGCCTGAGCACGGATTGGCTGAGGCTCAGCACGTGTGCCGGTTTCCCTAGTTTTCTAAGCCTGTAGTGCTGGCATTCTGAGCCATGCAAATGGGAGTTTATAGTTGAAGGCTATGTACAAAACAGAGTGTAGCACGAATACACTGACGTTACATTAGTCATCTAATTCATTTAGCGCAAAATCTGAGACCCCCCCAGGATCCCTCTCTACAACATTTATGCTGACTCTACATGGTGATTTTTCTGGGACTGTCCTGATTTCAAGGACTCTGTCCCAGTGAGCCAGTGACCCATCAAGTAGTGAAATGTCTTGAAAATCTCAGCTAGACATTTCACTATTGATGGGGACTTGGAAGAAACTGAGTCCATTGCTCCCAGTGCAGCAGCAGCAGGTTCTCCCTCCCCCCCTGCAGAGCATGTAGGCAGCTTCCATTGAGCTTTGCTGGCTGGGGCGGACTTCTGGTGGCACGCAGCTCTGGCCGCTCCACCATCCACTGCCTCACCACTGTGCACCGCAAGGACCCCTCCTTACCCACTGGGACTGCCTCTGTTGCTCAGGATCCAGTCTGGCCATGCAGCCTTCTCCTCCTCCACATGTGCAGGCAGCAGCTTGTTAGAGCGGCTGCTGTTGCCAGGAGGCCGAGGGGTGGCTAGGTCCGAGGCACCAAGTACCTCAGTACCCAGACCTCAGAGTTTTTTTAATTGCCGCCTGTGCCCCGCCTGAGGCCGCACAGGACTTGGCTGCGGCGCTGCCACCTGCACGCTGCTGCTCGCTCTCTCTCCTGTGTCCTCCCCAACCCAGCAGCACGATCAGGGGGGTTTCACACACAAACGGGAAGCCTGACCTGAGGCTGCAGCCCCATAGCTGAACTGGGATCCGCACTGCATGGGGAGGGGATTGAGCACCCTCTCCCTTCCCCCCTGCTGCGGGAACAACAAAGTGCTACCTGGAGGCTTTCCCTGCTGCAATAGAGTGCCTAGCCAGGTAAGCCTCTATGAGAGGTAGCAAGCAAGGGGAAAACAGCTGACGACGGGGGAGGGGAGGAGTGAGCCAACTTAAAAGCAGGTTCCCCAGTGCTGTCTCCACAGTACTGCCTGCCCCTGCTCCCGTTGCCTCTATCAGAAGCAGTGGGGGGGGGGGAGGGGCGCGGAGGGAGAGAGGGAATGCTATTCGTGGCAGGCCAAGGCTCACCGTGACCAGAGGCTGCTTAGGCAGCAGCCCCTGTTCATGGTGGCCTGGGCTGTCTTGCGACTCTTACTACATTTAAAAATGCAGAGCCATAGCACAGGTGACTCCCAGAGCCTGCACGAGCCAGGACTGCTGAGTCAGAGCTAGAGCCGGCTCCTGAACCTACCCTACTATGGCTCTGCAAAGCAGCACTTATTGACTAATCATGTAGTTGATACAAATTGTAACTACACAATTAGCCTGATAACCGCAATTTAACATCCTTACCTTGAACCTCATTCTCCTCTGTACCATCCCCTCCCCCTGTGGAGCTGGGATGCCAGAGGAGTGATGTATTTCAGTTGTGGGGGGGGGAAGCCTCATGTCAGAAAGGGTTGGGGGAGGCGGGAGGGTTGAAAGTTTTTTTGCTTCTCACTTGTGTGGTCCCCAGCTTATGTTTTTCTGAGGGGGAAGTGGCCCACCCCTGCCATGAGTAAAGAAACCAATAAAACCTTTTGTGTCGGTCATGAATAAATATTTTACTTTATTTAAAATGAAGTTTGATAAACTAACACAAGAAAGTTAACAATCTGTTTAATCATTTAAAATAAACCATTATCCTTAGCTTCAGCACTAGCAAAATGGCTCAAGCATAATTCTGTAATTAACAGTGAGTTTTCATTAGCAACTGGTGGTCCACGGAAAGGTTTACATTGAGCTAGGTGGTTCACAGGCCAAAAAATTTGAGAACCACTGAAATAGAGGCACCCCCAGCCTTTCCCCCTGATTTAATGCAATGCAAGTTAGATTAATGCATATTAATCCATGTAGTATAGTTGCATGGGAGGGTCCTTTGGGGGCCAAACCCATCTCTATTGGCAGAGGACAGTGGGAGGAGTTCTTGGAGGGGTCACACAACACCCTTTACTTCCAATTATATGTCCATCTTAACCCTAGATGTACCACCTCCAGAGTTGGCACTAGGGCTGATTGTACTTAAAGACAGGCCCAGAAGAGAAAAACAGAATTCCAGTTGTCATCACTTACAGTCCACAACTTAAACTCCTCCAATGCATTATCAACAATCTACAACCTATCCTGGAAAATGACCCCTCACTCTCACAGGCCTTGGGGAAAAGGCCATTCTTGCCTACAGACAACCAAACCTAACGTCAAACAAATTCTTTCCAGTAAGCACACAACACATCTCCCTCGAAATCATCCAGGAACCCACCCCTTCAATGAGCCTCGGGGCCAACTTTGCCCACACATCTACACTAGCGATTTCATCACTGGACCCAACCACATCAGCCACCAAATTAGAGGCTCATTTAACTCAGACTCAGTCTTTAAGGTCAGAAGGGACCATTATGATCATCTAGTCTGACCCCCTGCACAGTGCAGGCCACAAAATCTCACCCACCCCTCCTAGAATAATCCTCTCACCTATATCTCAGATATTGAAGCCTTCAAATACTTTGAAGGCCCCAAGATGCAGAGAATCCTCTAGCTGTGATCTGTACCCCATGCTACAGAGGGAGGCGAAAAACCTCCAGGGCCTCTGCCAATCTACCCTGGAGGAAAATTCCTTCCCGACCCCAAATATGGTGATCAGCTAAACCCTGAGCATGTGGGCAAGACTCACCAGCCAGACACCCAGAAAGTTCTCTAGTAATTCCTATCATCCCTCCATTGACCTATTTCCCACTGATAATGAATGGTCAATTAGTTACCAAGATCATGTTATCTCATCAAACCATCCCCTTCATAAACCCATTTAGCTTAATCTTGAAGCCAGATAGATCTTTTGCCCCCACTACTTCCCTTGGAAGGCTGTTCCAGAACCTCACTGCTCTAATGGTTAGAAACCTTCGTCTAATCTCAAGTCTAAACTTCCTACTAGCCAGCTTATATCCATTTGTTCTTGTGTCCACATTGGTATTAAACTTAAATAATTCCTCTCCCTCCCTGGTATTTATCCCTCTAATATATTTAAAAAGTGCAATCATGTCCCCCCTCAGCCTTCTTTTGGTTAAAGTAAACAAGCCAAGCTCCTTGAGTCTCCTTTCATAAGACAGGTTTTCCATTCCTCGGATCATCCTAGTGGCCCTTCTTTGTACCTGTTCCAGTTTGATTTCATCCTTCTTAAACATGGGAGACCAGAACTGCACACAGTATTCCAAATGGAGTCTCACCAATGCCTTGTATAATGGCACTAACACCTCCTTATCCCTACTGGAAATACCTCGCCCAATACATCCCAAGATCGTATTAGCCTTTTTCACGGCCATATCACAATGGCGGCTCATAGTCACTCTATAATCAACCAGGACTCCGAGGTCCTTCTCCTCCTCTGTTACTTCCAACTGATATGTCCCCAGCTTATAACTAAAATTCTTGTTAATTCCTAAATGCATAACCTTACACTTCTCACTATTAAATTTCATCCTATTGCTATCACTCCAATTTACAAGATCATCCAGATCTTCCTGTATGATATCCCGACTCTTTTCTGAATTGGCAATACCTCCCAACTTTGTGTCATCCGCAAATTTTATTAGAACACTTCCACTTTTGGTGCCAAGATCAGCAATAAGAAGATTAATAAAATTGGCCCCAAAACTGATCCCTGAGGAACTCCGCTAGTAACCTTCCTCCAACCTGACAGTTCACCTTTCAATATGACCCGCTGTAGTCTCCCCTTTAACCAGTTGCTTATCCACCTCTCAACTTTCATATTAATCCCTATCATTTCCAATTTAACCAATAATTCCCCATGTGGTACTGTATCAAATGCCTTACTAAAGTCGAGGTAGATTAGATCCACTGCATTTCCTTTATCTAAAAAATCTGTTACTTTCTCAAAAAAGGAGATCAGGTTGGTTTGGCACGATCTACCTTTTGTAAAACCATGTTGTAATTTGTCCCAATTGCCATTAGCCTCAATGTCTCTAACTACTTTCTCCTTCAAAATTTTTTCCAGGATCTTACATACTACAGATGTCAAACTAGCAAACCTATAGTTACCCAGGTCGCTTTTTTTCACCCCCCTTTCTTAAAAATCAGAACTATAGTAGCAATTCTCCAGTCAAATGGTACAACCCCCGAGTTTAGAGATTTATTAAAAATATTTTCTAATGGACTTGCAAGTTCATGTGCCAGTTCCTTTAATATTCTTGGATGAAGATTATCTGGGCCCCCCGATTTACTCCCATTAAGCTGTTCAAGTTTGACTTTTACCTTGGATATGGTAATATCTACCTCCATATCCTTAGTCCCATTTGTTAAGTTACCATTATCCCTAAGCTCTTCATTAGCCTCATTAAAGACTGAAGCAAAGTATTTGTTCAAATATTGGGCCATTCCTAGATTATCCTTAACCTCCACTCCATCCTTAGTAATCAGCAGTCCTACTGCTTTTTTTGTTTTTTTCCCTATTTATATGGCTATAAAACCTTTTACCATTGGTTTTAATTCCATTTGCAAGATCCAACTCTACCTGACTTTTAGCCTCTCTCACTTTGTCCCTACATGCTCTAACCTCAATAAGGTAGCTTTCTTTACTGATCCCTCCCATTTTCCACTCCTTGTATGCTTTCTGCTTTTTCTTGATCACCTCTCTGAGATGCTTGCTCATCCAGCTTGGTCTAACACACCTGCCTATAATTTTTTTTCCTTTTTCTAGGGACACAGGCTTCTGACAGCTTCTGCAACTTTAACTTAAAATAATTCCAGGCCTCCTCCACTTTAAGGTCCATAATTTCTTTAGTCCAATCAACTTCCCTACCTAATTTCCTTAATTTATTAAAGTTAGCCCTTTTGAAATCAAAAACCCTAGTCTCAGATTTATTTTTGTTTATCCTTCCATTTAGTTTGAACTGAATTATCTCAGGATTGCTCGAGCCAAGGTTGCCCCCTACAACCATTTCTTCTATTAGGTCCTCGCTACTCACCAAAACCAAATCTAAAATAGCATCCCCCCTTGTTGGTTCAGCAACTACTTGATGAAGGAATTCATCAGCTATCACATCTAGGAAAATCTGAGCCCTATTATTATTACTAGCACTTGTTCTCCAGTCTATATCTGGAAAGTTGAAATCTCCCATGATTATGCAGTTGCCATGAGTATTTACTTCATTAAAAACATTAAAGAGGTCTCTATCCATATCCAAATTGGATCCTGGTGGTCTGTAACACACCCCAAGCACTATCCCAGGGGAAGCAAAATGCAGGACAATGTAGCACTTTAAAGACTAACAAGATGGTTTATTAGATGATGAGCTTTCGTGGGCCAGACCCACTTCCTCAGATCAAATAGTGGAAGAAAGTAGTCACAACCATATATACCAAAGGATACAATTAAAAAAAAAAAGAACAAATATGAAAAGGACAAATCACATTGCAGAACAGAAGGGGGATGCGGGGGGGTGGGAAGGGGGAGGAAGGAAGGTAAGTGTCTGTGAATTGCTGATATTAAAGGTAGGGAGAGTGGGATGTTTGTGAGTTAATGGTATTACAGGTGATAATTGGGGAAACTGTCTTGGTAATGGGTGAGAAAGTTCAAAGACTTGTTAAGTCCTTGTTGGCAAGTGTCGAATTTTAACATGAATGACAGTTCAGAGGATTCCCTTTCAAGTGCAGATGTAAAAGGTCTTTGTAGCAGAATGCAGGTGGCTAAGTCATTTAGAGAGTGTCCTTTCTGGTTAAAGTGGCAAGAAACTGTTTTCTCTTTGTGATCTTGTCTGATATCTGTTTTGTGGGCATTAATCCTTTGGCGAAATGTCTGAGATGTTTGTCCAATGTACATAGCAGACGGACACTTTCGGCACATGATAGCATAGATTATATTTCTGGATGCGCAGGAATATGTGTTCTTGATCTTATAACTCACTTGGTTAGGTCCAATAATGGTATCAGCAGAATGAATAGGTGGACAAAGCTGGCAACGGGGTTTGTTGCAAGGGAAGGTACCAGGGTTGGTATTAGTGTGGTATGTCCTATGGTGGTTGGTAAGAATCATCTTGAGGTTAGGTGGTTGTCTATAGGAGATGATGGGTCTGTCTCCCAGAGCCTCTTTGAGTATGGTATCCTGTTCCAATATAGGCTGTAGTTTATTGATAATGTGTTGGACAGGTTTAAGTTGGGGGTTGTAGGTGATGACAAGTGGTGTTCTATTGTTGGTTTTCTTGGGTCTGTCTTGAAGTAGATGGTTTCTAGGTATTCGTCTGGCTCTTTCAATTTGCTTTTTTATTTCTCTGGGTGGGTAGTTGAGATTTATAAATGCTTGGTAGAGATCCTGAAGCTTCTGGTATCTGTCAGTGGGGTTAGAGCAGATGCGGTTGTATCAAAGGGCTTGGCTATAGACGATGGATCGTGTGGTGTGTTCTGGATGGGAGCTGGATGCATGTAGGTAACTGTATGAGTCGGTGGGTTTTCTGTAGAGAGTGGTGTCTAATTTTCCATTGTTGATTTGTACGGTGGTGTCCAGGAAGTGGATCTCTCGTGTAGAATGGTCCAGGCTGAGGTTGATGGTGGGGTGTAGGTTGTTGAAATCTCTGTGGAATATCTCCAGTGTTTCTTGGCCATGTGTCCAGATCATAAAGATGTCATCGATGTACCGTAGGTAGAGGAGGGGTGAAAGGGGACGGGAGTTGAGGAAACATTGTTCTAGGTCAGCCATAAAGATGTTAGCATACTGTGGGGCCATGCGTGTACCCATGGCTGTGCCGCTGATCTGAAGGTATAAGTTGTTCTCAAACTGGAAATAATTGTGGGTGAGAACAAAGTTACATAGGTCTGCTATCAGGTTGGCAGTAGTGTCCTCTGGGATAGTGTTTCTAATTGCTTGTAATCTGTCTTCATGTGGGATGTTGGTATATAGAGCTTCTACATCCATGGTGGCAAGGATGGTATTATTGGGGAGGTTATCGATGTTTTGTAGTTTCCTTAGGAAGTCAGTAGTGTCTCGGAGATAGCTGGGGGTATTGGTTACGAAGGGTTTGAGAAGAGTGTCTACATATCCCAGGGGAGGATCTGATAGTTTTCTTCCCCAATGTGATTTTTGCCCAAACAGACTCTGTCTTCTCCATTCTATCACTTTTTATTTCTTTATAATCTACCTCATCTTTGATATACAATGCGACTCCACCACCTTTACCCTTATTTCTGTCTTTCCTAAACAGCACATACCCTTCAATACCTGTACTCCAGTCATGCCTAGTATTCCACCATGTTTGTTATTCCTATAATATCTGGTTTCACTTCCTGGACCAATAGCTCTAGTTCCTCCTTTTTGTTATCTAGGCTCCTCGCATTGGTGTACAAACATCTTAATTTTTGCTGTTTGGCCTCATTCACATTCTTTACCCAATTTGGCACGAACATTATACCTCCAATATGACCTATTAGACTAGTATCCACCCCACCCTTCCTCATGTTCATTCTCCTACCCCCAGCTATATCCTTTCTTACTTCGTTTTCCTCCCTCTCAGTGTTAAAATCTGCACATCCATTAACGTGCACATCCATTAACGTGATCTATGCCAACAATGCCCCACTGCCATGTATATTGGCCAAACTGGACTTTCTCTACAGGAAAGAATTAATGGACACAAATCAGATATCCAAAAAGGCAGTATACAAAAACCTGTTGGAGAACACTTTAATCTGCCTGGACATTCGTTAATGGATCTCCATGTCACCATTTTGTTTCAGGCCAATTCCACAAGCCAAATACATAGAGAAAGGTTGAAACTTAACTTAATACACAAGTTTAATTCTTATTCGAATTGTATGAACAGGGACATCACCTGGCTTGCACACTACCTTTCACATCTTAATGACGTAACCAACCAATGGAGATGCTAATTGTTTTTATCAGCCTCTATTAACTATCTGAACCATCTACTCACTGACTCTTTCTTCTTCCCCTCCTTTTTCTCCCTTCCCTCCCCCATTTCCCTCATTTATTTTTGGACCTGGACTTCTAATACTCCTGTCATCTGAAGAAGTGGGTTGTGCCCACGAAAGCTCATGATACCATCTACATCAGGGCTACTCAATTTTGGAAGCCCTGGGGGCCACAATGAGACTCACAGCACATGCCAAGGGACACAACTTAAGGGTGGTTGCATGTACATGCATATATACTGTATATGCAAATAGCATCTTTCACACTGACAGGCATGAATACAAAGATTAAGGCAAGACTCCACAATACAATATACAGGCCCCATTCAAGTCAGTTCTGCTGATATTAATAAAATACAGTATTTACCGTATTTCCACCCATATGACAGCACTTTTAATGAGCAATGACAGTCCAGGAATTTAACTGCTAAAACACATATCAACAGAAGACCATTATATTGATTCGCCGTTGTGGAATGTGTTCCCAGTGGAGGCCATGTTCAAAGGATGCCACCTGCGGACCATGTGTTGAGCCCCGCGTAAACGCAAATTGCACAGTGGGCTGCAAACAGGCCAAGGGCCTCATGCGGCTCATGGGCCACATGTTGAGTAGCCCTGATCTACATATTTTGTTAGTCTAGTACCACCTTAAGGACTATTTGTTGTTTAAGTTTTTCCAGAAAATTGAAGTCCTCCACCTACTGGTCTAGCAAAATTTAGCTTTTGTAAGCTCCAGGTTAGAATATTTTGGGCTAAGCTGAGATCTCTATTATCAAACTATAGAAAAAAGCATAATTTTAAAGACAGTGTAAAATACAGCTCTGTATACATTAACAAATGCATTCATATACACCACTAAGTTACTTAAGTTTTAGAATAGATTTAGATGAAAAGCAGGGTAAATCCTATTGCATTTGATTTGATTCTTTCCATGTCATCCTTCAAGTTGATTCAACACATACAAAATAGTAGCCATTGGGTAAATAAATGTCGAGTGCCTACTGTAAATACCAGTGGCTGCTATGTTTTTTCCCCTCAGGTAGACCTTGTGAAATGTTACATCTCAATGCATTATCTTTTAAAATATATTTACATTAATATAATGTGTAATAAACCTTTGATTTTTACCCACTCTTTACATGAATCTACTTCTCTTGCCCTCACCTCTAAGCAGACTCCAAAAAATTCAGTACTCGAGTGGTGTTATAATGTTGATTTGTTTATAATGTAACGTAATTGTTGTAAATAGGATGTAGGTAACGTGCACACTAAAAGGAGCGGTTGATGCCATCAGTAAGTAAAAACAAAATGGAGTTTTGGAAAACAAAATGGAGTTTCTGGAAAGTCAGTTAAACTTTTCCCACCTTGAGTGCCTGCACTCAGTACCAAAATTGCACTAGGCACAGAAGATCCTTTGCACCCAGCCCAGAATTGTGCACATCGCCCTACACAAGTTTACAGTTTACCTGCCAAAGGTTCTAAATGGAAAAATAGCCCTGCCCCCAGGTGTGCGTGGTCAGTGTTCCGGTCTGTGTCTGTGAAGGCAGCACAGCACCACAGAGGGAAGAGGCAGAGGGATCAGTCACAGCTGCGGTGGGTTCCCACACCATGCTGTGGTGAAGGCTCCGCACTGGTGATCTGGGATACACCAAGCAGAGGTGTTTGATCTCTACCTGCCTCGGACCATCACATCGTCACCATCCCTGAAACACCCCGTTGTGGTGAAGGCCCAACGAGAATCATCCCAGAACTGCGAGGGATCACTTGCTGTTCCTCCCTAAGGGCTAACCTGAGCCCAAAGGTAGAAGGTCACAAGCAGCAAGTACCACCATTAGCAACACGGAGACTGTTGTAACATACAAATACCTTACCTGTATTGGGGTCTTTGTCTTCCTTCTCTTCTGTTTTGGGGGGTTGGATTTGTTGGTTGTTTTTTTTTGTTCTTGTTCATGCACTTGTCAAATTAAATTCTACAATATACTAGTGAACTCCAATCTGGACTCCAAGCGTTTTGTTGGGGGGGAGAAATCACCCGTGAGCAGATACGGTGTCAAGGGCCTCCCTTCTGGTTACCAGAGCATTTAACATCAATCAGATCCCTTATCCTAAATTCTAAATTAATTCAAAAGATTATGCTTGTTACTGAGACTCTGGGGTAACAACAGGAGAGGCACATCACTTGCCATTACTCTAACTTAGGCAAATGCAAAACAAAAACAAAAAAAACCAAAATCCAAATAATGACTTTACCGTTTACTATTGTTTAAATAAAAACAAGTAAATATTTATGAAGAGTAATCATTGTTAGAGAAAATGAAAGACTGCCATCTCAAAACATGCAAATGTCCAAATCAGACTTTTCCAGCAACGAACAAGTCTTAGTGTTACATGACAAGAAATAAAAAGGTCTGAATTCTCTCAGGTTTCTACGCTATTAATATTTGAGCATATTAAAGCAAGCTTCTCCTGTGCAAGTGGCCTACAGGGATCAATATTTATGATAATTTAATAATTTAGTAAAAGTTGGCACTTTACATTTTCAGAATAGTTTACAAAAATTAACTAGCCCTCCTAGAACCTCTTGTAATGAAGGAATTTGGGTTTAAGTAATTTTTATCAACTTTTACAATGGAATAAGCTTGAGAAATATTTGTCCAAACCCAAAGACAAAAATCAGAATAAAGTCACTAACACATTTTTCATGCACCTCACAAGAGATCAAGGTACAAATTACTACTATACATTATTTACTAATCATGCCAAATTCCCTGTCATACAATGGAACTAAGTGTATATGCAGATCAATTTAAGTCATAAAATTGTATCAAATTTTGATTTTTTTAAAAAAAAGATTTCCTTTACTGTGACTCATTAAATGTTATCATTTAACATTAGAGGGCACTGTGGGACTGCAACAGCAATCACGTGCCTTATGCATATCAGTATATGCTGCCATATTGACATTCATGGCAAGAAGCATACTTTGCCAGTTGCCATATCCACCTTTTAACACAGAAGGATAAATGTACCGTGCTCAATTATCTAATAATTGGTAATAAATATTCTTTGGAAGGTGTACGATATTAACTTTGAAGAAAGGAAAAGAGAATCTAAAAGTCCAGAAGTCATTTCCCTGACATTAGAAGGAAGGCAATAGCAAAGAGCCACTATTATTTTTCACTTGTAAATTTATTCACTTGTAAATTGTATATATGTTAGATGGATTGCAAGCTCTACTTTCACAATACAGAATATACATTATCCAGCTTCACTCAATGCAAAATGTGCAGGTGGCAGAATATAGTGCTTTTTTGTTGTTGTTGGAAAATATCACTGCTAAAACCACACAATTTGCCAAATATTTTAGATTCTCCAAAGTGATTTTCCATCCATTCAAATTGAATGTATTTTTCTCAACTGATGGCACAGACTCTTTTAAAAATAAACCAATTGTAAAAAAGAAATACACGACTGCACATCCAAGAATATTTACTGTGCAATGACTGAAATGAAGTTGTTTGATCAATAAAACCATATTTTTAGTTTTCAGTTTATTTAATTGTTATCATTCCTGGTACACAGGAATTGTTATAATCATTCTAACACTTTCTATCCTTGAGTGAGTTGAATTTTCTTTTGGATGGGTTGAAATTTCTTATGTGCAACACCTATACTGAGGTAGTGTGTGGATGTGCACTGCCAATACAAACACCACACACATATATACACATTTTCCTGCAGGACAGTGTGATGTCATCACGTGATCAACATCACCCCCCCCCTCACCCCACCTCCCTGCCCCATCCCCCCTCCGCTGGCCCTTACATCACTCCCTCACAGGAGGGAGGGAACCATCTTAGGGCACCACCAGCTCCCAACCTTTGGCCCTGGTCACCTTCCATACTGACCAACCTCTTCCCCCACAGCCTTACTGGCTGCAGCCCCTCCTTGGGCCATGCTTCCATCGCTGCCGGCCAGCCGAAGCCAAAACTGCACACCCCCAACCCCTCACTAACCACCATACCAATACCCCACACCTCTAATCCCCTCACTCACCACCCCGATGTGGCTCCATACCCCCAGCCTGCTCACACACACACACACACACTCCACCAAGACCCTGCACCTCCAGCCCCCTCACTCATCCCCCTGCTGAGACCTCACACCCCAAGCCCACTCAGACACCCGCTTCACCAATATTAAAGACGAGATGGAGTCCGCCTCATGGCACTTATATATCTCTGGTGTCTCCCAAACTGGAGCTGGTCACATTATGGCATGATTTACATGCCAGCAGCCATGAGATACTGACTCGTTTGCAGGTTTCCAAACGCATTCCTCAGGTATGTATTGGCCACCTTGAGAGCCACTGTCCTTTTGGTTGTGCTAATTAGCATAGTCATTCATTGGATATTCCTTCTTTACAACAGGCAGTCCAGGCCCATTGCGCTCTCTCAGGCAGAGAACATTCACAATACCAGCGCAGTCCATATTCATAACTCCACATACAGACATCATACAAGTAAATGAGTAGCATATATAGAATCAGTAGAACATAAGCTTTCATTTGACACCTCACATGGCCCCCTTTGTATAGATGTTGTGGCAAACACCCCCCATGGGTGCAGCAGTGATCTGGCTGCTCCCTTAAAATCCAATAACGTGACACCCTGAACCTCAGTCTTGCCTGTCCTCCCCACCCCTAGGGCTGGAGCAGCAGAGGAGCAAGGTGTTTCAGTTGAGGGGCCACATCAGTGAGGGTTGGGGTTTAGGAGGGATTCCCTCTGCCCCTCCCCCCATCTCACTTGTGTGGTCCCCGACTGATTTTTCTGTAGGTCAGCACGCACCAACCCAGAAAAGGTTTCCCACCCCTGCCATAAGAAAATGAAGCCATTTTTTGTTCAATATAATATTTTACTTTATTTAAAATGAAGCCTGGTCAAGAAGGCCCCCATCAGGGCCCAGCCTCCACCTGGCCGCAATGTCCTGTTCCCGGCCCCGATCCTGGGGTAGACCCCTCAGTCCAGCCCCCATCTGGCTACAGGAAGGACTGGTGGTGACCCCCCGATTGCTGCTGCACAGGTAAGAGAGGAGGCCAGGATCTGGCTGTGGCAGACAGAAGGGGGTTGGTGAGCAAAGCAAATAGAGGGAGCAGCCCCTTAGTGTGTTTGTGTGTATTTTAAGCAGACCATGTGTGTGGAAGAAAATATATTAAAACAAGGGATAGTTAACAAGAAATAATGCTTACAATATTTAATAGGATATCAAATAAAAAGAAAATTAACACTACTACTCTTGGAGTGCATGTATCATCATCATCCTTTCTAACAACTCAGGCTAGTAAACACACCAAAATGCATAGTATCCACACATACCTCAGCTTTACAGTGCTAAACAAAGGAGTCAAATAGGAATCGTATCTGCAAGGAGAGCATGACTAATATAATATTTACTTACACTGAAAAGGAGAGTAAAAGGCATTCACTAGGGCTTATTCAGTTTATCTGGAGAATGTTTAGGATCGGTATTCTAAGAACAGATAGAAGTTCTCTTGGTTTGAAACTTTCACCTTGTGTGTGTCACCAACTCAAAGACCAGAGAGGTAGCCATGTTAGCCCGTGACTGAAAAAAAACTTAAACAAATGGTCCTGCAGCACCTTAGAGACTAAGGCTGTGTCCAGACTCAGGGTTTTTTTTCGAAAAAAGTAGTCTTTTTTCGAAAAAACTTCACCTGCGTCTAGACTGCAGCCACGTTCTTTCGAAATTAAATAGAAAGAATGCGGCTTTTCTTTCGACGGTGGTAAACCTAATTCCACGAGGAAGAACGCCTTCTTTCGAAAGTGCTCTTTCGAAAGAAGGCATTCTTGAAAGCAAACAGGCTTTTTAGAAAGAGAGCATCCAGACTCACTGGGTGCTTTCTTTCGAAAAAGCGGCTTGCTTTTTCGAAATTCCGCGTGCAGTCTAGACGCTCTCTTTCGAAAGAGGCTTGCAGTCTAGACATAGCCTAACAAACTCAAAGAGTAGAAGCCTCAGAACAAATTAACACATGGCATCAGGGTTTGTAGACAAATGCATGTTTCAAAGAGGTTGCAAATAAGATTTCATCCTACTACAAAACTAATGTAGCAAGTACTAAGTGTGACTTTTGACTCAAAGCCAGTATTCTACCACATAGCAAAGATCTGGCCCTCATGCAGTACAATATGCCATGTATAAATTAGTGACACAGGATTTTAAAAAATCATTAAGATCAGAGTTTTCGATATCTGCAACACTCTGTTAAAAGAATATTTTCTTTTCTTACCTTAAGTGATTAACACCTATATTATCTTTGTTTGAAATGTAATCATGCAAATGTCCTCCTCCCCCTCTCTCTCTCACACACACACACACACACACAATCTGCTTTTCTCTCCACTTCCCCCTCCAATCCAGACAGAGGACTGCAGCAAGTGAGTCAGGACACCCAAAAAAACCTGTCCCCTGCCTCTACCTCACGGCACAGATGCCACTCCTTTTTTCCCCCCACCCACTCCTTTCCCCCCCACCCACCTACCCCTGTGCAATCTGCTCCCCCCAGCCCAGGTGGGTGCTGGGATAAAATCCTGCTTCTCAAACTAGCAGGCACAGGACTGGACCACAGCACAAACAAATTATCCACCCCTCCCCCACCTCACCCCTGGACACAGCACAAACTTCCCCTGCCTCCATATCACCCCAATGCCAGCACCTACCTACCCCATGCAATCAGTCCCTTATCTCCCCTTTTCCAGGAAGCTTGAGGAGAGTACTGAATTTCTGCCTCATCTCCCTCAAATGGGACACTCCAAAGTCTCCTCCCTTCTGATTCCCCCTCAGCCAATTACATCCTCCCTCCTTCCTTGTACTCCTCCCCCTCACCCAGCCACTTATTCTCTCCTTATCTCCCTTTAGCTGCTCTGAGAGCTGCTCAATTTCAAATATGCAGTAGCTCCATTTAGCTGCTTCCTTAGAGAGACAACATCCTTCCCCTTGCCAGTCAGCTGAGCTCTCTGCTTTCCTGGGAGCATTGAACGTCTGAGCACATCTCAGAAAACAGCTGCAGAGTCATGCAGCTTATAGGGAACAGAAACAGTATGGGAGAAAGCACAAAAGTGCTGTTTGAAAATGTATGCCACTGGGTAGAGAATCAGAGCACAATGACAGCTCAATAGCTAACATGAGATGACAAGTAGCATGGAGACTGACAGGTAAGAGCCCTGAAAGTAATAACAAGCAGATTGTCTATAATATTACATCCCTACATCAAATACAATCAACCAATTAACTGATAGGCAAAAGCTTATTGGTTAATGCTATAGACTACATGCATTCCTCCCACCCCTGCCAGTAAATTTTTAGCAGGCTGGCCAGCAGGCTGGCTTAGTCCCAGCTTGTGCCAGGTCTGAGACCTACCCCTGCTGTGGCTCTGCATTTAAAGTGTATTAGGAGATGGACAGGCAGACATCTCAGCTCAGTTCCAGCTCGCACTTGGTTCTGGAGCTCAGACCCCCCCGGACAGGGGCTGCTGCTACCCTGCACTGCTGCCTCTATATTAGAGGAAGCAGCACAGAGCAACAGGCAACTGGTCAATGAGGGGATCTGGTTTTCAAATTGGCTCCCATCATGGACCAGCTCACACCTGACACCCCATATTGCTGCCTCTGATACAGAGGAAGCAGCACAGAATGGCAGGGAGCTCCTCGGGGGTGGGGCCAGAGCACACTGGCTGCTGACCACACCCCCGGGGAACTATAGAATAGTCAAGTAACCAATAAGAATTCATGAGGTTAATCAACTATTCAATTAACTGATATTTAAAATTCCTAGTTTGATGAGAAAAAAAAAGAGGAAGCAAAATGATTCAAAGATGGTAAAATGACCAAAGCAAATGAGATATAGAAAAATCATCTTTACAACAACGTTCTGCATAAATGAGAACAAAATTGCATTTGTCAAGGCCGGAGAGATGACTATAGCCATAATCAAGGCACTAGATTACGATTATATAATAAAAATCCTCTTTCATGAGCTAACAGCTACATTTCCTTAAAGATTAAAAGGGACAATAGTTTGTAGTATGTTTTGAACTCCAATACTCACAAACTCATGGTGAGGGGAGGTATTTTAATTTACTATTTCTTCCACTAATTAAAGAACTATGAAGCAGCTTTCCCTATTCACCAAGCTCAGTCCAAAGTCCTGATGTACTGAGTTAGTAACATCAGTACCCTTTAAAGATTGGAAAGATCAGAAAAAAAAATCTATAGAAATAAATTAAAAACCCCCTATAAAATATTTTTTAAATTAATAACTTAGAGAATTATAACTTAGAGAATGTAAAACATGAATATAAAAACTAAGACCCACAGAATACAAACAAAATTACATTTCTCCTAAAATTATATTTTTACCCCTAAAAGGAAAGAATAGCCAAGAGGAATTTTTTTAGAAACCTTTTCAAACTAGCCAACTCTAATATGGATTCTGGCATGGAGAAGGAGAAATCAAAGAACAGACTAAAGAAGGGCAAGACCCTTACAAGTAATCAAACAGCAAGCACTAAAGACTACACTTTCAGATTATCAATCCCACAGTGACAAATGTAATCCTGCCTTGTTACTCCTGTGGGAATCCCGCACCATTGTGCACACACATTTCATGTGCCACATGCTTCCTCCTCTCCTCCCCCCCGAAAATAGTTTCTGCTGAAAAATTACTGCAATTTTGCTTTATGTCCACTCGAGGGGACTGTGCACTAGATCCCGGCCAGCTCCAGCTACTACAGAGGAAAAAAAAATGAACCTACTTCACAGGTCCTGTGAGGCTGTCAGAAAACTGGGGCTATAGCAAGACAAACTGTGGGGCACCAGGAGAGGTGGACGTTAGACCTGGGACGTTAGACCTGGGACGTTAAATGTCGATTAATTAATTGAATAGTCAATGAGATTTCCATCAACTATTCGATTAGTCAATAAGGACTAGTGTGGCATTCTGCCTCTGAAATGTACAAGAGCCAGACTGGAAAAGGGGCAAGGAATGAATGGGAATGGAATTGCAAGGCCATACGAGCAGAGAGGCAGGTGTGCAGAGCTACATAGGGAAGGGGGATGGCTGATTTGGGGCTACAGACACAAGGACAAGGGATGCAGGGAAATGAGGGGAGAGGCTGGCACTTACATCACTTCCTATGATTGGGCTGTATGTATGATGCATTAGGCTCCAGCAACACCACCACATGCCGGTGTAGCGAGCAAAACACTAACTTCTCAGAATTTGCTACTTTGGGTGCACTGAGCATGCGCACCCGAACTGAGCAAACTCAGTGTCCCTCGCTGTAGCCGCTGCCCTCTCTCTGCCCTCACTGCCTCCTCAGATTTGCTTCCTCCTCTTCGGAGGTGTTTAAAATGATGAAGGGGGGCAAATTGCAGGGGGGGTAGTGTCTGGTTCTGAGCATGGGGCAGAAATTTACCGGCTGGAGGCATCAATCTTCTTTTTTTAGCTGCAGAAGAGGGGCGAAATTTGAATAATCAGGGGGGTGGGGGGTGGTAGCCTTGGTTAACCCCGGGCTGGGGGACACTGCCAGACCCTGTGCACGGAGAAAACCCCCGTTTAGGGAGGGGGAGAGGTGGGAACAGTCACCCAGCAGGACAAGCCACCTGATGTCCTTGAAAATATCAGTTTTCCAGGGGCAAAATCTTTTTTTTCTTTATTTTCCCTGGACGCTGCCTGTCAGCCCCCGAGCAGGGGGCGGGCTCCTGGGCTTGAGTTCTTAAAGGCACAGGCCTCCCAATTCCTAGACGGTCAATGCTTAGACACCACCGTTCCTCTGTACGTGTACAAGTGTGAAATATTCTACAGACAGTTCCTGTCTCAAACTCTGCCTCTCACTTTTTTAGTATTTAATAGTTTTCTCTTTGTTTCTCTATCAGAAGTCACTGCATCTCCTTTCTCTTGTGTACTATGCTGATATGCTAAAGTCCCTCCCATCCACACCCTCTCCTGTACTGCAATCCCCTGACCCATGGCAGATCCCGCACCTGTCCCCCAAACTCTCCCTAGCAAGCACCCGTCATGCACCCAAACTCCGTCCCAGATCCTCATCACCAAACATGGGCAAGTATCGGAGGGGTAGCCGTGTTAGTCTGAATATGAAGAATCGTTGAGGAGTCCTGTGGCACTATCTTCAGTTCATCTATAAGGTGCCACAGGACTCCTCGCCAACATGGCCAAGTGAAATTTTAGTGATTCCTCCCGTAGTCAATGGGGACATGGGTCAGAGAACTCAGAGCAGGGGGCTCCAACGTTTTGAAAGTGCAATCCAATATGTACCTTATATATAAATACCCTTTTCCTGCTTCCTTCTTACCCCTTCTCGAAGTCCCAGATCCTGCACCCTCTATCCTCCCTCTCTTACCCATCCTCAGTCTTTTTCATCAGCCTGGGACAGACGGTTGGGTGTGCATGCTCTGGTCTTTGCTTAAGGAATCTGGAGTGTGAGAAGGGCTCTGATCAGCTCTTGGAGCATGCATTTACTGTGGTGTTCTAGGTGCAGGCTTTGGCAGGGTATTTGGATGCATGGGTGCTCAGAGCAATGATAAGGGCTTGGATACAGGACTGGGTTCATGCCAGGGGTAGGAGTTAGTGATGTATGCTCCATTTTGTCACTGCTGGTGACTCCTAGATGGTGGTGGAGTGTGCCTAAGGCAGGCTCACCCATGGCCTTGCCCTGTAACACTACCTAAAGCTGCAAGAAAACTCCATCCCTGGTCCTGTGTTGAAAGGATACAGAATGGTATATGTTGAACCCTGACATCAGCACCCCTCTTTTTCCTCCCCTGCCGTGCACACAAAGCAGCAGACTCCCAGGCGTGGTATCAGCTGCAAGGCAAAGTGCAGGACATCCACAGCAGTGGAGGGAGGGGCATTTAAGTGCTGGCACTTGATATCCTCTTGCCCACACCAGTCAGGATCACCTGACAGAGGATACAAGATCTACCAGTATATCCCTATCTACTGGTTGTTGACCACTGCCTCATAGCGACTGTCTGTCCAGGGTCAATGTGTCATATCATAAGAACATAAGAACAGCCGTACTGGGTCAGACCAAAGGTCCATCTAGCCCAGTATCCTGTCTACCGACTGGCCAGCACCAGGTGCCACAGAGAGGGTGACCGAAGACAATGATCAAGCGATTTGTCTCCTGCCATCCTTCTCCAGCCTCTGACAAACAGAGGCCAAGGACACCATTTTATCCCCTGGCTAATAGCCTTTTATGGACCTAACCTCCATGAATTTATCCAGCTTCTCTTTAAACTCTGTTATAGTCCTAGTCTTCACAGCCTCCTCTGGCAAGGAGTTCCACAGGTTGACAACACGCTGTGTGAAGAAGAACTTCCTTTTATTAGTTTTAAACCTGCTACCCATTAATTCCATTTGGTGTCCTCTAGCTGTTCTATTATGGGAACTAATAAATAACTTTTCTTTATCAGCCCTCTCCACACCACTCATGATTTTATAGACCTCTATCATATCCCCCTCAGTCTCCTCTTTTTCTACACTGAAAAGTCCCAGTCTCTTTAGCCTCCCCTCATATGGGACTCGTTCCAAACCCCTAATCATTTTAGTTGCCCTTTTCTGAACCCTTTCCAAGGCGAAAATATCTTTTTTTAGGTGAGGAGACCACATCTGTACACAGTATTCAAGATGTGGGCGTACCATAGTTTTATACAGGGGCAGTAAGATATTCTGGGTCTTATTTTCTATCCCTTTCCTAATAATTTCTAGCATCCTATTTGCCTTTTTGACCGCCGCTGCACTATCTGTGGAAGTTGTCAGAGAACTGTCCACGATAACTCCAAGATCTCTTTCCTGATTTGTCGTAGCCAAATTAGCCCCCGTCATACTGTACGTATAGTTGGGGTTATTTTTCCCGATGTGCATTACTTTACACTTATCCACATTAAATTTCATTTGCCATTTTGTTGCCCAGTCACTCAGTTTGGTGAGATCTTCTTGGAGTCCCTCACAGTCTGCTTCTGACTTGACTATCCTAAACAGTTTGGTATCATCTGCAAACTTTACTACCTCACTGCTTACCCCTTTCTCCAGATCATTTATGAATAAATTGAAAAGGACTGGTCCCAGGACTGACCCTTGGGATACACCACTAGTTACCCCTCTCCAATCTGAAAATTTACCATTTATTCCTACCTGTCTTTGTTTCCTGTCTTTTAACCAGTTCTCAATCCAAGAAAGGACCTTCCCTCTTATCCCATGGCCATGTAATTTACCCAAGTATACTATAATCCAAGTATACTATATCTACTGGATCCCCTTGTCCGCATGTTTGTTAACCCCTTCAAAGAACTCTGATAGATTAGTAAGACAGGATTTCCCTTTACAGAAACCATGTTGACTTTTGTCCAACAAATTATGTTCTTCTACATGCTTCACAATTTTATTCTTTACTATTGTTTCGACTAGTTTGCCTGGTACTGAAGTTAGACTTACCGGTCTGTAATTGCCAGGATTGCCTCTAGAGCCCTTTTTAAATATTGGTGTCACGTTGGCTACCTTCCAGTCATTAGGTACGGAAGCCGATTTAAAGGATAGGTTACAAACCACAGATCATAGCTCAGCAATTTCCCATTTAAGTTCTTTTAGAACCCTTGGATGAATGCCATCCAGTCCCGGAGATTTGTTAACATTAAGTTTTTCTATTTGTTCCAAAACCTCCTCTAATAACACTTCAATCCGGGACAGTTCCTTAGATTCATCACCCACAAAGGACGGTGCAGATTCAGGAATCTCCCCAATGTCCTCAGCCGTGAAGACTGAAGCAAAGAAATCATTTAGTTTCTCCGCAATGGCTTTATCATCCTTGATTGCTCCTTTTATAGCTTGATCATCTAGGGGACCCACAGGCTTTTTAGCAGGCTTCCTGCTTCTAATGTACTTAAAAAACATTTTGTTATTTCTTTTTGAGTTTTTGGCTAGCTGTTCCTCAAAATCTTTTTTTGCTTTTCTTATTACATGTTTACACTTGATTTGACAGTGTTTCTGTTCCTTTCTATTTACCTCACTGGGATTGGACTGCCACTTTTTAAATGATACCTTTTTGTCCCTCACTGCTTCTTTTACATGGTGGTTAAGCCACGGTGACTCTTTTTTAGGTCTCTTACTATGTTTTTTAATTTGGGGTAGACATTTAAGTTGAGCCTCTATTATGGTGTCTTTAAAAAGTTTCCATGCAGCTTTCAGGGATTTGGCTCTAGTCACTGTGCCTTTTAATTTCTGTTTAACTAACCTCCTCATTTTTGCATAATTCCCCTTTTTGAAATTAAATGCCAGGGTGCTGGACTGCTGAGGTGTTCTTCCCACCACAGGAATGTTGAATGTTATTATATTATGGTCACTATTCCCAAGCGGTCCTGTAACGGTTATATCCTGGACCTGATCCTGCACTCCACTCAGGACTAAATCGAGAATTGCCTCTCCCCTTGTGGGTTCCTGCACCAGCTGCTCCAAGAAGCAGTCATTCATGCCATTGAGAAATTTGATCTCCACTTCTCTTCCTGAGGTGACATGTATCCAGTCAATATAGGGGTAATTAGAATCACCCATTATTATAGAGTTCTTTATTTTGGTAGCATTTCTAATCTCCCTCAGCATTTCTATGTCAGTATCGCTGTCCTGGTCAGGTGGTCGGTAATATACCCCTACTGCTAATTTCTTATTATTATATCACCGCAGGTCCAGGCCTGCTCCACCCAGCCTCGTACAAGGGCACTGCTTACAAACTGACATACAGTAGCCCTCCTGGCACTGAGCTGATGCCATCATGCTTCTTCTTATTGTGGGCAGGCCCATGCCGCACTGTACTACCCTGCCTAGCACCCCTCTAACCCCCTAGACCCAATGCCACAGCACCCAGAGACCCCCACAAATTACTATGCCTATTGCCCTCCCACAGACCGCTATGCCCTGTGCCCCCCCATAATCCCCCGCCCATATTCATTAACTGTTCCGTTCCCCCCATATTCCCACCAGCACAACTGCAGTGCTCCTCAGACCCCACACGCTTCACAGTGCACTGACACCCATAGATCTAACTCCCCCACTGCACATCCCCCCTTCACTTCCCACCACCTCACCAGTCCACTGTCCACAATACCAAGCCTTGATAACAGGCGAGGGTCCAGACCCATCTGTGTTACTGTGCCTGCTGCCACAGTGCCATTGTATTTCCCTTAATAAAACTCCGTTGTGGTGTTTGGCTTGGCTATTTCACAACACCAACAGAAAGTAGAGGGTTGAATCTGAAATCATTGCCTTGATACTGACAGTCCCCTTGAAAAACGGTTAGAGTCCAATCGTCTAGGCTATCCACATTAACAGGGTGGTCAGGCTAATCAGGGAGCAAGGATGCTCTTAGTTTCCTGTGCTCTGTGTGTGCTTAATTACCCTTGTTCAGACACATTTGGCCCCAGTTTAGCATAGAGCTAGTCTTGCCAGATGTTTTCACCAATACTGTGCACACTTCCCATTATGTCACAATGGACATTCCATCGTCCTGATCACATGCTGAAGACAGTGCTATTGAATCAATAATACTTTATAAATTTTTTTCGAAAATAGAAAGTTAAAATAATGGACTGACTGCCTGTGTGTTCAAAACTGTACACCTGGGAACCCTACATAGAGCATTTCTCAGAGCTGAGCTGTGGATCTGAGCAGGGCCAGAGACACAGGTGCCACAAAATCAGCACAGGAAGCATGTCGTAGCAGAGTCACAGAAGCAGGCCACAGAGCAGACTTGTGCTGTATTCAAAGCTGCAACAACCAGAGCCAGGGTGGCCAGACAATCATCCATGTGAACTAGACGCAGATTAGAATCATTTGTAAGGAACAGTGAAACTGGAGATGAGTCATGGGGTGGAGCTGGAACCATCTGGAGCCAGTTTCATTCAGGGGGACACTGGGCAGTAGTCCTAGTGTATTGAGATTCCCCCAGTCAAGAGTACAGCTGCAACATGAGAGGATTTTTCCAGCGACAGAGCACGTGTCTGAGCCACATCATGTCCGCACTACAGCCAGGTCCTGAGATGGGGCCTGTGACTTGTGATGAACAGAAATAACTTCCCTTGCATTCCTCATACACTGTGATATCCCACCGTGTGCCTTCTAGTGCATTTTTATTTTCCTTTGAGCTTTTCACGGTTCTAATAAAAATATAAAAAAATGTAGCAGTGTCTAGATTGGCAATATTTTGCTCCAAATCATCCCCCCTTTCAGAAAATCTTGCCCCTTTTCTTATCCGGCCTTGAGTATTTGCACAAGAACACTGACCTTCTCTCTGGGAAAATTAAGTGTGAAGAAGGACTTAGAAATAACTTTGTAGTGTAGACGTACCCTAACTAAGAGACGTTAATTCGAATTAACTCAGAGAGGCGCTACACACGCGATCCGCTAGGTCGAACTTAATTAGAACTAGCGGAGCGTTTATTCGAACTAGATAAACCTCATTCTACAAGGACTAACGCCTAGTTCGAATTAATTAGTTCGAATTAATGGCTGTGTAGAATTGATAGAATTGCTAAGCTCACCCCAGTACTATATCTGTAACAGGGACCAATTTTGTGCAGAACCTCACATCCATTACAGTGATATACAATTTTCTCTATAATCTAGTTACAATATATTATTTTTGACAATTAACATTTTTGTTAACTGATTCTTTAAATGCAGTATTGAGTATCAAGTCATAGTCATATGTATGGGTATGACTAGACTACAGGGTTTTGTCAACAGAATTTTTGTCGACAGATACTGTCGACAAAGCTTCTGTCGACAAAGAGCGTCTAGACTACATCCAGTTCTGTCAACAAAGCAAGACGCTTTGTCGACATAACAGTGTGGACGCAAAGGACAGTGTAGATGTAATAATGCCTTCTGTCGACAGAACTCTGTCGATAAAAGACATTATTCCTCATAGAATGGTGTTTACATATGTTGACATAACTCAAAGGCAGTGTGGACGCAGGTATAGTTTTGTTGACAAAAGTCCACTTTTGTTGACAAAACCCTGTAGTCTAGACACACCCCAAGTGTTCTACTTATTTCTTTTAATTCACATCCATAATACTTTTTCTACAGTATCTGTTCCACATATATTTTCAACACGCAAAAACTTTCCTGTACTACACACATCATTATGGAAGGTACGTTTACTTGTCCAATATTCATACAGAACTGTTTTATTGTTCATTCATCTGCTTTATGAACTATGAGTTTTAGGGGTTAGGAGGCAGCATTTTATAGGGTAGCTTCTGGAGCAAATGGGAGGAGACATGGAAAAATAGGGCAGAAAGTTGAAGATTATAATGCATGCATTGATAACAGGGAGCATATTTTATTACTAATGTATTTGCAAATACTGTTCTTATTATTACTCGGAATTTATTAGCTTTAAGTACATTTTTTTCTTGTGGTGGCCAGTCCCTTTTCTGTCTGTCAAGTCATGTTTTCTCTTATTTGTCAAGCAATGACTATAACCAAGGTTCTAGGTAATAGCACTCTCAAAAAACATTAGATCATCATTGATGGGATACATCCTTTTTTGGTCACACATCAATTCTGGAGAATTGTGCATGGTCCTTAACTTAATGTATGTCTGTATTGTCAGTGGCTTGACAATCAGGCCATGTTAATATTGTTTGACCTTGCTTAAACGTATGCAATATTCATCTCATATTTTCTAATTGAACTGACTGTTATATGGATTGATTTTCCTATTTTCAAATTCACTAACTATTTCCTGTTTTGAACAATTCTCAGGGAAATGTTTTGAGGGAAATGTTTTGAGGACCAAAAACCCCAGTTCCTCTGAATTTGTGACCCATGGACCAGGAGCAAAAGGCCCCCGCCCAAGGCAAAACACCAGCATCCCCTGAGTCCGTTAGCAAGGAGGTAGCAAATTGAGAGATTTTTCTGCCAAAAAACACAGTTCCTCTGAATTTGTGACCCCTGAGTCCATTAGACAGGAGGTAGCAAATTGAGAGATTTTTCTACCAAAAAACACAGTCCCTCTGAATTTGTGACCCCTGAGTCCGTTAGACAGGAGGTAGCAAATTGAGAGATTTTTCTGCCAAAAAACACAGTTCCTCTGAATTTGTGACCCCTGAGTCCGTTAGACAGGAGGTAGCAAATTGAGAGATTTTTCTGCCAAAAAACACAGTCCCTCTGAATTTGTGACCCCTGAGTCCGTTAGACAGGAGGTAGCAAATTGAGAGATTTTTCTGCCAAAAAACACAGTTCCTCTGAATTTGTGACCCCTGAGTCCATTAGACAGGAGGTAGCAAATTGAGAGATTTTTCTACCAAAAAACACAGTCCCTCTGAATTTGTGACCCCTGAGTCCGTTAGACAGGAGGTAGCAAATTGAGAGATTTTTCTGCCAAAAAACACAGTTCCTCTGAATTTGTGACCCCTGAGTCCGTTAGACAGGAGGTAGCAAATTGAGAGATTTTTCTACCAAAAAACACAGTCCCTCTGAATTTGTGACCCCTGAGTCCGTTAGACAGGAGGTAGCAAATTGAGAGATTTTTCTGCCAAAAAACACAGTTCCTCTGAATTTGTGACCCATGGACCAGGAGCAAAAGGCCCCCGCCCAAGGCAAAACACCAGCATCCCCTGAGTCCGTTAGCAAGGAGGTAGCAAATTGAGAGATTTTTCTACCAAAAAACACAGTCCCTCTGAATTTGCAACCAGCCAGCAAAGGTAGCAATTCCTGAGCAGTTATACCGAATGTCATGTTTGTTTGACAGAAACTGTGACCGTCACAAAAACGGAGCGGTTTCACTTTTTGCCTATACACCGGCAACTAAACAGGAGCAGGCAGCACAGAAACAGAGGCCACCTCTCAAACCAGAGCAGCGTAGCGCTAGGATCACAGGCCGCACCCCATATGTGCCGAGCTGACCCCGACTGTTTGATCCAGGGGAGCACCAAACGGCGGTTGCGCCAGGGATTAGGTTGAGCCCAAGTCTCACCCCCTGCAACCTGAAGGGGTCAGCGCGCTGGTGCGCCCTTTGGAGGCGCTCGGCATTGGCTGGGCTCCGTCCTTTAGCTACAGGAGCCCCGCAGCGGCACGTCTGAGGGAAAACACATCATCAAATGGCGAGTCCAGACTCTTGATTTTCAGGTCACCTTCTAGGCGGCTTCCCCCCCCCCCCCCGTTCACCACCTACCCCCGCTCTCGCTGGCGTTACTGCGAGGCTTTGCTCCCGCCCCCCGTCTTCCTCCTGCTGGGGCCCCGCCCCCACAGAGCTGTCTCCATACAGGAACTCCGCTCTCTCCCCTCAGCAGCCCAGGGGGCTCGCTCCGCTCGGCCGGCTCTGGTCCCCTCCCCCACGCGCACCGCCCGCAGCCCCGCCGTTTTCTGATCCCCTCTGGCCGCCAGCACTTGCTTCTCGTCCGCCGCGTGGCGCCGCTTACCGCAACTTTTCAGCGCTCCCAGTTTGAACGAGCCACTGACGCACGAGCCGTCGGGGAGCGCCCACTACGTGTGCAGGGCCACGAGGCTGGTGAACCGATTAGCCTAGGCTCACGTGACCCGCCCCGCGGCGGGGGCTCATTGCCTCGAGGCGGTGCAGGTGCTAGCGCTGCGCGGGAGCGGGGGAGAAGCCAGGCAGCAGTGTTCCGTGCAGGGCGGGGCTGCCGCCACGCTCCCCTCGGCCGGACCTCTGCTGCCGCCCGGCAAACGCGTGGCAGCATGAGCAGAGGCGTGTGTATCCTGCCCCGCGCCTTGGCTCATGGCGCAGGAAACAGAGCGCGCGCTGACACAGCCACGTGCGCCTATGGAAAATATTTGGCTAAGGGGGCTTTGCCTGACCTTGTCATGCAGCTGCCCTAAGAGTGTCCAAATAGAACGCTGGCCACGTGTGCTTGGCCCCACACTTGAGAGCGCCCAAGTGTGGCCAGCTCGCCAGGTTTGCTCAAGCATAATTTGGGGTGGGTCAAGGGACCCAGCATGCACAGCCACAGCTTTCTGTCTGCCTGTTGGTGAGCTATTGGTGGAGTGTCAACACTGGCACCTTTCCACGTTTGGAAGTGGTTTAGACCAAGCTGTACGTTTTGGCCTTCCTAGGCTGGTTCTACATTGGCAAGATTTCGCACAAAAGCAGTAGATTTTGTGCAAAATCTTGCCACCTGTCTACACTGGCCATGAGTATTTGCACAAGAACACTGAGGTTGTAATGTATAAAATCAGTGCTTCTTGCACAAATACTCTGACGCTCCTGCTCAGGGATAAGCCCTCTTGCACAGTAGTCTTGCGCAAGAGGCAGGGGGAACATAGGCAACGTTAAATTATTGCACAAGAAAGCCTGATGGCTAAAATGGCCATCGGAGCTTTCTTACACAAGAGAGCATCTACACTGGCATGGATGCTTTTGTGCAAAAGCACACTTCTGCAGCAGATGAGTGGTCCATTAAAGAACTGGTGGAAGCTTTTAAACAAAATGCAAGATTCTCTGGGAAACAAGTATTACGTTCTTAAAAAGTGATCGCTTTTGTGTTGTTTACCACCTGGTGAATAGCAACTTAAGCGGGGTCCATGTTCCTAAAACTAAACTGGTTCTTTATTAAGAGAACTAGTTATAGAGATACTACAGCTGCATTTTAGCCAGATGCACACAGACAATCTCTCTGGTGCATCCTTCAAGCTATTCCCTCCTGCTGCTTCTTTCTTTTAAATAATTACTGTGTTTTTTATGCTCACGTGTGGTGACATGCCCACTGTAAAGACATGACTAATGCCAGCCACTTGTTTGCTAGTTCTCATAGTCTTTCAAATATGCTGTTCTTCAAAGCACTCTATTACTTCCTTTTTTTGTTATGGCTAATTTGCTTCCACCAGTCTTCAAGCTGTTGGATTGCATCCTGTTGGTTTTTTATGTTGCTCATGAAACTTTTTTTTTCCACCTCACTTTTCATCATCAGACAAAATTCTGGCTGAGACTTTTTCTAAGTTCTCCTAGCCCAGTTTGGTATTTTCACCTCCTGTCAGCTGATACTTAAATTGATTGGGAGGTTTATCTTGCCTGGGACCACCATAGCAAAGCTGAGATTTTTAGAGTGACACATGTTGATCAATTCCAGTTGAAAAGATCCTTCTTACACTCAGAGAAAGGTTCAGGCCTTTCACGTGCCACTCACAACCTTTAGTTAGCGTTCTTGAAGGGCATTGAGCTGGTACATGCTCTTGACTGTTATGCACACTGAATGACACCACAGACTAGTTTTGTTTATATTATTTTATTACCAAGTAGCAGTATCCCACTAACTGAGAAGTAAATACAGTAGCTTTTCCTAATGCTTCAGGTTACTAACTTAATTTTTCCCTCTTAAGCTACAAGCTGCTGCTCTAAATATTTTAGGATGCTTTTAGGATGGAAGCTTCTCTCACTTCCTCTGGGAAGAGCTTAGTAGGGTGAGTACCATACAATTTAGGTGTGCATACATACCTCCAATTTTAGGTGAGAGCTATTCTCTACTTCATCTATGTAGTTCTCATTCAGAAATTCTTCCTGTTTTGCTAATCTCTGAAACTCTCGTAGATAATTTTCAAGGTAATCAGAATCTCATAACTAAATTTCAGCAATCCCCAATCATAGAATACTCTTCGGTTGATTTTGAACTGGCAGTATTTATTTTCCTTAATTGTGGAAATGAAATCTTCCTGGGAGGTAATAGTAGATACTCATCTTGTGACTAAGTACAACCAGATCAGCTTTAGTTCTTTCCACGGCTTCAGTTGTGAACTATAAAGCCATTTGACTCCTTTTTCCTATTTACTATCTCAACTTGATATACAATTGGTCCAGCCTTTTGCATAATAGTTGTGGGACTCAGAATGTGACCTTTCTCCAAGTATGATTTATAAACACTTGGTCTCCAACATTCCATTCTGGTGGTGGTGTTGTTGAGTCTGCTGTCCCAAGTTTTGATGTTGCTTTTCATCCATGCAGCTGCAGCCTTTTGGGTCTCTGTGATGGTTTTAAGAATGCTTGTGATGTATTCATCATTTACCGTTTGTGGTTTATATTCCTCAGGGGGAATTCTGGTAACCACCAAGCTTCAGAGGTCATCATGGGCCTCTCAGAAAGCACCCCATGGGGTGTAAACCCAGAAGTTCCCACAGTGGACCTTCTTGCCTTAAGAATCTTTGGGAGATGGCTTTCCAAATCTCAGCCAGATGACTCAACCTTTCTGACCCCTATCTTCAAAGTCTGATTTGAGCATTCCACTAATCCTGGGGTCTGGGATGGCCTGCTATGTGGAATTTTTGCTTTACACAGAGGGTCACATTTATCTTGTAAGCTCCCCTGTGAAGTAACTCACCTGGTACATATCAATAACTTTAGGAATGCTAACTATGTGTTCTAGTAGTAGCTTAACCGAATTGGCTGTGGGGTATCTCTGAATAGGGTATGTCTCTATCCATTTACTGAAAGAATAGACCCACTGCTATGCAGTAAAGATTCCAGTTCTTGGACTGTGGAAGGGGTCCTATATAGTCCTTTGGTATTTGGTTGAGTAAGGGTCCTTTTCTCACTCTTGAATCCAGGTTGTTCTCCACATATTTTATGTGATGTTCCATGTCTCACAGCATGTTAGGCCACCAATCTATTGTTGTGAGTCTCTGCAAGCTTTTTTGAGTGATGGCAGGTCTGACTAGAAGAGATGCTTGAACGTCCTCCTCGTTGTTTTTCTCTGACATTATCAGTCCCAGTTTATGTTGCTTTACCATCAATAGCTTGAGTTTGCCATCCTTTAAGAATTGTTGTACTTCAGGATCTTTCTTTTGCAGCATGACTATATCTGGAAGTGTAAATGAAGATTCCAAGGCAATCTACCTGATCTCCTATTAGGTTCCCCCTTTTACCCGTCTCTCAGCTTTTCAAATGAGTCCACACACAAGGCTGTAACAAAACTATACTTTATTCAATATAGGGTAAGAAAGGGAGAAAGGGCTAGGGAAAGATGGAATAACTAGATCTGGAATCTGATGAACTCACTCAAACAGCCAAACATACACAAACAGGGAAGGAGCAGCAGATGTTGGTCTTCTACCTTATCTCGCTGTAGGGAAGGCCAGCTTCAGGACTCCTGTCCAGATAATGAGGATCAAGGATAATCAAACAGCAACAGAAACTCAGCCGAGATCCTAAGTAGGTTCCCACCCCAACTCCCTTTGCACTGTCATGCGCGTGAATCAGTCCTGTCTAACCAAAGAGATCCATGACTGCAGGTCTGTTTCCCAATGAATAGATACACACTCAGATGTTACCCAACTAGGCTAGCAAGTTGTCACTCCAAGCCAGTAACTAAATCCCTGTGAGACCTCTGACTCAGGGAGCAACACTCACCAGACCCTCTCAAGTCACAGGGAGAAGAAAAAGAAAGAGTGCTAAGAGCACCCTGAGCACCCCCTACTTATGGACTATCGTTGCCTAGCAACATCTTCCCACTCTTTCCCCTGTCTTCTTGCCTTTTCCCTGGGCAAGGAAGAAGTCTGTCCAAAATAGAGGTTCACTTGTTTTAACACAAACAAGATGGCAAACCCATACCCAAACAAACAGTTTAAATATCCCAACTGACTTACTGTTTACAAAAGGAACATTAACTATAAAGGGGCCAACATTAACAGAGGGATAGAGGGATTAACATCTAATTGTTCTAATTTTGTCCGATAACAATTCTGGGCCTGGATCTACAACTTGTTTTGCTAATTTATTGACTTGATTATTTAAAATAGATATTTCTGCAAGGTTCCATGGAACTTAAATAAATAGGTGTCTCCCATTCTGTTTTCTGCCAGCTGCTCGGTATATTAGATGTAGACAGGGTACGGCTACTGGTTGATTGTCAGACGTTCTCATCAGTCTTCCTTTCCACAATGCATGAACTACCCAGTCAGAGTCATTGTTATGTTGACAGATGGTTCAGCATTTTTCAGGGCATAGATTACGGTGACTACTTCAGCAGCTTGGGCCGAATGCTGCTTGATAGTTCCCTGAAATACTCTCTCAGTGAAAATGTGTTGAAAAAAAACCAGTGGCATCTCTTCCATGGATATACACACTGCTACCATCAAGTACACTAGGAGATCCCAGAGACTGGAGTAATCTATCCAGCAGACACTCAGGCAAAAACAATGATCTGGAAACTACAGGCACATTTTGCAAGATATGCCATAAATGACATGCTATGCGCAGACAATAGGCCACAGTACATCCCAGCAGAATTAAAATGATTCAGTGCTAAATGGAAATTTGAACACAAGCTATCTTCCCGTAAGTACCCACAAAGCAATGAGAAGGCAGAGCTAGCAGTAAAGACAGGCAAGAGACTGAGGAAGGCAGTTCCTCACAGACAAGAAGCAAGCTGACACCACCGCCAGGTGTAAACAAGGCCAAAGGGCCATTACCTGCTAAGTGGCCATTTTTTGGCAGGAAAAAAGGGCAAGAATGAAAAATCTGCATCTTAGCAAAGAAGGAACTAGGGTTGCCAGGTATCCGGTATTGACCCGGACAGTTTGGTATTTTCACCTCCTGTCCGGTAAAAAAAAAAAAAATCAGAAAATACTGGACACCTAAAATGTCTGGTATTTTCTGGATTTTTTTCCCCCTGCCAGGAGGTGGAAATACCGTACACCTGGCAACCCTCCACATACTCATCAACCAGGCTCAGCCCCTGGACCCCTCCCTCGCCCCCCCCCAGACCCCTGCCTCCGGACACCTTGCTTACCTGGTTCCACAGGGAAGCTACCTTCTAGCTCGATCAAGAAAAAAAGATGGCTGCCAGCAAAAAGCCTAAAAACCTGAGGCAAGGGGAAGCAATGCCTTCCCTGGGTTTTAGTGCTCAGCTCTTCCCCAATTCCTATCCCTATTCTGACTCTGCATGCACTTAAAGGGGCTTGCTGTTTTAATGCTGGGGTATTTTTTAATTTTTTTTTTTTGGCTTAACTCATGCCCCCCCCCCTTTTTTTTTTTTGCACTCAACAACTTTGGTTTTCCCTCCCCTCTCTTCCCCCCCCAAACAGATTTTTTTCTCCTGCTGTTTTTTTTTTGGGGGGGGGGGAGTGGGGGAAGGGTTTGGTATTTTTGGTTAAGCCATCTGGCAACCTTAGAAGTAACATGGAGTTCCCTTCCACATAGACTGCCTATAAACTTTACACGCAGCTGGAAATGCTTCTCAGAGCACTATACAAACAAGAGAGAGACACCCCAAGACATCCCTTTATTTCTTACTATGTCCATTGATTCAGTGCACAAAAAGGGACAAATGAAGCATCCTATAAACAGAGGAAGGAGTCTTGGTCTAAGAATTTGGGTCACTAAAACTATTGAGAGGATATGCAGGAATGGACTGGCAGGGAAGAGTCTGGATGGGAGTAGGGTGGAGATAGTCGTTCTGGGCGGGCAGGCGGCTGCAGGGGATTATAGTGTCTACCTGGCACAACTCCCGGGGGAGGGAGGGGTGCACAGGTGGCTGGGTGCTGCCCTACATTTGTAGGTACTACCCCACCACTGCCACCCCCATTGGATATGATTCTTGGTCAATGGGAGCAACAGGGGAGGAGCCTACAAACAAGCACAGGGACAGAACTTCCCTGTGCTGCATGACAAGCTGCTTCCTCTTCCTGCCAGATTTGGAGACTCTCCACATGGGGCTTGCCCCACTGTGAGAAGGGGGAGCCCTGAGCCTCATGGGCCATATTAAAGCAAGCTATGGGCTAAATTTGGCCCACACGCTATAGGCTCTCCATCTCTCTCTTATGTGGTGTTAGAGTCTGTTGGCCTTCCAATGGCTTGATCAGTACGGGAGTGGTTCCTGCTGGAGTTTTCCAAAGTAAGCTAAATTTTTTTTTTTAAATACTGTGATTCTCTCCATCTACATTCTGCACATGTACATGAATTCATCAGCTCCCTCTTTCTTGTAGTCTGTGTCCCCTAGAAACATAAGGGACCCCAATTTTATCGTCTATGTATATTCTTAACACTGATGTACCATCATTATCCTGGAGATAATATTTGCTGTTACAGTATTTTTTAATTTAGAATTTCTTTTCTGGCTAGACTTTCACAATTACCAATAGCTGCCACTCTTCTCATAATCTTAGAACATCAAATTATTTCTGAATTATTGATTTATGTCACTGTTTCTTGTCTGCAAGTCCTAAAATGGCTAAGCTAAAATCTTGCACAACTCAGCTATCAGCTTGTCTTATTTATGTCTAAATATTGATTAGTCTTATACGTCTATAATCATAGAAGTTAATTCTAACATACAATGAATATATGATATAATAGGTTGAATAATCATAACATAATACAATAAACAAATAAGCAAAAATCATTGGCTACAAACCCTAAAATGTTGACTGAAAAAAAAAATCAGCCCCCTTGATGGCATATCCCAAATTACTAGCCACATTTGAAAATTTGAGCCTAAATCGTAAGGTGGGATGACATTCACTGGTTCTGTGACCAAATTAAGCAGCCTCGCTACGTTTACTGGGTGTTTTAGAAGTTTCAAGCTAATGCAGTTTAAAATAGCCCATCTATTATGTTCCAAAGCTTAGGAACCACATTATCTCATCAGTTGTACACATACAACTCTCATTTAAGGTTTAAAGGGAGTGGTGCCTATATAACTGCCAGGATAATAAAGCCCCAGGATCTAACATGGAAATATCAAGTAGTTATTAGCAACACTTCTGATGACATTATAATCCAGTGTCAAACTTGCTTTCTAGAGAAGTAAAATCTAGTTCTGACAGTTTGTCTTTCCAGTTTTCTGTCATCTTGAGACCTCATATAAATGTAAAACTTAGTAAAATCATAAACGCACTCACTCCAAAACCTAGAATCTTCTATAGAAGTGGCATGATGAGAAGTCAATGATATTTGAAATTGTTGCTGAGGCCTGTGGGGTAATTTTGCTTTTGAAAGGAAAATGAGTTTAAGGACTCAACAGGAGCCAATATACTGTACATTGTGTGTTTTCTCTGTAGTGGTAACTAGACTGTCACTTAGATCTATTGATGTGGATCACACCATAAATCAGAGAATTATTTTAGCTTTTTCACTTCACTGTGACAGAATGCAAGGAACTGTAAAAGCCCTTGACATTTCCTTGTTCATTAGTAGACAAATCTGTCTAAAACATCAAGGATAAAACTTATTAGGGGTGTAGCAGTTCTCTCTTTTTAAAATTGAAGTTGGTGTTCCCCTTGTGTGTATTACAAGTTGAGCGTTAGAAGAATGTACATATAAAATATATGTCCAAATATAATGAAAGACATCCTGCATTGCTATGCAAAATTGCAAAATGTGTGGAGATATAAATCTTGCCTACGGGCAGGCATCAGACCTACATACTCCTGCTTCAGAACTGAACTCAGAACAAAACAAAATGTTCTGGTCTCAAAGAGCAGCACATTGTATTCATCCATTATTAGGACTAGCATCACGTACAACATATTCTCTCTTTATATTTTTTGAAGACATTTGATATTAATTCAAAAAATCCATGACAGCTTGGACAAATTCTTGTGTAACATCCAAAATCATAGCTCTACCTAGAGTTGCAGTGGCAGGGAGGGAAGACTAGGGGACTCAGTCCCTCCTCCTTCCCCTCCCCCACCCCCGGACTGGAACTGTATGTTTCAATCAGTATGACACCCAGTATGCCATGTTCACAACTTTTATATGGCTATGATTTTATTTATTTATACAAAGTATGCATTGTGAAGTATCATTTGAAAACTCATAAGCTAGTGAGCATCATTGTCCTGTTACACTCTGTTCAAGTCTGAGATTTTACTATATGTTTGTTACTGAAACATGTTGCAGTTCTGGGGAATGCCCATAGGCTAGCTCTCCAGAAACAACAGACAACTAAGCATAGGTGTTAGAAATCTATTAGCTACTGAAACAACCATTCACCACTCACTGTAAACAAAAAATGTACATGTCATCTCTAGGAATGTAAAATCCCATTTAATTGGTTCACCCGTTAAACATGGGCTACGTCTAGACTGGCATGATTTTCCGCAAATGCTTTTAACGGAAAAGTTTTCCGTTAAAAGCATTTGCGGAAAAAGCATCTAGATTGGCACGGATGCTTTTCCGCAAAAGCACTTTTTGCAGAAAAGCGTCCGTGCCAATCTAGACGCGCTTTTCCGCAAAAAAGCCCCGATCGCCATTTTCGCGATCAGGGCTTTTTTGCGCAAAACAAATCTGAGCTGTCTAAACTGGCCCTTTTGCGCAAAGCTTTGCGCAAAAGGACTTTTGCCCGAACGGGAGCAGCATAGTATTTCCGCAAGAAGCACTGATTTCAGACAGTAGGAAGTCAGTGTTCTTGCGGAAATTCAAGCGGCCAGTGTAGACAGCTGGCAAGTTTTTGCGGAAAAACTTGCCAGTCTAGACATAGCCATGTTGTTTAACGAGCTAACTGATTAAAAAGGAGGGCAGATAGGGGTAGGGTTGCTCCAGCCTGGCTGGAGGCTTCCCCCTATGCCACAGGCAGTGACTGCTCCAGCCCGGCCGGAGCAGCCCCTGTTCATGATGTGTCCGACCGGTTAAACATTCATCTCCTTAGTCATCTCTGAGTATGCTCAAACTTCACGTACACAGATGTAAACAAGAAATTTGCAATTCACCTAGAAGACATTTTGCATTTCACCTACACAAGATTGTATTGTATAGACCCCACCTGCTGGTAGTCCTTAAAGAGTAGGAAAAGATATATGAACAGAGAACTCACAACACACAAATCACATCCTCCTCCATCACTTCTTCCAGCAACTGCAAACTTGAAAGAACAAAGGAAGTTTTTGGAACCAGAGAGAGTGGTCCTAACTGGAAGACTTTCCAGCTAGCATGAACTGCTGCATGCTTTTGGGTGGGAAAATAAACCTTTTGTTTGTTTTCAAGATCACTTATCTCAGAAAAATTTAAGAATTAGTTTGTGTGTTTATTTTTTTATTCTTTTTTTAACCAGTCCTGACATATATGCCTTACCATTTACGGTCACTTAAAATCTGTCTTCCTCTAGTTAATAAACTTATTTTGTTAGTTTGTTTAAACCAGTATGATTCATCGAAATGTTTGGGTGTCCTCTACTTGAGATGAATACACACCAGCCTTGTTTATTACCTATTTTTTATGATATAAGAGCATAAGAACAGCAGCCATATTGGGCCAGACCAAAGGTCCCTCTAGCCCAGTATCCTGTCTGCTGACAGTGGCCAATGGCAGGTGCCCCAGAGGGAATGAACAGAACAGGTACTCATCAAGTGATCCCACCCGTCACCCATTCCCAGCTTCTGACAGAGAGGCTAGGGACCCCCTTCCTACACATCTTGGAAAATAGCCAAGACTTTATCTTCCATGAATTTATCCAACTTTTTTTTAAACCCTGTTAAAGTCCAGGTCTTCCCAACATCCTCTCACAAGGAGACACACAGGTTCACTATGTGCTGTATGAAGAAATATTTCCTATTTATGTGCTTGTTTGCTCCAGTGAGCTACTGAATGGTATAAGATGCACATTTCTTGGGGGTGAGGATAAAACTAAAATATATGTGGATGCTGTCCTATATGTGATACATAGGTTTCTGGGCACATCATTCATGTACTCAGATGAGAGTGACTTTGCCTGCTGGCAGCTGTGAATGAGCAGAGCCTGGCAGGGTTTGCTGTTCTCTAGTAAAGCAGTCTAAAAGGCAAAGTTAAAGAGCTAAGGGGAAACAGCAATTCACATTGCATCAGGAGAATGTCACATTTGGCTTTACCTCTGTCAGGATGTAGGGGCAGCCAGACCAAATTTGAGTGGTGCTGTGACCCATGCATTTCACTGGCCCCTAGATTTTCAGTCCTGGCACCCATGAATATGAGGAACCCCAGTTTCTCAGGGTGAAGTGGAGCAGACAGGAGTGGACTGGAACCATAATCTCCAGGAGGGTGGAAAGATGGGAAGCAGGCTTTTGTCAGTTCTTAGGAACACAGAAGGATGCAGGTAGAACAACAAAGAGTTTGTTATGGAGCAACAGGCAAGGTGAGTGAATGGAGCAGGGGGGGAAGCATGGAGCAGCAAATAGGGAGTGAGAGAGAAATAGGGTTCAGGGTAGGATGTGAACGACTAGTCGAGTATCTGATAAGCAAATGCTGCACGTGTTTGTGATAAACAGAGCGCCCCATGGCGTTTCAAAGCAGCAGTGCTGCATGGAGCCCGGAGTCAGTGGAGGAATCCCCAGCTGACCGTGCTCCCTGTGGCACTTTGCCTTTGAAGTGAAGCAACAGCCCTAAGGTGGAGGCTCCCTATCGACTAATCAAATAGTTGATACAACATACATCGACTATTCAAGTACTCAATATTTAACATACTTAGTTCAGGGAGAGATGGTGGGTAATACACATCTGCACTACAAGCCTTGATTTCAAAATAATGTTGAGCTGGAGGACTTCTTATGCAGACTCATGATAACCCTCATTTTATGAGGAGTAAGGGAAGGTGAAGGAAGAGTGTTCTGCCTTTGAATGCCTGTGTGTAGACAGTGTCAAAAGCCAAATTAAGCTATTTTGACTTAAGATACTCAATTGACGTAGGTGAAGTTGTGTAGTTTAATTAAACTTTTAGCTCTGCTGTGTAGATGTACCCTAGGGGAGTGCTCAGGACTGGGTATGGGACAAGTGACAGAAGGAAAAGAGCTGGTTGCAGCCCAGCGGGAGAGAAAGAGTCCTGCCCTTCCCCATGAAAATTCTGATTGTGCCCCCTGGATCTATCACTGATTAAGAAAGAATCAAATATGTGGTGACTGTGCCTACAAATGTTTTTCACAAATGCAGTTACCATGGCAAGTCTGATTTAATAAATCTAATTACTGAAAGTTTCAACTTTCAATTTTTCAGTTCAAACCATTTAAATTATATAAATAGAATGGCATCTGGAAAAATGGAAATCATTTTTCTTCAGCATTTAACAAGTTTAATTCATTAATGCATATTTGATTGCACTTGGAATAGTGACTCCTAAGTGCTGTACACACATTACACGATACTTGTGTGAAGGCCCCGATCCAGTATTGTCCTTGGATTCACAAGGAACACAGAATTAGGGCCAATGTGTAATACATATGCATACACAAGATCCTGTGCATTTCATTTAGATGTGTACTGAGTATGGGTATTTTTAGAAGCTACCAGAACAACCTTCCCCTCATTTTCAAATTATGAGGATTTGTATATTTTGTAATTTAACTTCCTTAGTATGTGTAGGCCCTCCTGCTCACTAGCCCAGTATGAGGTTATTCAACATAGGGGAAGCCATGTGACTTTTTACCCAACTTTGGGAGTCTAGGCCTGAGGCTTCTTTGCGTGCTCTGCATTGTGTCAGTGTGTGTGCACATAATCCTAACCTGACTCACTCAGACCAACCACCGGGAACAGGCTTTATTCTGTAAAGAACCCAGAACAGGATCACAGTTCATCAATCCGTCCTCTGCATGCAATCTATGAGCTTCCAGCTCAGTCCCTGTTCAGACCCTGCTGGGGGCCAGAGGTTACATCCTGGCAGGAAGTTCTCCCAACATGCCATGATTTGTAGTCCATGACTTGTAGTTGCCAGAGCTGCTACTGAAGCACCCTGGACCTTGGGCTATATAGGCATACTTTAGATCCCCCCCCCCCCCCCGCCCCATGAAAACACAAAGTTGTGCTATCTTGGTTGCAAGTAGCAAGTTGGCTTAATCAACAAAGACGTTGAGGTCTGCTGTTGCTCTTTCAAAATCTTAGGTGAGTTTAGCCCTCTGTATCCAAAGAGCCCTCTTCTGAGCTGCTGCCTAACCCTGAAGGTGTCTAACCTTAGTGAATAAGTTTTGCAGTAAAATGTCCTTTTACCTGCAGTAAAATGGCCATCGGCGCTTTCTTGTGCAAGAGAGCTGTCGAAGCAAAAATGCTCCTCTCTGTTTAGGCAGCTATCAAACAGCTTTATTAATAAATAAAGCACAGCATGAGCCAAACATGATCCCAGCAGAGCGGGGCCCAGTAAGGCTGGTTAATACAATCAATCCTAGTAGCTTTATATTCTTAGCCAAACAGTCTGACCTCAGGGCATCCAATTACAGAAATCCTCAATTAAACTTGGAAAAACAAAGCCTTATCAACAAGATGGCAGACAGGTACGAGGGAGTACATCTCCTGTCCCAACCAGCCCAATTAACACATACCAATAGCCCATCTTGTAGGCCTCTTCTCATGGGGTGACAGGAAGTTCACTCTGGTCTATGTACTTGAGAGAAAAGCTGAAATGGTTTCTGATATACAAGATGACTTCTAGCTAAATATGAAATGGTTTCTACAGAGCTTCTACACTGGCATGGATGCTTTTGCACAAAAGCACATCTCTTGCACAAAAGCACGTGCCAGTGTAGATGCTCTCTTGCGCAAATACTCTTAACGCAAAAACTCTTGCGTTAAAGAGTATTTGCACAAAATCTTGCCGATATAGATGTAGCCCACATGTATAGGTAGGTAACTATTTTGTTAATATCTGAGGGTATGTCTACACTACAGCGCTAATTCGAACTAACTTAGTTTGAATTAGTTAATTCGAACTAAACTAATTCGAACTAGCGCATCTAGAACTAAAAACTAGTTCGAATTAGCGTTTTGCTAATTCGAACTAGCGCGTCCATACTGATTGGACGCAGGGGGGCATTTAAGGGCAGCTGAAACCGGTTCTGGCAGGGCATCAGGTCAGTAGTTGCTTTGTGTGGCTGCTATCTGAGGCTCGAGCTTAAAGGGACCCTCCCAGACAGCCGGTTCTCAGCTTTTCCTGCTTTCTTGCCAACCTCGCCGAGGGACAGCAAAGTGTTGGTCTCTGTGCCCGTCTGTGTCGGTGCTTCCCTTCGGGGGGGCCGCCGCAGGTGGCAACATGAAGCCACAGCTCGCCCTGCACCTTCTGGTGCACTTTCTGGACTTGCTGCTGCAAGCCTGCCACCAATGGCTCGAGGCTGCCTGGCACCACCTGGTGCACGTCAGCCCCCTGCCTCTCCACCTGGCCACCCTGGGGGCCGTGCAGGAGCCGCGGCGGCGCCCCGGCACCGGCATACCCCGCCGCGTCTGGACACCAGCACCGACTGGTGGGACCGCATCGTCCTGGAGCGCTGGGAGGACCGACACTGGACCCAGAACTTCAGGATGAGGAGGGACACCTTCCTGGAGCTCTGCGCAGGGCAGGGGCGAGCCGCTCGCAGAAGGGACACTCACATGAGGCCCGCCATCCCCCTCCAGAAGCGGGTGGCCATCGCCCTCTGGAAGCTCTCCACACCGGACAGCTACCGATCTGTCAGGAACCAGTTCGGCGTGGGGAGATCCACCGTCGGAGCCGTACTCATGCAGGTACGGCACTCGTCGGCCACCGAGCCGGGGGGGAGGGGGGCTGCGAGGAGGGGATGGGCCGTCCCAGGGACAAAGGGGGGGTGGGAGGAGGCTAAAGCGCCCCGCACCGGAGGGGTCGGTCTGTCCTGGCCGTACTACACGCCGCCAGGGGGGTTGCTACCGGGAGTGGGGCATGGGGCACTGCCAGGGCACGAACGCTCCCAGTCACCCGGGCGCCCCACTGATTGGCGCTTTGTTGTGTCTCTCTCTGCAGGTGGTCAAGGCCATCAACCAGGTGCTGCTCCACAGGGTGGTCTGCCTCGCCGACCCGGACGCCGTCATCCGGGGCTTCGGCACCCTCGGCTTCCCCAACTACGGAGGGGGGGGCCCATCGACAGGACGCATATCCCCATCCATGCCCCGGAACACCAGGCGTCCCGGTACATCAACCGCAAGGGGTACTTCTCCGTGATCCTGCAGGCCGTGTGTGACCACCGGGGCCAGTTCACGGACATTAATGTGGGCTGGTCCGGCAAAGCATGACGCCCGGGTGTACCGCAACTCCTCCGTGTGCCAGCGGCTGCAGGCCGGGACCTTCTTCCCCGACCGCCACATCAGGGTCGGGGATGTGGACATGCCCGTGTGCCTGGTGGGGGATGCCGCCTACCCACTGCAGCCGTGGCTGATGAAGCCCTACACGGGGCACCTCAATCCCTCCCGCCAGGCCTTCAATGCCAGGCTGACCAGGGCCCGCATTGTGGTGGAGGGGGCCTTCGGGCGACTGAAAGCCCGCTTTCGATGCCTCCTCACCCGTCTGGACCTGGCCGAGCACAACATCCCTCCCGTGGTGGCAGCATGTTGTGTGCTCCACAATTTGTGTGAGCGAACAGGGGAGGCTTTCCTGCCAGCGTGGATGGCTGAGGCTGACTGCATGGCTAGACACTACGGTCAGCCCCGCACTGCCGCCATCCGGGAAGCCCAGCGGGGGGCCGTCCGGATCCAGGAAGCCCTGCGGGAGAGCTTCCTGGTGGAGGAGGAGGAGGAGGACTGACCTCTCCCTGCATGCCCCACTAGGGCCTTCTTCCACCCTACCCCCCTTCCCCTTTCCCCTCCCTACCTACTGTAAAATAAAGACACCTGTTTTTCAAACAAAACCGTATGTTTATTTCACGTAAGTGGGGTGGGGGAGAGAGAGGGGAGGGGGAAACCTGGGACGAGGGAGCTGGAAGGGGAGGGAAGGGAGGAAGGGAAAGGAAAGCTCAGTGGTGGGAGTTCGGCTGCCTCTCCCGTCTCGCCACACTGCGGATCCGGGCGCATCAGTGGGAAATGGTTGGGGGGGGGGGGGGGCAGGAGGGACAGGGGGTGTGGAGGAAGCGGGAGCAGGAGTGGGAGGAGCAGGAAATGGGAAGCGGTTGAGCAGGCTCTGGAGGTGGCCTCGCGGGGCACGGCCCTGCTCCTCCAGACTCCTCCGGCGCAGCCTCAGGTCCTCCTGGACCCAGTGGTCCTGGGTGCGGAGCTGGTGGTCCATGAACCGGAGGTGCCGCCTTTGGTACTCCTCCTCGTTCCTGGCTCTCCTGCTTGCCCGGGCACGGGCAGCTGCTGCCGGCGGTGTGGTGTGCCCTGCAGGCCCAGGTGCTGCAGCTGTGGTGCAACAAGACCAGCGGTCAATTACCCCAGGGGCCCAGGTGTGTGAAACCCAGCTCCCCTCTGCAAGGCTAGGGCCCCTGCAGGATCCCCAGCTGCTGCTCCTTGGTGGGCAAGGCCCAGGCGCACGGTCCCGGGGCTCCCTCTCGCCCCAGCCCCCCGTACACATAAGAGGAACACGATGGTACTCACATGTGGACGCCTCCCCGGCCTCGGACGACAGAGGCGAGCGGCTCTGTGGGGTGCCTTAGGGGTCCCGGGTCCTGGGCAGGCTGGCAGCAGGCTCCTGGCTCTCAGAGCCCTCCTCCTCCATCTCCTGGAGCGGGCCCTCTGCCCCGGGGTCTATCACGTCCCGGGGGGCAGGGACGGCGTGAGCCCCCAGGAGGCAGTCCAGGGCATGGAAGTGGGGGCAGGCCTCCGGGTCAGCCCCTGGCTGGCAAGCCCGGGAGTAGGACTGCCGCAGATCTTTAATCTTGCAGCGCACCTGCTCCCAGCTGCGCTGGTGGCCCCAGGCTGGCAGCCATGCAGCCGTAGACGGCCGCGTTCCTGTGGCTAGTGCGGAGATCGTGGACATTGGAGGCTTCTCCCCAAACCTCGATGAGGTCCACGATCTCCGCACTTGACCAAGCGGGTGCCTTATGCGCCCCCGGGCAGGCTCCTGGGAGCCGCCAGGCTGGTCCTGGGGAGCAGTGGAGGGCTGGGTGTCATCGGGTGGCTGGCTCAGTGTGGCAGGTGCAGGGTCTGCTGGCACGGGTGCTGGCAGCCTTGCAACTGGCACGAACTGTGTAGCCAGCCCATGGCCCTTTAAGGGCTCCGGGGCCGGGAGGGGGGCAATAGAGTTTCCCTGGTGTTGGCCAGAGTGGCCACCAGGGAAACCTGGGAAGCCTTAGCCTCCCACTAGTTTGAATTAAGGGTCTACACAGCCCTTAATTCGAACTAGCTAGTTCGAACTAGGCTTAATCCTCGTAAAATGAGGTTTACCGAGTTCGAACTAAGCGCTCCGTTAGTTCGAATTAAGTTCGAACTAACGGAGCGCTAGTGTAGCGCCTATCAATGTTAGTTCGAACTAACGTCCGTTAGTTCGAACTAACTTTGTAGTGTAGACATACCCTAAATGAGGGTCAGTGTGTTTAAATGGCCAATTCTTTTTTTTGACAGACAAGTATTTTTATTTTATTATTAATCTTGGACGTTAAGAGGCCCGACTCACCCTCTCCTGAATGGCTAAGTCCTTAATACACCACTGAGAGAAAAGGAATTCCCTCATATTTTGATTATCATTCACTAGTTGTACAGCCTTTTTCTGTTGACAGCAAGTGTTAGTAATGTGCCATTATTTGACATCCTTCTGGTTACAAAATTGATTTACTTTTGATAAATGTCAGAAGCAGCTGAACATTCTTCAGTAAAGTGAGCTGAGTATAAAGAATATCTGTTAACGCCACTTCACTAGAGTCAGGTCTTTTGACAAATATAGTATCTAAGCATATTTGCCTTTGGTAATCTTAGGGAAAGGTTAAAGTGATCCTATGCCTTCTAATGTTCTGGTACTGACATGAGTGACCTCTTAAGAATTATACAAATGCTCAATTCTATGGGAAATGATCATTTTTGTATGCACTTTATTGTAGTTCTAAATAAATATGTGCATAAGCAGGCTTTAAAACATCTTTTAGTTAAATTTGTGAAAATCTGATTTTTTTCGTTAATCCTTGGTTTAAATTCAAATTGGTTTGTTCATACATTTAGGCTATGTCTACAGTGTAAGGTTTTTGCACAAATGTGACATCACTTGGGGTTGAGGGAACAAGACTGGGATGAGAGATGTGACACTGCAAAAATCTGTGGAGCATCCTTATCTCAAATGTGCTTTTATGCAAGTATATCAATAGTAAAACGGCAGAACAGAGGGCTTCTGCTGGTGTAGGTAAACCTCCTTCTACGAGGCATAACTCCCTTTTGCGCTACAGCTATTGTGCAAAAAGGCAAGGCTACGTCTATACTGTAGCCTTCTTGTGGAAACATATGCAAATGAGGTGCAGCATGGAGTATTGCCTCACTTCATTTGCATAAGTAATGAGCAGCCGTTTTTATGGAAGAGGCTTTTGCACAAAAATCAACAGTGTAGATGGCTCCTTTTGCGCAAAAACCCCCTCTAGCACAAGAGCTGTTCTTCCTCAAAAAAATAAGACCATGTTCTGGAAGTGGGTTATGATTATAGTAATTAAGATTCATAATGCATTATATGGGAGAAAAAAGAAAGCACAGGGAAAGTTTTTAGTGGATAGAATTTAGTGAGTGACCAGAGAGAAAGGAAGCTAATATGGTAAGAGGAGAAAAGTTAGTTAAAAATAGTTTTATTGTTGTTCTTGTTCCTAGCTAGCTGTAGCCAAAATTAATTTGGTGGGATTCTAATGCCCTTATGTGATAATTTAGTCTGACCAGTATTTAACAGGCCATAAAATTTGACTAGTAATTATTTTGGGAAGCAAGATTAATAGGCAGATTGTAGGTCAAATCCAGACCACCAGATGCTTTCCAGTGGACCAAAGATGAGCTGGGACTGGAACTGTGGACACCACTTGGGGTTGAGGGAACAAGTCTGGGATGAGAGTTGTGACACTGCATCCCATATTCTTCACAGTTATATTATGATATGATTAGAACATAGTTATGATCTATGTAACTCAAGATAAGTCATGAGATATCATTGGAAAGGTGATGGTTTGCTGAATGTGATTATGCTATTTTTATGCATGTATTGTTTTTGTATTTGAAGTTATTATTATACATATTGACTATGTATCGGTTTCATATGCAACTTGTGCAGTGACATTCCCACTGGCAGCAGCACAGGGACAGAGGGAGAGGCAGAAGAGTACATTAGCATTGGAGGAGGGGACGTCTCCACACATGTGCTCCCTGTGCAGAGCCTAATATGTTTCCACTACTCCCTGCCCATCCAGTCATGGAGTGATGTTGTGTCATGTGCTCGCAGTACAGCCTATTTAGAGGGCAGCAGCTGTAGTGGCTCGTATTCAAGTCCATGGCCCAGATGGCTCTACTATTTCTAGGGCCAACAGGAAAGAATTTGAAATCAGAGCTCTTCCAGGCAACCTGGCTAGTAAGTGTCCAAACAGCATCCACTTATGTTGTGCTGGGGTGGGTATGCCCCCACCCCAGCCTCATTGCCCTAGTCCCCAAGTAGACCCCAGAATTCCCCCCCCAGGCTCATGTCTTTCTAGTCCCCCCCCCCCCATCTTTTGGGGGCCACTTCCCAGAATCTTCTCTAGCCCCTCCGCCCCAACCTCTTTTCCTATCCAATCTTCCTCTACAGCCACTCCCCGAGTTACGAACAAGTTACAGACCAACACTTGGTCCATAACTCAAAGTGTTCATAACTCGGACCCCATAAAGTTACATGGCAACCGCGCTGTTCGTAAGCACCTATTGCCGTTCATAACTCGGATCCGCATTTATGACCGCTCTGGTTGTAAGTGCAGACGGTCATAAGTGGAGGTGGTTGTAACTCGGGGAGCGGCTGTACTTCCCCACTTATACCATATCCTGCTTTCCTCCCCAAAGCTGCTATCTGGTGTTTCATTCGTCCCTTACACTACCCAGAGCCTCCTCCCTACCATGGATGCCATTTGGGGTGGGCTAGGGGGACAGTAGCCCCTCTTCCCCCCCCCCCCCATTCCCTACTGTAGCAGGATACTGGAGTATCTTGAAATAGCTAGGCTTCCTGTGAAGATGCCATCTGCTAGCAAAAGCTTGCAACATATCTACTATATATTTGAGAGTATAAAACAAACATTGAGTTAAGGACCTGAGTAGTGCTGCATAAATATTCTAGTTAGTTATACAAGTGGAATAGTTTCAATAGGAGAGACGGAGGGAGCTCTACATCAGAATAGTTTATAACTCAGTGGTTAGAGCACGTAAGGAGTGGGAGACGCCTGCCCAAATCCTCCCCCACTCAGACAATGGATGAGAGGTCTTGAACAGGGCCAGTTCCCCAAACTGGCACAGCCAAACCAGGGCTGGTTCTCCAAACACAACAGCCGTTTCAAGTACATCTTAACAGTAATAGACATTCTAGCCAAATACACTTGCCCATCTTGTCTTTTAGTACTTGTCTGTCTTGCCAGGATTTCAACAGGTTGAAATTATACATTTGCTCCAGCTGCCAGCGGTGAGGATGGTGACCCTTATAGTCTACCTCTCCAATAGCTTCTGTCACCTCATATGTCCCCTGCCACCTGGCCAGGAGCTTACTCTCTGCCGTTGGCACCAACACCATTACCTGTTCTCCCACTTGCAACTTTTTGGTTGTTGCTTGGTGGTTGTAATAGGTTTGTTGGGCCTCCTGTGCCTTCTCTAAATACTCCCACACTATGGGTGTGACTCTGGCAATCCTGTTTCTCATCTGGAGTACATGATCAATAATATTCCTCCCTTGATTTGGCTGCTCCTCTCAGGCTTCTTTGGCGATGTCCAGTATACCAGGGGGTTCTGGCCATAGAACAATTCCAACAGGGAGAAACCCAGGTGAAGCCTGAGGGACTTCCCTTATGGCAAACATGAGATATAGCAGCAGGGTGTTTCAGCTTTCCCATCCCAGCTTACCACCTTTATCATGCGTTTCAGAGTCCTGTTAAACTGTTCCACAAGGCTGTCAGTTTGTGGATGATAGATCCTCAGGGCTCATATGTGGAGCATTGTACATAAGTCCCTCATTAACTTGGACACAAAGGGTGTCCTCTGATCTGTTCGAATTTCTTTGGGTATCTCTATTCTAGAGAACATTTTCTTTGAATCTTATTCAAAGTAAGAATAAGAGCCTCCGGAAAAGGGCACTTTTTCCGGAGGATCGGGGCCAGTCTAGACGCTCTTTTCCGGCTTTTTTAAAAGCCGGAAAAAAGCGGCGGACATTTTTATTTAAATGCCGCGGGGGATATTTAAATCCCCCGCGGATTTCCCTACGACGACTAGTGAAATTTACATGCCCCTTCCGGAAAAGGGGCCAGTGTAGACGTAGCCATCTTGTGTGTAAAAAGGTTGGAGATCACTGGTCTAGTACATGCTGACAGGATAATAAGTTTTAGGGTAGACAAAGAACACATTTGTTTCTAATAGATTTTTAGCACTAGTGTGGACCATTATTTCCCCCTCCCCCACTCCCCACCACCACCACCCAGCCCTCTTCATTTCCACTAAGTTTTTCCCTTATCCCTCAAAGTTTCAACAGCTGCTAATCTTGTTTTAATCCTCTAACGCAACTAAAAATCACTGTAAAGTGTAATACAGATACTACAGAGAAAAAAGTTACCTACTTTTTAGGAAAGAAAGAAATATTCATACGCCATTGACAACCCAAAAGCAAGTTATTTCTTTTCATAAACCACTCAGTGGCCAGCGTACGATTCTCCCTGCATGCAGCTGTGTATCTAAATCCTCATACTCAGCAAGAGCCAAAATATACCTCCCCCACATGGAGTCCCAGATGCGTGGACTCCAGCATGAACTTGATATGTGCACTGCAATTTATACATCTTGTAGATTACTAGCACTGGAAGGGACCTCCCGGCAGGACCAAGCACCATCTAGAGCATCCCTGAGAGATGTCTATCTAACCTGCTCTGTAGTCAGAGTCCAGTGAACCTGCGTCAACCCTATTTAGGCCAGCAACTGGAATATTAATATACGCTTAGTGTAAATGAGAAGCAGGTTTCTAGTGTCATTAAAACCTGTGAGAAACACCATATTCATTATGCAAGAGAGCTAGACCTAGGTTCCCAGTTTCTTGCTGGCTAATTTTATACACAAGGGCTGTGTCTAGACTGGCCAATTTTTCTGGAAAAAAAAAATCAGCCACTTTTCCAGAAAAACTTGCCAGCTGTCTACACTGGCTGCTTGAATTTCCGCAAAAGCACTGACTTCCTACTGTAAGAAATCAGTGCTTCTTGTGGAAATACTATTCTGCTCCCGTTCAGGCAAGAGTCCCTTTTGCGCAAAAGAGCCAGTGTAGACAGCTCAGATTTGTTTTCCACAAAAAAGCCTCGATCGCGAAAGTGGCGATCGGGGCTTTTTTGTAGAAGAGCATGTCTAGATTGGCATGGATGCTTTTCCGCAAAAAGCTTTTCCATTAAAAGCATTTCTGGAAAATCATGCCAATCTAGATGCAGCCCTGTATTCTTTTGTGGTGGGTCACTAGTAGTCATGCTGCCTGTCTGCAGGGAAAATTGTATTTGCAGGGCTTTACAGGTGAGGCATGGGAGCCAGAGGGGGGAGGGGAGAAGGGAGCAGATACCTCCCCCCAAACACTGTGGGTGGGAGATGCAAGAGGCTAGAGCCTTTGGGCAGCTCGGGGTACTAGCGGTGGGATGGGGCTGACACTTAGAGCAGCTCCTGCAGTCATTAGCCAGAGGGGGAAGCAGAGCAAGCTGTGGCCACTTTTTTCTACATTGCTGGCCCCAGGCCCCTGTAAGTTCCCTGAGCAGCACCACTGGGTGGGCACCCGGGTGGGGGGGGAGGGAGATGAGTTGGGGGCAAAGTAAGGGTGAGGAAAAGGCAAGGAGAAGGCAGAGCAGGGAGGATGTCCTGGCCCTCCCCCAGGCTAGGGGCCCTCCCCCAGGCTAGGGGTGTGATAGGAAGGAATCACATGCGAGGAGGGCAGTGGTCATGTGGCTGATGCTCACCGTGTCCTTCCTTGCCATTTGCCCCTGCAGGGCTTTCTGGGATGCAAGTGAAGGACAGCCAGGGCTGTTAGCAAGCACCAGGGTGGATACAGTTCAGGTATTTATACCAGCGCAATTACTATAGTTCAATTCTCTAGTATTGACGCAGATCCACGCATTTGGCATAGCCTACAAATTCTCTGTGGAAGTATTGAACAGACAATTAGGAGAACCTTAGTACAACTGTATTCCTCAGTTCTAAGCTATTGGCTATCACCAGTGTTGTCTTCAAGTCATCATTGTCAAGTCCAAGTCGAGTCTCAAGTCCCGAAAGTCACTTTGAGTCAAGACATTTTTTAAATTAAGACTTGGGACAAGTCACTTGTGTACAAGCCATCAATATCGGCATTTTTGGACAATTTTTCCAAAGTCGATTTAACAAAATTAGCAAGTCTCGTGTCACAAACAATGAACCTGAGTTGAGTAACCTAGGCGGCTTAAGTTGGACTCTAGTTCAAGTTGTGGGACTCGAGTCAACAACTCTGGCTATCACCTTTACTGATGTGGTATTAAGAATAAGACTCTTTATTGAAGGAATTAGAGAAGATGCAAATGACAGGAGCATGGGTCAGTAAGTAGTAGTTGTGTGTAGAACTTCTGCAATGGGTGGTAAGATCCTAAATATTCCAGAATAGGAACCTAGCCTTGACTCTTGGCCAATGTTCCCTCTAATCTTCTCCATCCATGTGCAGAATAAATTTTCTGTGCATTGAGGCATGTGTACCACCAATAAGAAAAAACCTAGCAATGGGTGCTTTGCTTACCAGCTGGGCAGTATTTGAATCTCTCCTGAGTCGTCACACAAACGTAAGCCTTACAGGGAACACTGCACTTGACATGTCTGCTTATCTTACCAACATTAATTCACTAATCTTGAACATCCACTTCAGCTGGGTAAACATTATCATCCACATTTTACAGTGGAGGACAGAGGCACAAAGATTGTCACATCACTAAAAGCAAAGGGCAAATGGGGGAGGAGACATTGTCAGAACTAAGATTAGAATACCAGTGGTCCCTGTACTATACCCTATCCGAGACAGTCAACATTAATTTGCTATAAAAATACAGTACTACTATTCTATTAGTGCATTACTAAGGAGTTAAATCTCACCTGATGATCAGTAGTCACTGTCTCCCCTCCCTCATTACAGAAACTTAATTACGACTCATTTCTCTTGTATGGGCATTTTAAAAGTGTGTAATTAACTGGTTACAGGTTGTTAGGCAGTTGATGAAGTGTGAACCAGTCACTGATTTGTCTCCTCTATTTGCAGTTTTCCTGAAATACTCAAAGATGACAGCAGGATGTTTTTCATTACCTGCTTACTTCATCAGATTAAAGAATGATTTGTGAAGCCCTTTAATTCCTCATATTCCATTAAGAGCAAATATCCAAAGGAGGGACGCCTCATCAAAAAACATAGTAGGTGCTAAAACATGGAGACCTAACAGCACTTTTGATACACTTCTTATTGAGCTTCAATCTACAGAAGCTGCTTCCGTTTATCTCAACTGTGGCAATAATGCTGACCTCTTTCAGAATCAGTGTTCTGCACAAGTTGTCCACCCACAGGCCACTAGCATAGATCATCTTTTGCTTATCAGAGTTCACAAAACATATCCTTGTGCATCTATTTCACAGGCTGCTTCTGCTGGCCCAGTGAGAATAGCACACAAAACAAAGTCCACCCATTGTGGGGTTAGTAGAACAGCAAAGGTTCTTCACTGGTGGCATCTAGATTCTCCCTCCACCTCTTTGCTCTTTTTTTTTTTTTTATACACACACCCACTGGACCTTGGAGTTAAATTCCCACTGAATTTGTTCCCAATCACATAACTGGAGTAGCGTGGAAGTAATTCTCTTGCTCTACTCCACACTGATTAGTGCACAGGACCATAGTTAAAATTGCTTTCAAGTATTTCATTAGTGTTGCTGAAGACTAAAAATCATCACTAAAAAAAATTCATACCCCCCCCCCCCAGCTACCATCAGGCATAAGTGCACCTGTTTAATAGTACTGTGTAGGGCCCCTTAAATCCTAAGGAAGGCCCTGGGGAACACAGCATCCAGGTGAAAATTAGAGACAAAAAGATTGACTAGTAGAAGTATGGGTGAATTAAAAACTGAAACCTGAGCTAAGTAGACTGGAATGTGAAATAGGACTGGGGATGATTATGAGGGGGTAAGGCAACTGGCACAACAACAGAGAGTGTGGGTGAGTCAAATGGCAGGGGTAGTCTTTTGTAATATACAGGAACAGTTAATCTGTGTAATTATGAAATCCTACTGTGCCTTGACTCCTGTGGAATTGTTGAATAGACTCTTATCCTGCATGCAGCATTTTAAGGATGATGGCAACAGTTCTCTTAGTCTCCCCTCTTCACTAAGCAGTGACATGTCTAATATTGTCTGCAAGTGTGAAACAAGTGCCCTTCACATATGCACAATAGTATAGTAGTTAATATCTGTGTTCTCCCAAGGAAACAGAGCTGGAGGGACAGATATAATTAATTCCTAGTCAACAGTGTGGCCCTTGTTATGATCATTATAAAAGGCTGCTTTAAGGATAGTTGTGCCTCAGTCTTTCCACACAGGTCTTTGTTTATTTTGAATTGCCTTTTTTTGCTTATTTCAAGTCCTGTAATACATTCAATTCACCACATTTATAAGTGACAATGTTACACTGGAATCCATGCTTAGAAAACTTGGCACCTCATTTATTCTGTCATTTCCAAAAGATAGATTTTTCTAGGCCTTGATGCAAAATGGTGGAATATCCTGGTTCTGAGCATATCCTGCTTCCTGAACCAGTTTAAGCGCCTGTTTGAATCAAGTTAGCCTGAGCTAGTTAATTTTTTTATAATCAGATCAGATACAATTGGAACCCCAGTTCTTCTAAGATGGTTTTCCTGCCTCCCCCCGCCCCCCAAAAAACCATTTTTGGAATTGCAATTCTCATTTTCTATATCTTCCATGAATGCTCGATTGGTAATGGCATTGAAAGATGCCTACAGAAGAGACACCTATTTTGCAAGACTAAACAAAAACCGTTACAGTATGAGGGTGTATGGGATTTGTTGGGGTTTATTTAAGCTTCTGAGTGTTAGCTCCTTTCCACAATGCACAGCACTTCTTTATCACACAACTCACTGCAACCACTGGAGAGCAGGAGCCCAATCCTGCTGCAATCTTTATGTGACTTAAAGTGATTGCTCTCAGGATTTCAGGCTACAAATTGATGCAGTGTAGAATCATAAAATACTAGAACTGGAAGGAACCTCAAGTCTAGTCCTCTGCCCTCATAGCAGGACCAGGTACCGTCTAGACCATCCTGTAAGCTGGGTTTATGCTACAGAAGTTGAATGGAAACAAACATCCATATTCATTATGTTCACACTTGGCACAAAACACAGGTATGTTTATGTCCTCATAATACTCGGTATGCAACAAAGGCTAGCTCACCTATCTGAATTCCTCAGTAGGAATGTGGAGTAGCATGGCCAATTTGAGAAATATTTAATTCACAGTTGGCATTTAAGATATATAGTCTACTAGGCTATGTCTACACTCGCGGCTTCTTATGCGAGAAATATGCAAATGAGGCTAAGCGTGGAATATCACCAAGCCTCATTTGCATACCGAATGAACCACCATTTCTGCAGAAGAAGCTCTACTGTCTACACTGCCCCTTCTTGCACAAGAAAAGCCCTCTTGCGCAATGCCCTTATTCCTGAAAATAATCAGCTTAGCAGCATTGCGCAAGAGGGTTTTTCTTGCACAAGAAGGGGCAGTGTAGACGCTTTTTCTAGTGCAAGAGCCTCTTCTTAAAAAATGGCAGCTTAGTAGGTATGCAAATGAGGCTCAGCAAGAGTTCACGCTTAGCTTCATTTGCATATTTCTTGCACAAGCAACCGCAAGTGTAGACATAGCCTTAGAGGTGGGCAAAGAAAATTTAACACAGAACACATCACACACTGATAGAAGAGTAAACAGTTCTAAAAAATAGCATAAGCAAAGCTCTAAGGCACAACAATCTTGCATATTTAGCAATATTTTTCTAGCTTCTTTAGCCAAATTTGTCAAATGCAGGTGTGTGGTGGCATTGGGGAAAATGCACCCATCTCTTTAGGGATTAGAGGTGGGGCATAAATATCTCATGCCTGTCTTCCCCCAGGGTGAGCCCATACACTTGTCTCAGCAGGGTTATAAATTTGCCCTTGTGAACTGGGCAAGTATCAGTCAATCTGCTCCTCCTTTCAGGGAAACAACACCCAATAGCCAAACTCAGGAAATATGTCCCTTTTTTGCAGGGCAGTAAGGCCTAGTGGCCCAAATCAATAACTTCATCTCTTTTTCCCAGGGAAGTAAGGCCCAATGGCCAGAGTCAATAAAATCACCCTTATCAGCAGGGCATTAGGGTCTAGCAGCCAGTACCAGGCATAGGGTAGCACCCCGAACAGGTATCCCAGCCCAGGACCCTGCTAATGGATGCAGCACTGGCCACTCAGTGAGTGGGGAAAGTGATAGAAATGTAGCCGTGTTAGTCTGGGGTAGCTGAAGCAAAATGCAGGACAATGTAGCACTTTAAAGACTAACAAGATGGTTTATTAGATGATGAGCTTTCGTAGGCCAGACCCACTTCCTCAGATCAAATAGTGGAAGAAAATAGTCACAACCATATATACCAAAGGATACAATTAAAAAAAATGAACAAATATGAAAAGGACAAATCACATTGCAGAACAGGAGGGGGATGCGGGGGGGGGGGGGGGGGGAGGAAGGAAGGTAAGTGTCTGTGAATTGATGATATTAGAGGTAGGGAGAGTGGGATGTTTGTGAGTTAATGGTATTAGAGGTGATAATTGGGGAAACTATCTTGGTAATGGGTGAGATAGTTCAAATGTTTGTTGAGTCCTTTTGGAAAGTGTCGAATTTTAACATGAATGACAGTTCAGAGGATTCCCTTTCAAGTGCAGATGTAAAAGGTCTTTGTAGCAGAATGCAGGTGGTTAAGTACCTGCAGGTGGTTGAGTGGGGAAAGGCTCTGAATGAAACACACTGACTGAAGGTTTCATTCACTTTTGGTCTGCCATGATTCTCCTGGTCTGCTTCCTGCTGCTGTCATCTGGGTATTCCACTTACCTCCAGGTTCTCTGGTCTGCTCTTCTTCCAGCACCTGCAAGGCCTCTGGGTTTACCTTGGCATGTGCCCAAAGCATCTCTGGCTTCTATGATCCTGAGCTTCTGCTGACTCTTAATTGAGTCAGTTGGCATATGGCCTTCCTCCACAGCAACCAGCCCCAACTAGCCAAGCTGCTCTTTTATACTGGTTTACTTGGAGCTTGCCCAGCAGAGGTGTAATTTCCTCAGGCCACAATGTAGAATTTACTCCTTCCTGTCCAGGGCAGGGCAAATTTGCCTTGTCACTCGGTGCCTGACAGGCACTTAAATAACAGTAATGTGATTTTTCACATATGCTTAGCACCTGCAGCTATAATGCAACTCATTTGTTCTAATTTCTGCAGCATCAGTAGCATCCCATGATTTTGATGTTCCACAACTGATAAACAAAATTCTTTTGTGCTTAGATAGGAATGCCCGTTAATCTTTCACAGCCCTACTTTGCATGAGCCCAAGGCTCATAAACAGACAAATCAAATCAATGAGGGCTATTTCCATGCCAAATTTTAGCTTTTCGAATCCTTAAATGTTGTGGCTAGAGAGCTGATAAAAACACACAAGGCTTTTTTTTAAGTGAGAAAAGTATTTGTTTTTGTATTCACTTTGTGCAAAAAAACAAAACAAAAAAAACCCCAAAACCCACACAATACCAAAACAAACAAACAAAATCCCACAAAAACCATGCATCTTTCCAAAACTCAGGCCAGTCTGTGATCTCAATCTTGCAATCCGCTCTTGGAAAACAGACCATTGGCCATACAAAGCCCCACTGAAGAAGTCAAGTGACAAATCTGACAATAGAATCAGATTGTAAGAATGGAATATAAATACAATAGGGACACATTTGGAAACAGTTCTGGAACCCTAACTATGGAACTATTACACATACACATAACTTAATAAATAAAAAATGAGCTCAGACTTTCACATCTGTCATTAAGAATTCTCCAAGACAGCATTCCTTGCAGGTCATGTTTACCAATCTGCTTGTATTTGTACATATATAGTTAATTTCCACTGGGGTAGTTTTCTTCTGGAAAGCCTTTAAAGCTCTCTCTAAAACAGATCTTCAGTAGAGTTCATTAGGAATGAAAGCTTAAAGGCTTTAGCAAAGAATATTTAGGAACCTGAAAATCAAAGGCTCATCATCTGAGTATAGTATCTGCTGATAGTGTGTGTAATGGCTTTCAATTGGGTGCAGGTGAATGGTTCAACAAGCTAATCCAAAACTGGTTTGTATAAAGGGTTTTGTATCCACCTAAGGAAATGTTTCTTTACATGTTTCAGGCAAGGGTGCTGGAACAATTTTTTTGGGGGGTGGAGAGAGGAGGTTCTGAAAAACAATTGAATTGAAGTGTAAGTAAGTCCTGCATGGAAACCAAAGCTCCTCGTTTATATTTGGTCACTAAGTTATTTTCCTAATCTGCACTGGGGAGGGGAAGAGAGGTAGGGCAGTGTATCAAGCATGCCCTCCCCTCCCCAGAGGACAGGGAGGAGAAAAGAATTGAGGGGGTGCATGCATGCCGTGTAGCTCCCCGCCTCCTTGGAGCACTGGGGAGGCAACAGAGAGCAGCTCCCAGAGCACCAGGATAGGGAGGAGGCTGCATGATTCCAGCCTCCCCAGCCAAGAGCATGAGGGGGGGGGGACACCAGGGGCAGCAATGCTCTGCCCCAGAATGCCTACAGCAGATGTTCTGGAGATGGAGTGTGGGCATGGATGTGCCTGGCAATTTGGGAAGGCAAAGCCTCCCCTGCCTAGGCTACTGGATGCTTATGATGAGTACCCATATATTCTCCTTATTTGTGAATGTACTTCTATATTTTATTTTGGAAATCCAAATATGAACATAGTTGGAAAAGAAAATCAGTCATATCTGTTCATGTGTTCACCTTCTTTCAACACTAAACTTGAAATAGCTTCTGCATTTTAAAGATTTACTGTAGGATGCTCTGCATGGAAACTTACGTAATTACAGTATGAAGATTCAGTATGTACAATAGATTCAAAACCAGCTGCTGTGCTCTAGACTATTTCCTTTGTCTCCTAAGACATTATTTATTATTAAATTACCAATCCTGGCATATAGTATTTTGTCAACTGACATTTAGGTTTCATCTTTTAGAATACTACTTTGTTACATAATAGTGAATATTCTATGATATAAGTCACATAAATAATACAGTTTGGACTGGTCCCGAAGGAGAAAATTTGCTGGTCCAGGGGAGGTCTCCAGGCTTGAGGCCCAGTAGCAGCTGCTGGCAGACAGCTCCAGCAGACACCCTGCCTCGCCCTCCTCCCCAAATTACTCCCCAGCTGCTGCCAGCTCCCTGGGCAGCACAGACTCTGGCTCCTGCTGTGTGGCTGCAGCCCCAGGCTCCAAGGGACTGCGAGGGGACTCCAGTGCCCCGGAGTCCCATTCCTGGGAGTTGCCAGGGGACTCCGGCCCTGTGTTACCATGGGTTGCTGGAGGCAGCCACAGGGCTCTAGCCGTAGTCCTACTCTCTCCCTAGCCAGGCTGCCAACCCTGTTTCCTAGGCCCAGCTGGCCCTCCTGCCTTTAGGCTCTCTGGTCCAGAAGCATCCATGCAGGACCTCGCATGCTGCCGCACCAGAGAGTGTTGGTTTTCGGAGATACAACTTGTATAATGATAGCAATTTGAGCGTTCCTTACACATCTTTTTCGAGAGGTTTGGGTGTTGACTATGAAAGGTGACATTTCATAAAATAAAGGTTAGTGAGGCTTGGCTGCAAAACTGTTAAAGATCACAGGTCAGTGAGGGTAAAATTCACTGCTTTTTCAAGGAATTAACAAAAAGCCTGTGCACCATGTAAGTGTCACTCAACTCCTATTTTGAGAATTTAAAGAGCATGTTCAACATGCTAGACCTTGGGTAGCATAAGCATGAATTTCACCCCAAAGGAATTTATAAAAATGTACATTGAAGAAAATAATTAAAAATTATATACTTTTCCACGTATCTAATTGCTGTTACCTGACCATCCACAGATTAAGACATACCTACCTACAAAAAACTTCCATGCAGTTTTTTAGATGCTTGTGACATCATCACATTTTTCTAAAATACATGCTCCTGAACTTTATTTACATATTACCTTCTTAAAATTAATAATTTATCAATCCATGTGCTACCTTCCTAAAAAAGTGTTAAGAAGTCACTTGACACATAAAACTCGTGCCATCAGTAGCACAGGAATTAATTCAGGGAAGTCCTATAGCTTATGTCATACAGAAAACCATGATGGCTATGGCCCCTCCTGGTTTTTCAATCTGTGAATCACGTCAAGGAAAAGAGAAAACTGAACTCAGGACTTAGAAGTTAAATGAAGAGGAAATATATCAGCTCTTAGTCTGCCCCAGGACAAATCAGGAATAACTCCTTTGAAGCCAATGGACCTGCATCAGTATAGCTACATTAGCATAATACACATCAAGCCCTTTGGTTTCAAATGTTTGTTCAGTTAATCATTGCATTTCAAAGATTTCTTTTTCTAAAGCTTTTACAGTTTACATTTCAACTGGAATTCCATATTGGACTGATGTAGCTATTCAGTATCCTAGAGGTTTTTTTATGTTCAGAGCATTAACAATATTTTTAGAGTTCCTGCAATAGTTCAGAAGAATGCTAGTCATTCGGGGGCAGGGAGGGAGGAGCCACTGCAGATTGTGGCATGTTACATTGCTACCACTTATCTCGGGCAGCTCAATAAGAGTTTGATTTCTTTTACTCCCTGGAAAGTGTATTTGTAAATTTCCTAAAAATTACCTTGGACTACCTAGCTCAATGGCCAGCGTGTATACCTAAGAGCACGTTATAAGTCCTAATTTGTCATATTAATTTGTTTCTGAATTTTTTCATATGCCTTTCAAGAACAAAAAACAGATTTATGTGCTAACTGCAATTTGATTGCTTCACTTCCCAGCCTCCTACAGAGCATTTCAAGAGTAAGCTGTGGAAGATGATTGCCTTTGAACTACCTAGTTATGTATGGTACAGATTTGTTATAAACAGCTTGTAATTTCACTCTGAGTGACAACTAGGCCGTATATAAATTTTTCATACAGCTATTAGATTGGATAATTTTAAGAACGTAAAGAAAGCAATATTCACTAGACTGAAATTAGTCTAAAGCCAAAACAATCAGGTGACACAAACTAGAGGTGCCTGTTGAATATTACATAAGGAAATTATTGCTTATTCCCAGTTGCATACTGAAACCTCTTCAGAATAAAACACCAAGCATAAAACAATAGTGGCCCTGAGAGAGAAATGAACACAGGAACATGAAAGGATAACCATGGTGACACAAAAATTGTTTTGCTCCAATACATTTTAGACAAATATGAATACTGAATACTAAAATGTCTGTTTTTTTTAACCTATCATCCCACCCTATTTATAATCTACCATTGACGGCTGGTGTTTTTTCCAAATGAAACTGCCGGTTTAAGGTAAAACTGCATACATTCTGAATAGTTAACAATTTTTAGACCTTCTGAATATTACTGCTTGGCTGCGTATAGACTGGCAAGTTTTTCCGCAAAAAAACTTGCCAGCTGTCTACACTGGCCGCTTTGAATTTGCGCAAGAACACTGATGATCTAATGTAAGATTGACAGTGTTCTTCTGCAAATACAATGACTCTCCCGTTCGGGGAAAAAGCCCTCTTGTGCAAATGCTTTTGTGCAAGAGGGCCAGTGTAGACAACTGAGAACCGTTTTGCGCAAAAAAGCCCCAATGATGAAAATGGCGATCGGGGCTTTCTTGCGCAAAACCGCATCTAGATTGGCACGGATGCTTTTCCGCAAAAAGTGCTTTTGCGCAAAAGCGTCCGTGCCAATCTAGACTCTCTTTTCCACAAATGCTTTTAATGGAAAAACTGCTTTTAACGGAAAAGTCTAGATGCAGCCCTTATGTTGTCTTTCCAAGTGATGAGGCTATTTAATAAGAAATCATGTCTGGGATGTTAATAACCCTGCCAGTTATCTCCCACAGCAGGACTGTCTGTTGAGTAAATGTCCGAGTTCTAATTTTTACTTGTTATTCAGTCAAGTACTTCCATGTGGCATGGACTCAGTACCTTGTGGAAAACAATCTTGTGGTTCGCTAAAGGTTGTGTTCTTCCTTTGTGCTTTAATGACTTGCATTGTAGTGTTTTGGCTATGCTTTGCAATAATGTATTTTCAGTGGGTATTTACTATGCTTTAGGGTATGTTTACATAGAAGCATTATTCCGGAATAACGGATGTTATTCCAAAATAACATAGTGCATGTCTATACTAAAAGCCTTTATTTTGAAATAATATCGAGCTGAAGGACATCTTACTCTGACTCATAGTAACTCTCATTTCACGAGGAGCAAGGGAAGTCAAAGGAAGAGTGTTTTCCTTCAACTTCCTGCTATGTAGACTGCACCAAAAGCCAAATTAAGCTATTTCAACTTCAGCTATGCAATTGGCGTAGCAGAAGTTGCGTCGCTTAATTCGACTTTAGCACTGCTGTGTAGACGTCCCCTTAGTGTTCTATGATAGGCAGATCAGATTGCCTTACTGATTGAGGCACCAGTGTGTTTTAATTCTTATATGTTCTTGTTGATAATTTAATTTCTCAGCATGGCACACAGGATGAACCTACCTAGCTGGCCATATGTTCAGATGGCTGGTTCATGACAAACAAGAGAAAGTAGGTCATCGTGCTCCTGATCAATGTTTGGGTAGGTGAAATCTTGCTCTCTCTAATATGGATATTCAGCAGAATTCCTAAATTTAGTCAGTGACCAGTCATCACACTTTTGGTGGTATATAGCTTTATTTCAATTTGCTCCAATCCATCACAGATACAGCCTGAACAGGAAAAAATTATCATCTTACCAGAGATGTTTACAGCAGAAGTGGAGTGAGGAGTAAAGGTAGAAGCATTTTACACCTAATTGGTTTCACCTGAGAGAAAAGAACAATTGCAATCAGGGCCATCCCTTGGGGTTGTGGGACCTCTCTCCCTCCCCTCTCCTGCCACTCCTGGCCCTGCCTTGCCCTGCCTTTTCTTTCTTTTGGTCCCATTCCACTCTTTTCACCAAGCCTCTCCCCTATCTCATTCTGGCTTCAACTCCCTCCTACGAGTAATGCCAGGAGCTGGTGAAGTGGAGCAGGCTGAGGCCAGGTTGCTTGTTGACACAGGCACTAGGCCCCTTGTTAACCTCCAGGGTACCTGGACCCCTGCACAGAGCTCACAAAATGCAGGGCCCAGGGCAGTTGCCCTGGTGCGTTCTACAGACAGCATAGCTCTGAGTGTTCGTCTAGACTACAGGCTTTTGTCGACAGAAGCTTTGTTGACAGATACTGTCGACAAAGCTTCTGTTGACAAAGAGCATCTAGACTACAGCCAGTTCTGTCGACAAAGCAAGCCTCTTTGTCGACTTGACAGTGTAGACGCAAAGAACAGTGTAGATGCAATAGTGCCTTCTATCGACAGAACTCTGTCGACAAAAGGCGTTATTCCTTGTAGAATGAGGTTTACAGCCGTCGACAAAACTGCTGAGTTCTGTCGACATAATGTCGACAGAACTCAGCGGCAGTGTAGATGCAGGTATAGTTTTGTCGACAAACATCCACTTTTGTTGACAAAACCCTGTAGTCTAGACACACCCTGACTGAGGTAATAGCCTTTGCAGAGTGCTACTGACTTTACTACAGCCGAATTACCAAGTCTCTGTGAAGTTAACTTGCTTTCAGGGTTTTTTTTTTTAATTTTGCAAATTACTCTGGCCTTGGACAGCATGGTGTGATGTCTCTGAGTCTTAGGGTATATCTACACTACAAAATTAGGTTGATTTTATTTGTCTACATTGAGTCTTCAATGTAACCAAGTCACCACAATGCACAACATAGGATGGCTGGGAAAAGTGCATGATGCACACTTCTTTAGCAACTCTGGTCTGTTCATAAAGCTGCAAGAAGAAACTTTCTTTCCAGGCAGCAAAATTACTGTTGGTGAATTTGAAATGCTAATAGTTATCCTTGGAGACCCAGCCTCCCTCTTGCTCCCATGGCTCAGTAAGCCGTACACAGACAGCCTGGACACCAGTAAGGAGCAGTTCAATCATAGGCTGAGCAATTTCAGAATGGTGGTAGAATGTGCTGTTGGACATTTAAATGTTCACTGGCACAGTTTGCCTCCTAAGTTAGACCTCAACAAAAGCAATATTCCCATTGCTGCTGCTTGCTCTGTGCTTCACAGTATATGTGAAAGTAAGGGAGAAAAGTTTCTGTGATGGGGAGGGAATGAGGTGGGTAGCCTAGCATCCAGTTTTGAGTAACCAGACTCCAGAGTAATAAGAAGAGCACATCAAGGTATACTGCATCACCATGTGGCTTTAAGAACCAGTTTCATCAATGGTCCACAGTGATGTGATACTTATGTGTGTTGGTCATAGCCTCCTTCATTGCATCTACTGCCTTGGAAACTTCACCCCCACTAACCAAAGTGTACTGGGTGAATGAAGAACCTTTTAGCCTCAATCCATTAATTTTTATCATACTCACAAATACTGATGACCAAAGCAGAATAAAGACAATCTAAGCCAAAGAGGCTGTTAATACAGCGTGGTGAGGGAGAAATAAAGACAGGCTAGTTACAACTGTACTGTGTAGCGTGGCAGTCACCCCACTCCAGAGAAAAAAGGGTTAAAATAGCCCTGAGAGAAGACAGCTAGGGTCAGCCAATCAGAGCCCAGACATGGCTGGCCAGGCTGAAGACACTCTCACTCCTGCTCTGGAGACAGAAGGAACTAGGTGCCTGCTAGCATAGATACCAGAGCATTCTCAGTCTAAGGCCCAGTGACAGGCTTTTTTCCAGAAACGACTACTGGGCTGTTGACACTGGCCCTTTTCGGGAACAGTGTTCCGGAATAAGGACTTATGCCCGAGCGGGAGCAGAATAGTTTTTCCGGAATAGCGGCTGATTTTGTACAGTAGAGCGTCATTGCTTTTTCAGAAATTCAAGGGCCAGTGTAGACAGCTCGCAGCTTATTCCGGGAAAGCGGCTGATTTTCCGGAATAAGTGGCCCAGTGTAGACACAGCCTGGCTGGAAGGGGGTGCTCTAACACTGAGCTGAGTCAGTTCCCATGTGACCAGCAGGAGGTACAAAGATGGTGAGTTGCACCATGTTCCACACACACACTGCAATCGCAAGCAAAGCTGTGGGAATGGGAGCCTTCTGTTTCTCGTAGCCTCCCCAGGAGTTGAGCACAAGGGGGACAGAACTCTCCCGCACACCCCACATTCTAGCACATCTGGGAGAGGAGGATGTGGAACTTGGTGAGGAAGGCAGTCGGTTCAGCATAGAATGCATCAATGTACTCTATGACCTCAACCAGATGCCTCAACATGTTTGTTTGCTTCCTCATAAGCCACACCATCTCATCTTGTGTCTTACTCACATGTTCCCGCCATGCTCTCCTGTCCTCTTGGTTATTCTGCATGCTCCCTGACAGTGCAATTGTCTAGGCATTGAACTGGGTTTTGTCAGTCTTAGGGGAACATGAGGAACAAGTTCTCCCACATTGTCTTTTTCCACCTTCTAATCTAGGACAGTCTCTGTCATCGTGTGGCGTACGTGCTGCAAGAATGCAAAGCACTGACAGTGCATATTTATTGTAGCACAACATTAAATCTTGTTTTGAAAGAAGCATTTCATCACAGTGCATACATAGTTTGAGAAGCAAGGTTAAATCTTGTTTTAAAAGAAGCATTTTACTACAAGATACAACACAAGTTGAACTGCTGCACTTCAAGTGGTTTGCTGACAGCCATGGTAAGCTAAGAGGGAAGGGGCGGGAGATCTGCTGCTGCAGCTTTTCAGACATCTGGGATTAATAGTTTCAGGCTGTAGGCCCTTCTCCCAAACAACCAGGATGATGCTGGAGGACAGGCACCAGCATCATTTTAAAAAGGGGAAAGGGTGTGCTTCCTGTTTCCCCCTACTTCAACCCAATGCAACTTACACAAGCGAATTGTTCAACAGTGTTTGTGCAGGGCTTGCCCCTGGCACCTGTCCTCAAGCACTGCAAAAACACTTTGTTCAACAGTTTGCTTATGTGTTGAAAGTACTTTCTTGAGTGGTCACGGAGGAGCACTCGGGGACACCTGGAGGCCATTCCCTTCAAATTACATAGTGCTGTGTCTATAGTATCCCTGTGTTGACCGTGAATGTTGACTCAAGTGCTACATCTCTTGGGCCGTGTCCAGACTCAGGGTTTTTTTCGGGAAAAGTAGCCTTTTCCCGAAAAAACTTCCCCCGCGTCCAGACTCAAGCCGCGTTTTCGAAATTATTTCGAAAGAACGCGGCTTTTCTTTCGATGGCGGTAAACCTAGTTTCACGAGGAAGAACGCCTTCTTTCGAAAGTTCCTCTTTCAAAAGAAGGCGTTCTTCAATGTAAATAGGGCTTCTTCAAAAGAGAGCATCCAGACTCGCTGGGTGCTCTTTCGAAAAAGCGGATTGCTCTTTCGAAAGATCCGCCTGCAGTCTAGACGCGATCTTTCAAAAGAGGCTCTTTCGAAAGATGCTTTCGAAAGAGGCTCTTTCGAAAGAAGCCTGCAGTCTAGACATAGCCTTGCAGAGGCAGACTACAGGATTCAATTTTACAAGCCCTTTAGGTCAGCAGAAGAGGCTCGGTAACGTGGACGTGCACATTATTAATTAGACGTAATACAGCATATGTCAACCTAATTTTTTAGTGTAAAAAAGGCCTTTGAAATGGGCCCTTGTTTATACACACTCACAGGTCAGTGCACCTTTCTGCTTCAAGATCGTTCTTTGACAAGCATATGGGAAGACAGGAGACCATAGAGAGGATTATTTGATGTATGTTATCCGATTTGCTGGCAACAAGTTTTCCAAGTGGGCATATAACTGAAATAAGACCACAGAAAATAGAAGGGTGTCTCGTTTTTAATAAACAGCCATATCTCCCTCTTTATTTTTAGAAGTAAACTCCAAGCAAGCCTCTTTTTCCCCCTGGGAGAGCAAGATAGGTATCAGAGTGATTTATCTCATGGTTTCCAGAGACAGCCTGGGCTAATCCAACCTTAGTATTTACTGCTTTATGTAAAATCAATATGTCATCTGAAGATGCCACAGATTCCTTTGGCACTAAACAGAGAGCATATCTCAGTTCCTTTGGGTAAAATATTATATCCACAATACATGCAGAATCACAGGATCTACTATAACTACAGCCAAAAGATTAGGCCCGACAGCCCAGTCCAGAAACTACTCCATGTTACAAGATACTTCTGCATCTCGTCCTGCGGGCAGGAATCATTTCTATTCCAGTTAAGGTAGAGCCCAGTCATGTTCAACTATTGGAGCTAGTTCAGTCATTAGCTGAGATCACATGATCACAGCTGAGATTTTGGTAGTCTGGTTTAGAACATATTTATTGACGATCAATTATGATCAGATGAAATTTCTGACAACTGATTTTTACTTGACACTATGTGTACATTCTTTAATTAGAGAAACATAGCTAACAAGCTAACCCTGCCCTCTGCTGTCATGTCTATTGCTGCAGAAAGCATATTATTGCCTATTCAGAGTATCCCTGGTCAGTCAGATACGTGTAACTAGTTCTGCATGGAATAAAAATGTCACTAATGAGCAAAACAGCCAAAGGGTTTTCTGCAGCAACATCATTCTAGCTGCCTCAGGATCTCTTTCAGAATGACTCCTCAAGTTTCACTTGGCAAGAATGGCTGATGAGTTCTTAAAAAAAGAAAAGAAAAAGAAACCAAATCAAAAGAACCGTAACAAAATCCAAGGAGCTACCCAGTTTACAAGCCCAAATAAATTCAAGACTCTAAATACATTTTCCAAAGTAAAGAAGCAATAATTTCCTAAGTAAAAGGAGCATAAATACTAATTATGCTTCAGAATTGTATACCACCCTTTTGGCAGCTTCCGATATGAAATGCACTGATTCACCTATCATAATGTATTATTGTTAATTATTATTATTACAGTACCTAAAAGCATGTTGGCACTTTAAAGTACAAGTAAAAAGACACAATCCCCAGCCCCAAAATACTTTACAATATCACACTGCTCACATAATTAGGAATAAGGCTAGCAAAAAAGGAAGAGTTAGGTTTACAGTAACACGATTATTATGATATGGAACATGATTGTGCCAATGATTTCTTAATAAAATGCTTCCATCAGTAGCATTTACAGCAGTTGTAGTTTTAGTTGTACAGGCAGTCCCCGGGTTACGTACAAGATAGGGACTGTAGGTTTGTTCTTAAGTTGAATCTGTATGTAAGTTGGAACTGGTACATATTGTACCCCAGGTGTCCCCAAGTCAGCCGCTGCTGAAACTGATCAGCGGCTGATTCCAGGAAGCCCGGGGCAGAGCAGCTCTGCCTCGGGCTTCCTGTAGTCAGCCACTGGTCAGTTTCAGCAGCGGCTGACTTGGGGATGCCTGGGGCAGAGCAGCTGGGTGCTGCTGGGTTGGTCCAGTAGCGCCGCATCTTGGCGCTGTGGGACCAACCCGGCAGCCCCCCAGCTGCTCTACCCCAGGTGTCCTGATTCAACCGCTGCTGAAACTGACAAGCGGCGAGAAAAGCCTGGTCTGCTGTGGGGGGGGGAGGCACATTAGCTGCGTCCGTCCGTCCCCCCCCCAGCAGACCAGGGAGACGCGGAGGATGTGGGCGGCGGGACCGCCCAGACCCGCCGCGGTCCTGCCACCCACATCCTCCGCGTCTTTGCTCCAGCAGACCAGGGAGACACAGAGTGGCTTTTCTCGCCACAGAGGACGTGGGCAGCGGGACCACGGCACATCTCGGCGATCCCGCTGCCCGCATCCTCCGCAGCAAGAAAAGCCTGGTCTGCTGGGGGGGGGCGCACTAGCTGCGCCCCCCAGCAGACCAAGGAGATGCGGGCGGCGGGACTGCCGAGACGTGCTGCGGTCCCGCTGCCTGCATCCTCCGTGGCTTTGCTCCGCGTCTCCCTGGTCTGCTGGGGGGAGCAGCTTTTCTTGCCATGGAGGACGCGGGCGGTGGGACCGCCGCGGCACGTCTCTGCAGTGTGCTGGGGGGGGGGAGGGACGCGCAGCTAGTGCGGGGTGAGTCACCCCGTTCATAAGTAGGGATCCGACATAAGTCGGATTCACATAACCCGGGGACTGCCTGTAGTCTGGATTATGCCCTTTTCCCCCTGGATACAAACATGATAGACCTGCCCCCTGCACAGGCTCTGTGAATGGGAATACACATAGGGGAGAAAAATAGACTGGGAAGGCTAGAATGTTTCCCTGGAGAGCCATCCAGAAGTTGCCCTGAAAAGGTAAATCACCCCAAGGCTGTATGTCTTTTTCTCTGTGGTGCTCGGAAGAATGGAATTGTGCCTTCTGGGTGCTACGCAGAGTTAACTCAGGAATTAGAGCCAGCAGGGATGGCCTGCACTCCCAGGATTCAGCCATCTTATCCAATGAGTATTGGGGAGCAAATCTTGCCCCTGCATGGCCTGATGTGAGGAAATCTCTGATAGAAGAGAGGCAGGTGAGATTTGGAATAGACATGAGTCAGGTAACCGTTTTTTCTTCTTTGAGTGATTGCTGATATCCATTCCAATAGGTGACTCTCAAACAATTTCTACACAGGCGGGGTTTGAAGCTCATTGAGCTGATTGCAGGAGTGCCCTTCCAAAGGCTGCATTGTCCGTTGCCTATTGTGTGGTGGTGTAATGGGACATGAAAATGTGAATGGACAATGACATTGCAGCTCTACTTATGTCCTGAATAAGGACTTGCAGAAGGAATGTCACCAAGGATGCCTGTGCTGTTGAAGAATGAGCTGTCAATCCCAGAGCTGGAACCTTAGCCAAGTCATAGCAAGTCCTGATGCAGGATGTGATCCACAGTGAAATACTCTGGGATGAGATGAGAAGGCTCTTCATTCTCTCTGTTATTGCAATAAAGAGCTTTAATGAGCATAGGAGCAGGTTCCTTTGCTTTATTGCAGCTATAGTATGAAATCAGGTCAACTGAGTATCTCAGAAAGAAGGTGTGTCTCATGATCAGGCACATGCTGGTTAGACCATAGCTAGCAATCTGCATCAGTTCCCTGGTGGACTGAAAATAGTGCTCATGTGGTAAATCCTCCTCTCAAAATAGACAGTAAAACTTCTCTAGATTAGAGCAGGCAATGAGCTTCAAACCATATAAGACAGTTTGTTCTATGAAACCTCTTCTGAGCACGTGTGCAACGTTCTGCTCTCTTAAAGGATGCACTGGCCAGGAGATCAGGAGGGCAAGGGTGAGGGGACTGCAGAAAGCTCACTCTAAATTCAACTCTTTTGTATTCTCTCCAAAATCTGTTTCATACCCACCCGCCTCTAGGTATTTTTGCAGCAAGAGCAAATATTTCCACTTTCAAGGCACACTTTGCACTGAGCTCACGCTTTGTTTAAACACTGAGTACTGCTTTGTCCATGTTGTTCTGTTTAGCTAGGTTTCTGGCCTGATGCATTTTAGAATCCCTGTCCCTAGAGAAGGGTGTGTGTGTATACTCTACAGATAAGCATTCTCACCTCTCCTGGTGGGTGTTTTAAAAGACCTTGCGATCATAATCTTAGGGAAAAAAATGCTTGAGCCATGGCATAGGTGACTGGTGAGGGAGAAGCCAGTGAGCCATCAGCCATGTAGGCCCCCCCCCACACCACCTTGGGAGGAGCCAGGACAACCCTCCTCTGCCACAGGCCCCCATTGCTCTATCCTCTCCCAGCTTCTACTCTGCCCGCTCCCAGCCCTTGCTCCACCCCATGTCTTACTCCAACTGAGGTGGCTCAGATGACCGACAAGACCAAGGGGCCAAAGCTGGCAGCAGGAGTCCAGCCCCCTGCACTCACCGGCAGTGGCAGGGGGAAGTGAAGCAAGGAGGGCCCCAGTTTGCTTTGTTTCCCACCAAGGGGTGCTGAAGCTGCCCTACTCTGCTTCCCCTAGCCACTGCCAGCTTTTTCATTACAAACAAAGCACTGAAAGCATCCCCCACAAAAGTGATGCTCAACAAATACTGCCCCCCCCCCCCCCCCCACACACACACACTGTACAGTTTAGGCCTGGGTTTCTGCTAACAGAGTCTTCCCTTGAATAGAAACTTCTAGGGAAGCCATGGAGAGTGAGAAGAAACAACAGTCCCAGTAATATTTCAGAAATATGTAGGGCTATAATTTGTCACCCTGCTATATCATTTTCAAACAAATGGAGCAAATTAAAGTACACCAGCGGATCCAGCAGTAATAGTAACTCAATGATGTAAAACATGTATTTAAATCTACCATAGAAATTTCAACAATTTATGAACTGTATCACAGCAGTCATTTCCTGCTATTATATTTGGAGGCTGAATTGGTCTTTAAAATACCCCGAGAGGAGAATGTTATTACAGAGAGTGTGCATACACACACAGCATGGAGAAAGATCATTAGTGGAATGAAGATGTCTGTTACAGTGACAGGCAAACCTCTTAATATTTTGGAAGGCTTCATAAAACTAGTGTGGACTCTTTTCTCCTGTAATTTATGACAATGAACCCTCCATTCCCACTCTCCCATCTCCTCCCACAAATAATTCAATGAAAAGAAAAACATGACACTAAAATATGCATTAGGGCCACTACTTAACCCCCTCCCAGGAACATTTAAGGTGGAACAACATAGGTGCTCCGTTTTTGAGTTTTTTGATTGATTGAAAAAATACTTTACTTCATCATCCACCTGTGTGTGAGTAGTGAGCGCCCACCTAGCAATGAGTCTGTGGTGAGAGGCTCTTAATACATTTAAAAGGCTAAAGTGCAGCAGAAGGGACTCAGCGCGAGCCAGGACAGCTGATTCACGACTTGCATAGGATTCCCCCCGCTGCGCACCAGCCTTTTAAATGTATTTAAAATATTTTTATTAAATACGTTGTATTTAAATACATTTAAAAGGCTGGTGCGCAGCGAGGACGAGGGGAGCCCTGCGAGAGAGCCAGGAATCAGCTGTCCCAGCTCGTGCTGGGTTCCCCCATCGCACTTTAGCCTTTTAAATGTATTAAGAGCTTGTTGGCTCTTAATACATTTAAAAAGCAGAGGTGTGTGTGGCATACACATCTCTGCAGGAAATGTAAACGTGGTGAGGCTGGGGGAAGGGAGGAAGATGGGCATGCATGGGGACATAATGGTGTGTATGGCCTGTGGAGCAGCTTTGTAGGGAAATCATTCTAATTATGACATACTTCTCCACAGGCGGGTATCACTCTACCAGACATACATGGGATTTTTAGTTTATATGACCATTAAGTTCATTTTATCTGGGTGGCAAGATAGGCTGGAGAGCCTAAGGGACCCAGGAGTTCACATTTGTTACTGGTTTGGTGAAATCTAATTTTAGAACCTACCACCTTTTGGAGATATCTGCCTTTGTTTTTTGATAGTCTGTCTTGAGACACGTGCTCACGGGTAAAACCATTCCAGACAGCCCGCCAGGTATGCTATCAGAAACATCTCTTGCATTATTTTCTGGACTGCTTAATGTCACTAAATAAGTCATAAAATTACATTCATGAATAATGCATACAATTCAAACGAGAGCTTTATTTACAGTAGCCTTTCAAGCTCTGGGTGTTGTAGCATATATGACAAATTTCAGACTGCATTTTTATAGAAGCCAGGAAGAAAAGCTCATCTATAGAAACAATTTGTCAAAACTGGCAAAGCAGAAAATGTGTCAGCTCCTTTTTACAGTACTTCACTGTCATTTTTTATGGTTTCCTATTGTTTAGAGCATACCCAATGTCTTTTGTTATAAAAACACTGAGTTCAAATTGGTTAATTTATGGCCTACTCTTATAGCAAATTTTACAGGCCTGTATTGATCAGAAGTGCAGGTAAATGCTCTCCAAATCTTTACTGTCCTGGCAATTGTCTGACAAAGCCTTTACAGATCTGAGCAGGGAAAGGATTAACTCACTCCAGGAGATATTTATAAGAAAGAAAGTTGGATCTTTCAAGCAAAGGAGGCAGAAAGTTTAATTTTATGACAAACTGATTTATAATCTACTCCGCTGTGAAAAACAAATTATACTATAAAGATTAATCAAGTAACTTTATTCTGCAGCAACCAACGGGAGCATCTGTGTAAACAGAAACCTCATGAAATGTTTTGCTGCAAAGCTGACTTCAATAATAGACGCAAATGATAAATTCAACAATTTTGCTCACTGCCAGAAATAAAATGAATGGCTTCAGGAGCAAATAACACTGATTCATACTGTGCTCAAGCACTAGTCAACCAATCTATTAAACTACACAGGGTGAGGGGGAAGGGAAATCAAAGCAGCTTTGTTATCTTACTTGTGACACCTTATTTAAATCTCAGGCATTACCCCTTTTATACCAGCATAAATATGTAGCCTTCTACATCTTTTATAATGTGGTTACAGACACAAAATTGTTATAGTCAAAAGCAAGAGCTAGTTCAAGGAATTTCAGACTTCAAAATAGGCAAGATACAAAGCTAAAATCCATATGTTCCTTTTTCAGTTATGAATACTTTCACTAAAACATAAATATTTTAACATATATTATTTTTTTCTGACATTCAAAACTGTAAAGTCAATATGGCAAAATTATTGTTAAAAGCACATATGTACAAATATTCTTTTTCCATACATAAAGTATTTGGCATAATTATAACAATCTTACTGCATACACAACTGTTTGCTTTTTCACATAATGGTACACTCCTTATTAAAATTAAGCAGTTATGTACAAAAATACTTGAACATTTATTATAGAAAACCTCTATAGCTACCATCAACAGCATATACCTGCTGAAGGTTTCACTGAGAGAATATAAAAAGTGGTCACTTTCTTCCAGTTAAGCTATCAACAAAGCTAACAATTAAAATTAAAATGAGCTTCCCCAAAAAAGGAGGATATTTTAACAGCATGATTTAAAATACAGTTCATAAATCTGTTGTCAACCAAATGTTAAAAACAATAAGTAAAAGAAAGAGAGCTACAAAAATACATACACAAGGTGCTTTTTCCACACTCCTGCAACTGGGCATTAGCTTTCCATAGCTCTACAGAAATTCAACCTAGAACAGTCTACAATCATCTTCCTTCAATAAAGATGACCATGATCAACTATGTTCAAACAAACAATCAATAATAAAAACCAACAATAACAAAAACTTCTAGTAACAATATACCTGAAGAGCTGTTAGGAATTTTGCTAATTTGTGCAGAATTGTGAATTAATGCCTTTATCTTTTAAAAATTTACTGATACATACCCAGTGATTTATATTCTTTAAATTTGATCACTTACTGCATTGATCTGATACTCATCAGTATTGATTCCTGTTCATCCTTATTAACAGGACACATTCATTTGTGCCTCTATAATATCTGGATATTTGTTCTTCTGGGACTGAGGATATTTTTTAAGTTAACTTTCAAAGACAGGAGAAAACCCGCAACTAACTGTTAATGGGATTTGTGTGTGGACTAACTGAAAGAGTAAAAATATATCACACATGAAAAAGAAAGACGTGCACCAGATACAGGAGTTAAACTCTTTAGTCCTATTACAATAGCTTATCAACAATCAATTTAATTCCCAGAAAGGTGTTTTCCACTGAATGAAACGTGGATATTAGTTACTCTTGGAAAGCAATACAAAAGAAGTATTTTGTTTCCTTACAACTTTTTACTTGTGGGGTAACTTGCATAAACAGCCCCCACTGTTACTACTATAACATACACATATATTTGAATTGACCAACTTGCTAATGGGAAAGGGAGAACAACCTTTAGAGTACTTGCAGAAATATCTTAACCTATAAACAATGTTGTTAGAAAGCGTGCATTTATTTCTAGTAATCAGATCAGTTAGCACAGATGACATTTTGTAAGAAGCATAAAACTAACGCAAATGAGAGCTTAGGTGGTTTTAGATTTAATAAATTTTTTATAAAAATGAACATAAAATACCAAAAAGGTATGTATTCATATTTACCACTTGAAATTAACAAAATTCTCTCATTCATGCTTCCTGTAATATCTGTCAATCAAAATTATTAATTGTGTTTAATAACGTGTAACAAAGTATTAATAAGCATTTAAAAACACGTAAAAGAAAATTTGGGTAAAATATTAAAGTGCCTACACTAAATGTATTTTACTTTTTTCCAATATTATTTCATAAATGGTAAAGAATTCACTGCAAGTAAATATAAAAGTGATTTATAACTGAGAAACTTTCCGAGGAAGAGGCCTGGGCCGAGGAACCTGTTCAGTCCTCCTGCTACTGTTTTCCAGATTGTTTGGCCGCGCCTGCAGAGGTTTGGGGGGCAGTGCTGGTGGATCTGAAGTGACAGGAATGGAGAGGCTGTGAGGTAGTGGGACAGGCCGTCTCAAAGTTCGTTCATAAACACTGTAAGGGGGCGGAGTTTTACTTTCTTTTCTCATCGGCTCCTCAGAAACACTGTAGTTTGGAATAGTTTGTTCATTCCCTTGACTTTCAAAGCCAGAAGTTTCTGATGTGCTACATCGGCTGAGTGAAGAGATTCCACTGCTGTAACTTCCTGACAAGACTGGAGAGTTGGATATGAGCCCCGAGGAATGGCATTCAACAGGAGATGGGGTAAATGATTGCACAGATCCCTGAAAATAAGACAAAAGAAGGATTCACGTCAAGGAGAATTCAGAGCAATGTTTTCCTGTGGAAGCTAAAACATAGATTTTTTTTTTATGGATACATGGATAATGTATTTTGGGTTGGATTAAGATCTAGTAAAAACCTAGTCAAAGCTTGTCTATAGAATGCTTATTTTCAAACTATACATCAAATTCTATTCTTGTCAATGATTTATTTTTATGGAGATAAAATGTATTTACATGTTATATTCCTACTATCAGTCTCTGGAAAAATCTGTCAGCATTAAAAAAAAAAAAACTTTCATAATACTGACAATAGACTATATATCCATGACTTGCTGTGTAACTAGTACCACTGTGCCCTCTAACGCCAGAACACTGTATTTACATCACATTCAGTACTGCTAATTCAACATCTGGTTTAGGATATATTTACAGCTTTCCTTTCTTTTTTTACCCCCCACTAGATCACACTATATAAAAAGACCACATATGATGCAGTATTCTATCTAATAGTCCATGTAAGATTTTTAAAAATTAACTATTTAATTTTATAACACAAGAATGCTAGCTGTGTAAATGATAATACACTTTTATTGAATCCCCTGTGTGTTATCAGTGTGGAGTCTTTCTTCAGGACCATAACTTATTAGCAGATACCATTAACAGTGAAGGTAGCTTCAAATTCTGCAGTGTGCATCAATGCTATTTAAAATTTTTGGCATCTTCTGCTTGTAAAAGCTTCAGGACATCCAGGATTGGGAATATACTTAAATCACTGTTGGTTGCCTGGTTTAGAAGTATTGTTTGCACTAAGCCAAACAGTGATGAGGCAGCTCAAGCTACTGCATAAGTGATAAACATTATTTACTAAAGATATTATCCACTAAGATTCTTACACTTTAGTCCTAGCTCCACACACATGATTGACAGAATTCCATCAACTCTTAGAAGAATGTTTATCCTGAAGAACAGTAACACTGAAGCAAAGTAAAAGACAGGCCCTCTATTGGCAGTTGTGTGCCAGCTTTGATATCTGTAGGTACTGTGATTTTAGTCCTCAGAAAAGGCAGCACTTTTCCTATAAGGATGAACACAGCATGTAGTGAGACAGGGCCAGGGTCTTTCCCATGTACTTCTATTGAGGCCTCCAACTTAAGGCAGCTTCACACCGAGGTGTCCAGATTTCCTTCTTCTACATTCATGTTTCAGAAGCGGCAATGGGGAGAATCAATCTAACTTTGCTGGTTCACTTGTAGTCTTTTGCAAGGATACTATGAAACCTGCAATTTCAGCTTCCAAGTGTTGCTGGCATCTTACATTCAGATACAGGGTTTCTCAGCAGAGGCAGACCAGTTTGTGTACTGATGATGACACTCGAATGTCAGTGCTCATGGGGCATGAAGTTTTATCTATGATGCACAGTCTATATTGATGCTCTTGTGTCATTTTTCTGTGGGGCCATTTCTTAAGCTTCTTACCTTGCAGGAGTGAGAATCCTGACAGTGAGAATCATTAGAGATAAGAAAATCACCTGTAGTAGTGTGCTGTATATTTTACTCCAATAGGTCTTTTATGCATCTACCCCACATAGAAACTGGGGATTATTAGAGATGGTTGCAGTTTTAAAAAAATGTTGAACAGTAAAAAGGAGTATGGCATTTTTTGCTTTTCTCCTCAGCTCCAGCAATCTTTTAAAGTATCTCAGTGCTTGCACTTTGTTTCTTATATTCTAATATCCTAAAAAAAATTGTTAGTCTTTAAAGCAGGAGTGGGGAACCTCAGGCCCGGGGGCTGGATGCGGCCCCCAGCTTGCCTGGATCTGGCCCATGAGACTCAGGGCTCCCCCCAGCATTGGGGACCCCACACTGGTGTTCCAGCCTCCCCGCTGCCCCACCACAAGGCAGGAGCACACAAATCTAATAGGCTTGCCCCCACCCCCACCCCTCAGGCTCTGGCGTGTCAGGGGAATGTGAGGAGTGTCTTTCTCCTCAGTTGGGGGCCATGCCAGTGAGGGTTTTTTTTGTTTTGTTTTAGTTTTTTGCTTCTCACTTGTGTGCGGCCCCTGTCTGATTTTTCTGTGGGTCAGTAGCCCCACCACTGCTTTAAAGTGCCACCAGAGTCCTTGTTGATTTCACTTTGTTTCTGTATTTGTTCTGGGGCTTTTTTTTCTGTGACAATTTACATATTTTTAATTGGCCTCTCCTGGGAGCTCTGCCTTGGATATAAGTGAAGGATCTAACTTGTAATGCTTGTAGCATTAATACCAGCCAGGAGAAGGGACATGAACATACTATTCCATTACACTATCCTTCTGGGTCAAAACACAGAGTATTGTCGGTCTGACAGAAAGGCGTTGAGACACAGGTAGGAGAATTTTAGCAAAACATCTTCAGAGCAGCAGAATCACTAAGCAATTTTCCCTTTTTGATTTTGATTTCTTTACAATAGAATATCAATTATACTGAACTCTGAGGAACTGAAGGCATTAGGAAAGGCGAAGACTACCACAAATTTGCTGAAAATGCAGTTTATATGCACAGGTGTGACCTCCTGCCCTTTCCTGGTTACTCTTTGCATCTAGTCCACAGTCGTGTCCAGTAAAAAAATAGAATTTAAAATATAATCATCCAAATTGTTAAGTATTTATTAAATACATTGAAATCTTCATATATAAAAGGAAAGATGAAAATGTAGTCATGGATATATATAATACTCAACGGTGCAATAATTAAATACCAGCAGTACACTATCCATTAGAATCTTCTTAATCTCCTCTGACCATCCTGGAAGTTACTAAGCTATGTGGTACTACATAGCAGAGGCTCACAATTATGGTGAAGAAAGGACTGAAGGAAGCTTGGGTTTTAGTGAAAAATGGTAAGAAATTCAGTTAGTGTTTAATTATGACTCTATAAACACTTATACAGCACAGGACTTATTAGTAAAAAGGCATGAAATATATGACAGCCAATAGCAGAAGAGAAAAGAAAGATGCTACACATACAAAAGATTTTACTAAGTGCAAATATGTTAAATTTGTGCTAACTAGTTTGAGAGAGAGTCCAGACACAGCAGACACAATCCTCAACTGAATAGTGGTGGTGGAAATGTGGATCTAAACCAACTTTCTGTTCCCCTAATCTTGTGCTGGCTGGTGCCCAGCTGCTGTGTTCCAGATTAGGATCAGACAGCTGTCAGCTCTACCGTGGAGTGGAAACAGGTGCCTAGAGCTGGCATTGTGCACCCTCACCCCATGTCAGGGGAATTCTTGGCTGCCCATTTAGGGATTGATTCAAAGCCCACTGAAGTAATTGGAAAGATTTTCATTTACATCAGTGGAATTTAGATTAGATTCTTAGGGCATCTTACTCAGGCAGTGCAAGGGTGCTGGAAGAAGGGCCAAAGATTGAGTCTAACATATGACGGGGAAAAGCGTAGTGGGGTTTTACTTAATCCTCACCGTCAACTAAGAAAAAAACAATTACTTACCTTTCATAACTGTTTGTTCTTTGAGATGTGTTGCTCATGTCCATTTCCTCTAGATGTGCGCACGCTGCGTGCATGTGTCATTGGACATTTTTTTCTTAAGCTGTACCTGTTGGGCCAGCAGGGGAGCCTTTTGGAGTGGTGCCACTGTATCAGCAAATATAAACCGTTACTGGCCCTCACCCTCTCGGTTCCTTCTGATCGGACTACTCCGATGAAGGGGAGGTGGGTGGGATTTGAAATGGACACGAGCAATACATCTCAAAGAACAACAGTTGCAAAAGGTAAGCAACTGGTTTTTCTTCTGCAAGTGATTGCTCATTTCCATTCCATGTAGGTGACTCCAAAGCAGAAACTCAGAAGGTGGGGTCGGAGTCCTAACCTTCCACTGAAAGGAGAACTCTACATCTCCTTAGCCTGGGGACATCTTTGCCAACCATTAGCAGCACATAATAGTTGGCAAAGATGTGGACCAAAGACCATGTGGCTACCCTGCAGATGTCCAGGATAGGCACCTGGGTGACAAAGGCTGTGGAGGAAGCATGGGCCCTAATGAAATGAGCTGTCAGAGGGGGAGTTGGCACCCCTGCCAAATCGTAACACTCTCAGCTACAGGAAGTGATCCATGATGAAATCCTCTGAATGGAGACCAGTTGTCCTTTCAGTCTCTCTGCAATTTCCACAAACAACTGTGGGGACTTACGGAAGGGCTTTGTCCTATCTAAATAAAAGGCCAAGGCTCTCCTAACATCCAATGTGTGCAAGGACTGTTCTTTACCAGAGGCATGTGGCTTAGGATAAAACACTGGAATGAAAATGTCCTGAAATACATGAAACTCAGGCAGAAAGGCCGAGTGGGGGCAGATCCTGACCTTATCCTTGAAAAAAACGTGTAAGGAGGGTCTGAGATAAGTGCCCTGAGCACTGACGCCTGCCTGGTCGACACCATAGCTACCAGGAACAACACCTTCAAGGACAGGTGTAGTAGCAAACACAGTGCCAAGAGTTTGAAAGGGGGCCCAGTATGTTTGGTCAAAACCAGGTTGAGGTTCCACAGTGGAGTGGATTGCCAAACATGCAGGTAAAGCCTGTCCGGCCCTCTCAAGAACTGGTGGACCATGGGGTCTGCAAAAAGCATCATCCCACAGGAGCCCAAGAGAAAAGCCAAGATAGCCACCAGGTGGACCCTCAGACGAGAAGTAAAACCCCTGGATCCTCAGATCAAGGAGGCAGTCCAGGACCAGCAGGACCTGGGCATCCATGGGAGAAATCCCCTTCTGAGTTGCCCAGATAGAGAAACAGTTCCACTTGGCTAGTTAGTGGCTCTAGTGAAAGGCTTCCTACTCTCTAGTAAGACCTCCTGCACCCATTCTGAACTAACACTGTCAGACATGGATCTTCCAGGCTATAAGGTGCAGGGAATATAGGTTCAGATGGTGAAACCTGTCAAAATCCTGCATTATCATGTCTGAATACAGAGGGAAGGCAATCAGCCTCTTGAGGGAGAGGCTCAGGAGAAACATGAACCAGTGCTGTCTTGGCCACGCCGGCCCTATGAGAATGAGGGAAGCCCTGAACTCCTGAGCCCTCCGGATCACCTTGTGTACCAGGGGAAACAGAGGGAATACATAAAGCCAACCCTCGGGCCAAGGGGTGAGGAGGGTGTCCCCCAGAGACCCATGACCGAGCCCCATGAAGGAGAAGAACCAGGGACACTTTCTGTTCTGGCAGGTCATAAACAGGTCCAGGTGAGGAAATCTCTACCTGCGAAAGATTTGGAGGGTCACATCCGCCCTGAGAGACTACTCTTGGCTCATGAAGGACCTGCTCAACTGGTCTGCCAGAATGTTCTGGGTCCCAGGAAGGTAGGAGTCTATCGGATGAAAACCCACCTTGATACATAGATCCCAGAGCTAAAGGGCTTCCAGACATAGGGAAGGGGAATGAGCACCACCCTGTGTGTTTATGTAAAATATCACCATTGTATTGTTGGACACAATGAGAACAGTTCTGCCCCTGAGGCAGGGGAGAAATGCCTGGCATGTTAGACAGACTGCCCACAACTCCCTGACATTGATATGTAGGGAGAGTTCCTCCTGAAACCACATACTTTATGTCCTCAAGTCGTCGACATGGGTTCCCCAACCGGTGTCAGATGCGTCCATCACCAACCAAAGGGAAGGCAGAGGCTGGGAGAATGACCTCTCAGATCAACAACATCCACCTCGAGTCCCCAGTCCAAGGAGTGGAGGATACTGGGAGGGACCATTACCACTCTGTCCCAAGGGTAAGAGGATGGGTTGTGTACCCGAGCCAACCACAGCCCTAGTGGGCGAAGCCTGGCATGCTGCACCACGTATCTACAGGCAGCCATGAGCCCTAGAAGGCACATGCTGTTTCTTGCCAGGGACATGGGAGATGCCCGAAAGGCTAGGATAGACTCTCTGACAGTCAGGAACCAAGACTGGGGCAGGGAGGCTGTGGCCAACACGAGTCCAGGCAAGCATCCACAAACTCTATTACCTGCATGGGCATGAAGATGAATTTGGCCACATTCAGGAGGCAGCCCAGGTCTAAAAACAGGTTCTGGATCAAAGAAAAATGGGACAGCACCTGGACTAGGGACAAGCCCTGCACTAGACAATCATCCAAGTACAGATCTACTTGGACACTGTGCTTTTAAAGGAAGGCGGTGACTATAATCATGCACTTTGTGAAGACTCCAGGGGCTGTGGAGTTGCCGAAGGGGAGGGCTGTAAACTGGTAATGGTCCTAGCCCACAGTAAAGTGCAGGAACCTCCTGTGGGTGAGGGGCAATGGAAATATGGAAGTATGCATCCTTCAGATCGAGGGCAGCAGAGACTGAGGGAGGGAATGATCGATGCCAATGTCACTATGTTGAACTTGGTTTTGGTGATGAACGCATTGAGGTCCCTGAGGTCCAAGATGGGATAAAAACCACCCTTCGCCTTGGGGACCAAGAAATACCAGGAGTAGAAGCCCTTGCCCCTGAACTCCACGGGGAGCACTTTGACTGCTCCAAGATTTAGGAACTGCTGCACCTCCTTATGCACGAAATACTTGTTTGAAGGGTTCCCGAAGAAGGACGGGGCAGGACAGTGGGAAGGGGGGGAGGAGCGAGGAGAATGGGATGGCATAACTGATCCCTACAGTCTCTAAGACCCAATGGTCTAAAGTAATGGACCCCCAGGTCCCGCAGAAAGGAGGTAAGCAATCCAGGAAAAATTGAGAGGTGACTGGTAGGCAGTCCTCAGGTGCACCTTCAAAACCGCTGGCAAGGGCCTTGGGTCTTGTTGGAGGGGCCCATCCCTCTGATCAGAGGGAAAGTGAGAACAGCGCCTATATTTCCTACCCCTATGCCTGGAAAAATCCGGATGGGGGCCTTGCTGTGAGGGGCAAGAGATGTTCCTGTTGGAGAAGGAATGTCTCTAGGGGGCAGAGGTATGGATCCCTAAAGATTTTAGGGTGGCTCGTGAGTCTTTTAGGCCATGCAGATGGTGGTTGGTCTGCTCCAAGAAAAGAACAGGACCAGGACATGTCCTGGATTGTGGTCTGGAGTTTGGGAGATACCCCAGACACCTGTAGTCAGGAGATACGATGGAGCATCCACTGCAGTATCCACTGCAGTGGGCTGCAGTATCCACTGAGTTGACGGTAGCTCGCAGGGCTACCAGAGAAACCACTTTTACCCTCCTCCAAGAAGGGATTGAACTAGGAGCAAGAATCCCGAGGGACAAGCACCATGAACTTGTCTATGGCAGCCCAGGTATTATAAGCATAGTGGCTAAGAATAATGTGCTGCTTTGCTATGTGGAGCTGCAGACCCCCAGAGGCATAGGTCTTTCTACTCAGAAGGTCCATCTTCTTGCGTCCCTATTTTTGGGGCTTGGGCCTAGCTGACCTTGCCTCTCTTGGTGATTAACCACCTGTACCACCACGGACCTGGGGTCGGGGGGGAGGATGAGAAAAGAGGTTCTCGTTGCCCTCCTGTGGCAGAAAGTAACACCTCTCCATCTTTTTATTAGTTGGCGGGATGGAGGCCAGGGACCGCCAGAGGGTCTTCGTGATCTTAGCCACCATTTTTTTCAAGGGCAAGGCCACTCATAGGAGTATCAGCATTAAGGATATTAACAGTCAGATCTGAGTCCTCCAAAACCTGTTCTGTCTGCATCCCAAACTCTGGCCCAGACGTCTGAAGAGGTCCTGGTGCAACCTCAAGTCCATAGAGGGCATTTATAGTATTGCCCCTCCCAGGGTCTCATCTTCCGGGTTGTGGCTTTGAGAGGCAACCTGCGAAACTGCCAAAGAGGCCGTCATTGACAGCTGAGCCGGGGGCACCACACTTTCCCCGGAGGCCCTTGGCAAAACTTGTCTCGGAGGCTGAGACTGTCCCAACATGGGGGAGTGGGCCATTGGTCGCCGATGGAAGGGCTCTGGTGGTAAGCCCAGGGTGTCCAAAATGGCCACTGGACAGGAGCCTGCCTCTGAGGTGGCCAGGCTGCTGCACCGGCTGAGCAGGGGCCAAGACTGCTGCACTGGTTGTACCAAGGTACTCCTGTGCCGGGAGTGGTGCCAGGAGTAGAAGCAGTGCTGAGACCTAGACCTGAAAGCCCAGAAGGAAAACATCGACTCAGCCTCCGAGTCGGTGGAATACTCAGAGGCCAACCAAGGCAGTGCCATGGTGGTGGAGACCAGGGACTGTTAGCCCAGAGCATGTTTGGCCATGGACACAGGCTTCCCACGGTGCCGAGGTAGAGGAAATGGCATTATGGGATTCGGTGCTGGGATTTCATGTACTGTAGCAGGGTGCATGGACTGGGCCGGTGGCATGGGCAGTGCTGAGCAAACAACCTGTGCTGGAGCTGGTCACCGGTGCTGGTGGAACCCAATAATGCTCCCTTGGGGCTGGCTGCTGAAACATCCGGTGCTAGTGTGTTAGCACAGGGCCGCCTAGAGTCACAGTCCCTCGCAGAACCAGATGCCGAGGCTGGAGACAAGGTCAGTTCAATAAGGTCTCTAGCAGCCTCGAAAGTATCCAGCATTGAGGGCTCCAGAAGGTCCTCCTCTGGACAAGAGTCCTGGTGTGGGCTGGGCTGGTGCCGACCCAATATAGAGGGGCTGGGTGCCGATCCTAATGGTGCCATGTGGCGTGTGGATGCTGGGTGTCTCATGCACTAAAGCCAGGGTACTCTGAGTCACTGGTGCTGGGTCTGATGCTGGTGCCAGATGAATAGCCCCCTCAATAGGGAGAATCTTACAGCGGGACTCTCTCCCACTTGGTCCATGGCTTGAAACCCCTGCAAATTTTGCAGGAGCCAGATAGGTGAGCCTCCCCAAGGCACTTCAGGCAGGCTTCGTGGGGGTCCCCACAGGGCAAAGGCTTCTGGCACTTCATACGGAGCTTGGAGCCTTGGAGCCTGGACATGCCCTCAAGCCAAAAGCCAACTATCTACACTCACAAAAAAACTATATACAGACGATAAGAACAATTAACCATAAAACATCAACTAATTTACAAGATAACAGGCGAGAACTGCTAAGTCTCGCTTCCAGAAGGAAGCAAGAGTAGAGCACCTTCCAATGACCGTCATGGGCAGTAAGAATGAACTGAGGGGGTGGAGGACCAGCTGGAGTATATATTAGCCAATATAGTGGTGCCACTCCAGGAGGCTCCCCTGCTGGCCCAGTGAGTACTGCTAAGAGAAACATTTTCTGATGACACATGTACACAGTGAGCGTGCACCTACATGGAATGGACATGAGCAATCATTCGAAGAAGAAGTTGGCATATTCTGGAAATCCTGCTAAACTGCTTCCTTCACAAAGGATTATGTTCCTTTGTCTAGCAGGAGCCTTCTACAATTATTAATACATAAGATGAAATGTCCTTATTTGGACAAAGTATTCAACTAAAATTTTCAAATGAGAGCTTCTGGGTGGCTCAGCTCTTCTGAAAATCAGCCCACTTAATTTCAGTGCCTAAATATGGATTTAGGATTTTAATTTTAGGTACACATGTTGAAAATCTTAGCTTGACCGTTTTAGGGCTGCTACTGTCATTTATACTCATGAAATGTCATCAATGCAGTAAAATAAGAAATTATCTAAAACTGCCTGTATAAATTAAAAGTTTGCACTACAGAACATAGACATAACAAACCCCATGGAATAAGCCAGTACCTTCATTGGAGATCTGCCAGCAGCAGAAGGGGAAACCAAAGCTACATGCCTTGCTGGTGAAGCTGTGAAGTTAGAAAAGTTTCAGTTCAATTTCAGAGATTTCACAGTGCCACCCTATGAAAATCAAGGTTATCACAGAAATTCTACCAGATACAAAGGGTCTCCACTAAGTTTAGATGGTTCACAGAAAAAAAATGATATAAAGATATGCCTGGGAAAGATTTGTTAATGGAAAAGAGATTATCCAGTTTTTACTACCCAGTTCCTCCCTTTGTTCCATTCTGTGCATTTTCTTAAAGGTTATGGTTGTTTAGAAGATTTTGTTTTGTTATCAAATTATGCAAAGGTTATCCTACAAGAGAATACATACAACATGAAATATTTATGCACTCATCTCCCCTGGCAATTTTTACATCATTCTCAACTAACTGACAATGTGATTGAAAAAAAATTCCTTATCATACTTTCTTCCCCTCCCTTTGCTTTTTTATTTTAAGGAATATATATATATATATATATACATACACACACACATGCAATAATACATGACAAAGCATGCTTCTCCCAAACGCTTGAAGATCCATGGTGTGTGTAAGGCATGAGGATAAATGGAAAATATCTTCAATTGTTTGAAAACAATCCTATTTAAAATAGCACTTACAGATATTTTCATTTAAATTGACAAAATGATTTCTGAAGGCAAACTGGTTAATGTAACTGGACACATGGACTTACACAACTGCACATACAGCACCACCCAGTAAGATTCCTCTTTTCAGAGTGGCCCATTTGTGATTATTAACCTCCAACCATAGTAAGACCAAAAGACCAAAAAATCAGTAATCTCTTCTGGAATCAAGGTGAACTGCTTGAAACTAGAAAGTCAAAGTGGCATAGGCAGACTGGGACACTTGGCTGGGCCCTGATTTAGGGTGGGCGAGTAATGACAGGAGGGTTGGGGAGCAAAAGCCATCAGTACCACCTCTCTGCACCTACAGTCCCTCCGGGAGTGGGGGGGCAATAGATGCTCTGGCCAGAGGTCCTGGAAAAATGGGCGTGTGTGAAGAAAAGCACATTTACAGCGGGGGAAGAGTTGGGCCCCCAGGGCTTCCCCTACTCCACCAGCCTGGCATTCCTGTCAAGGAGCAGGGTCGAGACCCAGGGATTTTTCTTCACTCTAGTTGCAAGTCCCCATGCCAGAGTGCTGCTCCCTGGCCACAGCACCAGGTGGGAGGAACAGGACAAGTCCCTGACCTAGCTCTGTGGCTAGAGCACTGGATGGGCAGCATGTAGCGAACCCTGTGCCTTGACCCTGGATGATGGCAGGAGCATAGGGTAGACAGAGCAGAGCAAGCATTGGGGTATGAGCAGAGCTGTGATGGGGTGGACTTGGATGATCGGTAGGTGAGCCATTGCCCATTTAGACCCACCTGCAGCTACGCCACTGCTAAGTATTCTATAAAGATGCAGGATGTTGGGAATGGACTGTTACAATAATACAGACTGTTAACAAGGTTAGAGTAGCTGCAGTCTACAGCCTTCCGTCCATGGTGTAAATTACTCTGCCCAGGGAGTTAAGTGCTAATCACAGTGGAAAGAGTCAAAGCCACCAAGTAAATCATGTTGTATTGGAGGTTGGCCTGAAATGTTCATTTACTCACCAGTCTGTGTGGGTCTTGGTGGCACAGGAGGAGACATAAGCTTTCCACTTTCTGACATGTTCCTGGCTTCCTTCCCACTGTCCAAGCTCCAGCTACTGGGGGTGGGGTTTACAGCTGCAAGAGAATGACAATGTTGACATGTCCACTAACATTTCCAGCTCTCAATTCCAATCTGTCCACCTTTCCTATATCCATGAAGATTACAAGTATGTAGAGTTAAAATATTAACCAACTCACAGTACTCCTGAAAAAAATCTCTCATGATTACAATAATTACATTTCTAAAAGCACCTAAAGTCGTGCATGTCAAACTCCTGGCCTGCTTGATGTATGTAGTTGACCCCCTAAGTTAGTTTGAGTTGTACAGCAATTTGGACCTCAACAACAACAGTATCTGAAAGAAAACTCTGGTGCGTTAAGTCCCAGCTTAACAAAGCCTTGGCTGGGATGATTTAGTTGGGATTGGTCCAGCTTTTAGCAGGGTGTGGTACTTGATAACCTCCTGAGGTCTCTTCCAACCCTCTGATTCTTTGCGCACACATATCCAGCTACAGAGGGAAACAGACTGATCCCATGAATACTGCCAGGGCTGGTCTACATTAGGGGCACTACATCAAGCACAGCTGCACTGATGCAGCTTCATCATTGTAGTCCATCTATTAAAGATGCTCTATGCTGACAGGAGACCTGCCAGTGTCTCAGCTCTCTCAGGCAAGTGACTATTCACACCCTGGAGTGAAGTAAGCTACAAATTTAAGTGGTTGTGTAGCCTGGCCCACAGATTCCCTCTGTAGCAGGCTCCCTATATAAAGAGTTCTACATGTAACAAAACAGACTATTCATAGGCAGTTTTCACGGAATCATTTGAGAGAGACAGAGAGAGAAAGAGAGAGAGAGAGAGAGAGAGAGTTCATGTGTGAGGGGAAAAAAGTGGGGTGGAGAGGAACTGAACAAAAATATGTAGGCCGATAAACAGAAGAGATGAAAAGTTAGAAAACATTAGAAACAGCACAAAGCAAAAAAATGGGAGTGCGAGCAGCATATGACCATTTCTTTGTATCCAGGGTCTAGATGGTCTAATTAAAAATGTAATTTAACTTGGCCACAGGATGACTTTGGCACCCTTGACTTGTACAAGATCACTGTTTGGTATTTATCTGTGTCATTTTTCAGGGCTTGTACATCTTTAATTGAATTGTAGTATACATGGAATAGTGATTACTGCATGGAATATTCTCTATGACAGGAACCAGAGAGGTCTCTCATACTATAATATTTTCCACACTTGTCTGACAAAAAGACATTTAACACTGGCACTCCAAAAGAGATCTTAAAATTGCAGTTTCACAGAAAGCTACCCTCCAGTTAATGAAAAATCTACAACCTTAAAAAAAAAGCTACAGAATTGGTAGAAGCCTTTTTTAGCTGAACCATTTTTGACAATAAATTCAAAGGCTGCGTCTAGACTGGCATGATTTTGCAGAAATACTTTCAATGGAAAAGTTTTTCTGTTAAAAGTATTTCCGCAAAAGAGCATCTAGATTGGCAAAAGTGCTTTTGCGCAAAAGCATCTGTGGCCAGCCTAGACGCGATTTTGCGCAAGAAAGCCCCAATTGCCATTTTAGCCCCTTTTTCCCGAGGGGGAGCGTGAAAGTATTTGCGCAAGAAGCACTGATTTTGTACATTACAAAGTCAGTGCTCTTGTGCAAATTCAAGTGGCCAGTGTAGACAGCTGTCAAGTTTTTGCGCAAAATCTTGCCAGTCTAGAGGCACCCAAAGTGCTTCCAAGATACAGGGAACACAAGCTCTAGCTATATCATTCTTCTCTTTGCCTGCACTCCATACTTGTATGCTGGCATGTTACAGAAACACGGGAGATTCTTGTGGTCATTTACAACAATGGAATGAGAATTTGAGGACAATGTTGATGTTATGATTCATACTATTTCTATTACCATAGCATCTAAGGACACCCGGGTAGCTACCCTGCTAGGCATGGTACAAACAACACGAGGATAGTCTCTACCCCAGAGATTTTATAATGTAGAAAATACATAACAGGGAATAAATACACAAATGAGGGGAGCACTAGGAAACAGAGAGAGAGAAATGTGTATTAAATTAGTATCCAAGTGATTTCTATGGTCACGTGTGCCCAGGATAGTAATGAGTAATCTGATTTTGGCATAAACCAACCTTGACAGTATTACATTTACAGAAATATTGCTTACAACTAGCCACTACATTAAAAAATGAAACAGTGACAAAAATTTCCTGATACTTTATTATACTTTCTAAAGCAGAAAAATCATATAAAATGTTCCCTGTAGATATTACAAAGAACTAATTTATGATGAGTGAGCAATTTTATTCAAAAGGGGCTAAATAATGAAATTGTTTGCTTGGAGAACAACAAACTAATTAACTAAATCAAAACAAACATATTTACTGCAATTTGTATATTTGATTTTCCAGTCCTAATACCCAGGATTCAGGTTTGCTTGGCAACTCACCTTTACATTTTAATATTCTTTTGTTCATAAGCACACATTGGCTACGTTTAGACTGGCATGATTTTCCGCAAATGCTTTTAACGGAAAAGTTTTCTGTTAAAAGCATTTGCGGAAAAGCGTCCGTGCCAATCTAGACGCGCTTTTCTGCAAAAAAACCCCAATCTCCATTTTCGCAATCGAGGCTTTTTGCGCAAAACAAATCTGAGCTGCCTACACTGGCCCTTTTGCGCAAAAGCTTTGGCAAAAGGACATTTTCCCGAATGGGAGCAGCATAGTATTTCCGCAAGAAGCACTGATTTCAGAGAGTAGGAAGTCAGTGTTCTTGCGGAAATTCAAGCGGCCAGTGTAGACAGCTGGCAAGTTTTTCCGGAAAAGCGGCTGTCTAGACACAGCCATAATGTATATTATACATTTAATAGGTGCCAATTAAAATGTATTCCAGTGAAAAGATCATCATCAAGTTTTTTTGATTAATTCTCCTGGGAGTGCCTCTCCCTGAGAGCAGCACACAGTAATCAGCCTAGTTCCTAAAACACCATTTTTTAAAATTTCCTAATATGTAATAAAGACATTTAACATATTGATGCTAATATGTTACTTTAATCTAGAAGTATGATCTGACCTTATTTTAGAAGTGACCAGTTGGGCAGGACCCCTTCTACCAGCGGGTATGTCTACACTACCCCCCTAGTTCGAACTAGGGGGGGTAATGTAGTCATACGAAGTTGCAAATGAAGCCCGGGATTTGAATTTCCCGGGCTTCATTTGCATGAAGCCGGCCGGCGCCATTTTTAAATGCCGGCTAGTTCGGACCCCGTGCCCGCGGCTACACGCGGCACGAACTAGCTAGTTCGGATTAGGCTTCCTAATCCGAACTAGCTGTACACCTCCCGAGGCGTACAGCTAGTTCGGATTAGGAAGCCTAATCCGAACTAGCTAGTTCGTGCCGCGTGTAGCCGCGGGCACGGGGTCCGAACTAGCCGGCATTTAAAAATGGCGCCGGCCGGCTTCATGCAAATGAAGCCCGGGAAATTCAAATCCCGGGCTTCATTTGCAACTCCGTATGACTACATTACCCCCCCCCCCCAGTTCGAACTAGGGGGGTAGTGTAGACATACCCTACCTCCCTTTAGATTTCAACCCCATGTTGAATGGACTCTGTAGATGGCCAATTGTCAGCTCCCAAACCATTATATTTTCCTTTGTAAAGACCAAGATATTTCTGTTGCCTGGAAATTTTGGATTTTTTGGTCCCAAGAAAAATTTTGGCTTTTCAATTTTCAACCTAGTTCAGGATGAAAAATATTAGACAATTCAATTTACTTTGCAGGACAGACATTCCACTTCCAGGTCAACTCTAGTTATACTTATATTTGGAAATATATTATTTGAATTAATCTACTTTACTGTAAACCATCTGGAGTGTCTCTGTATTCCAGAGTGATTTTAGTGTAAAGCTTAGGGCTCTGTGAGGGGGTAATTATGCCAATAATACAGAAACACCCCCATTTATATTTTCTTTGTAGCAAGTAACGGATGCCTCTTATTTACTTTAATATGATACAGCTAATGGGATCTATTTCCAATAGCATTCCAGAAATATACATTATTAACTGTAAATGGGAAGGAGCAGGGGGTGAATTATGTATGGCTAAATGGTAAATAATATACCAAACTTCGGAGTTGATTCCCACCCAAATGAAAGGTCATCCCAACCTCCCCTTCAGCCTTCAGATGAACATGCATCTTTCTCCCACTTCTGAGCCTTTAAACTTCCTCCCAAGTGAGCCAGCTCAGTCAACTATCATGCCTGCAGGTGGATAGCCAACAGCAATGTCTTGTCATCTGCTTCTCCATCATGGACTCACACTCCCTGCTATCTCCTGGGCCTTTCTGAATGCAAGGCTCAGATCACAGGTATGCTCTCCTTTCTTTGTGAAGCATTGTAAGATGTATGGATGGGAATTACTATTTGAGATATAGGAACTATTATTATTTACCAGCCTGTCAGGTGCAATGTCAAGAGGGACATTAACCTTTCATTGTATCTTCACTGATATCCAGATTGGCAGTAATACACAATTCTACTCACCTTTCTCAGGGCCAGACAGGTTAGGATCACTTCGGGGCAAAGCACCGTCTCCAAAATTATTAAGCAGCATTCTCTAGAAATTCAGAACAGTGCATTTTATGGGAAAATACAATGGCAAATCCAATTACTTTTTAAAAGACAATTTACATTAGCTTTGCAAAAACAATGTTTATAAGAATTTGGTCCAATTATTTTAAACAAGGAAAAGGATCTTGAAAACTGAGATAATCCAATTATACATCTACTGAGTCTTTGCATGTTTGTTTAATGAAGAGGCATATTGGGGTAATCCCTGCCTCCCCCAGGGAACTTAAGCTATATGGAAATATGTAGAAAAAAATTAGATTAATTCTTCCTTGGAAATGTGTGCATACTGGAATAACTTGAGATGATTATACATGTACAGTATCTGTTCTTATCAATTTGTTGTCTTTGTCAGTATATAAGGCACACTACTACCCAATTACAACCTAAAGCCCAATCTTGAAGTAACATCTGCGGGCTGTGACATCAGTTGGATACTAACCGGGTACAGAAGTCCAGCTGCGAGGATTTCACTGTATGATCAGGACCTAAATCTGATAGTGATATTTGGTGATGTCTGGGATGTTGGTGATGTTTGGTGATGACTGGAATGAGCTCGGACCCCTCTTGGACAGGGGCTGCTGCCAAGGACCAGCCTCTGTCCGTGGTGAGCCTGGGCCACCGTGACCAGAGGCTGCTTCTAGGTAGCCTCCACCTCCCACCGGTGCTGCTGCCTCAGATAGAGCAGCAGCGCTGTGGGAGTGGGGGGGGGGGGTCAAGCGGCACTACAGAGCTGGTGCTGGGGGTTACTGGCTTTTAAACTGGCTCCCAAAGACACTGGCTCCTGCCTGCTCCTCCTTTACTGCCTCAGAAGGGGGAGGGAGGGGCAGGGTTAGGCAGGTCCACAGAGCTAGCATGCGCAGAGAGCCAAAAGCCGTCTCTCTGTGCTTATCGACCCCAGCCTGCCCCCCTCACCCTCCATGCTGCTGCCTCTCTATCAGAGGCACCAGGGCGGGGGTGGGAGAAGGTGGATCTGGTGCTCGTGGGTAGCCTGCTTAAAGCCAGCTCCTCAGGGCCACTGGCTCCTGCTCCCCGCCTTGCAGCCTCTGATAGCGAGGTGGGCAGGCAGGAGCCGGTACTGGGGGGGGGGGGGAGGTGGGGAGCTGGCTTAAAAGCTAATTCCCTGGCAGCACCCATCCCCACCCTGTGCAGTGGGGGAGGAGCAGGGGAGGCTGCCGCAAAGCAGCCTCTGTCCATGGCAGCCCGGGCTCTGATTACAGCAAGGCAGGGGAGAGTGCGTGCAGTCAATAAGATTAACCAATAAGCTAAGGCTTATTGGTTAATAGTGTAGTGGACTACACGTTGACATCCCTATTTCACACATCCAGTTACCATTACAAACACACAAAGAAATCTATTGTCTACAGTCAGGAACTTAAGATTCCACAGAAGATGCTCAAAAGAGAAATCAAGGATAGACCATTAATATCCTTTCTAATTGCCTTCACCAAACAAGGACACTCCACCAAAGAAGTAGATCACATCAGGAATGGGCCACGCAAATACCCTGAGAGAACCTGCTTTGATACAAACTCCACCCTCCCTGCAAAAAAACCCCACTTAAACGTGCACCCCTGCTTGTCACCAACCAACCCACACTGGAATCCATATGGGGTATCACCAAACAATTACAACCTATAATTAATGGAAACCACATCCTGAAAAAAATCTTGGCCAGATCGCTTCTTCTGGCTTTCGAAAACACCACCTCAAATTCATTACCAGAAGTACGTCTCCCAAGCCACATCTACACTACAGATAAGTTCGAAGCAGCCAGAGTCGATCTTCCAGGGTCATTTTTTGAGAAGTACAGGATCTTTCGAAAAAGGCTTTTCTTTTTGAAAGAACCACGTCTAGACCGCAGTTTCACTGTGAAATAGCGTTTTTCAAAAAAACACTATGACGCGATTATGCAAACGAAGCATGGAAAATTCAAATCCCGGCTTCATTTGCAATTTTGAGATGTCTAATTTACATCCCTCTTTTGAAAGAGGGATATAGTTTAGACGTAACCATAGAAGCTCTATCCTCCTGCCAGAGCCCCAGGACCTCAGAATGAATTGAGACATTCTCCAGTCCGGAGGCTGCAGTTGAAAGGGAGAGTTTCTACAGGCCAAAGGTTGCAATCAGTCCTGTGCCACCCCATGCTTTTGTCAGGTTTCCGGAATCCTGGCACTTGGGCTTCTCCTGCCCACCCCATGGCTTCTTCTTCCCCATGATAGATTTCTGCTGGGGCGTCCATTTTTCCCCAGAGTCCCCCCAATTGGCCGGGGCACCTGAACACAGGCTCTATGGGCCCATTGGATAATCCGCTACTGTCCACAGACATTGCTAAGATGAATGATTAATGCCTGATGCAGAACTCTAGGTCAACTGTTCTCAAAATAGTGTCTACTGTCTTGCAGGTGGGCTGTGGGCTTGGGGCTCATCCCTTCCTGCAGCAGGGAGCCTGCTCTGGCACTCCCTCCTCCCAAGAGCTTGAAGCGCCAGCACTGGCCTCCCAGCGCAGTAGGGATGGATCTGGCTCACTGGGGGAAGAAGTGGCTGTTTGCTGCCACCTCCTCTTCACCCAGCAGGGAGAACAGCATTGCAGGGAAATGCTTCCTAGATGCTTTCCCTGCTACTTCCATTGCCTGGAATCGTGGGAGGCACAGAGCCAGTTAAGTGCCCCTCATCTCCCTCATGCCCAGATCCCACATCCCTTCCCGCTCTCGCATACCCCCTCCTGCTGAGACCCTGGACTTCCACCTTGCTCCTGTACCCCTAACACAGAACTGCCCCCAGCATCCCACCCAGACCCCCCTCACCCTCAGCCTACTCCTGCACCAATTTTGTCATCATGGGTGGTTGGCTGGTGGTCCATGGAAAAATGTGCATTGAGGAGGGTAGGCTGCAGGCCTAAAAGTTTGGGAACCACTGCTCTAACTTCATGGACCCTACAAGTGCTCCAACCCCCTCCCCTCCCCCACACATACCACCTTCAAAAGTGAAGTTTAGGAACTTAAGTTTATAACTCTGCTAAACACTAAAAATCATGATTTCAAGAGAGACAGGAATTATGAAGCATTGTGTAACCTATTAATCCTCCTTTGCTCTATGACTACAGAGGTGCTAATTGCCTATTTCAAGTGGTTTCTTGCAACACATGTTAACCCCTCATGTTTAACAGTCTGTCCTACCTTGTAGGCTACATTTCTATCACTGTCCTACCTTGGCTGTGTCTACACTGGGCCACTTATTCCGGAAAATCAGCCGCTTTTCCGGAATAAGCTGCGAGCTGTCTACACTGGCCCTTGAATTTCCGGAAAAGCAACGATGCTCTACTGTACAAAATCAGCCGCTATTCCGGAAAAACTATTCTGCTCCCACTCGGGCATAAGTCCTTATTCCAGAACACTGTTCCGGAAAAGGGCCAGTGTAGACAGCCCAGTAGTCTTTTCCGGAAAAGCGCATCTACATTGGCCACAGACGCTTTTCCGGAAAAAGGGCTTTTCCGGAAAAGCAGCCTGCCAATGTAGACGCGCCTTTTCCGGAAAAACTGAAAATGGAATAGTATTCTGTTTTAAGCATTTCCGGAAATTCATGCCAGTGTAGACACAGCCCTTGTGTTTAGCTATGACACTTTGGTTACCTTTTCCAACACCTGAAGAAGAGCTCTGTGAAGATTGAAAACTTACCTCCTTCCACCAACAGAAGTTGGTTCAATAAAAGATATTACCTTACCCATCTTGTCTCTCTTATGTAGAAGAATGACTCCAATCATGGAGCAAACAAGGGTTAAAAAAGACAACAAACCAATTAGAGGGACTAGTGTTTGAGCCTCTTCTTTTTCAGGTTGAAAGACAACAGTATAAATTACTCTTTCACTCAGTGAGAAAGAAATCCAGAGATTATCGTGTGAATGCTCTGCTGGAGACCCTAGTGTTAGAATAAAAGTAGTAGGGGCTAGTGAAAGCCTCATTATCCAGTTTTTATTAAGTGCTAAGGATGTCTCTATAAGGAGTGTGATGATTTAGCCTTTAAAATCTCTCAGTAGTGAATATATTTTTCTGATGATTAGAAGTATCGTTTGAATTTGACCCAGTCTTGCTATCCTGGAAGGAAGGGGTGCTGAGAAGTACACCCTTTCCTAGAAAAGTTATACCTCCTTTAAGGACATGAGAGGAAGAGGGAATCATTGAAAATTCCTGCCTTTGAAACATACTTCTTTGTATGAGAAAAGTAGTTTTCTACTTACCCTGTCTGGGGGCATTGAGGGTAGAGATAGATTGGGAGGTTTTCCTGTCAAGTGAGCCTCTGGGAGAGTGGAGATTGGGCCTAGCGGCTCCTCACGCTCTCTTGGTGAATCTCTGGTACAGCGGGAAACGGAGGCCGCATTCCACTTGGCAAAGCAAGAGTTTGCAGGCTGGGAGCAAAAATGGCACAGTTCTTTCTTTATGAATGACTGATAGCCACTTCACATACAGAACATCTGCTGGTCTTTGCTCTATTCAGCTTTGGTTGCTCTGCTATTCTGAGAGTGTCAGGAAGCTATCAGTTGAGAGAACTCATTTTGTGGTCCCTGCAAACTGCTTCTCTGCCTAAGATTAAGTATTTGTTCTGAGATTGTCAGCTATTATGATGGGCATGGCATAAAAGCTTAAACAGAAAAGAGGAGAATATTTTCACTTCAAGAACCACCTTAATAGCCAATAGAGGGAGAAGGAGAAGGAGAGAGAGAGAGGCAGAACTGCAATTAAAGAGAAAACAACAAATCATTTATAAAGTAAAGGAATGAGAATCACTGAGCAATCACTGTTGTCAGAGGCAGAACTTTGGAGGAGGGGGCATCAGAATGGATGTTGTTTGCAATGGTCATAGTACTTCCTGTCAAAGTGCTTCAGTTTTCCCCAGTCTCTGCACTATCAAGGCCCATGCCCACTATCAAGGAGACAGAATGGACTAGAAGCGCCTTTACATGTATAACAAGGGCTGTGTCCAGACTCAGGGGTTTTTTCGAAATAAGTAGCCTTTTTTCGAAAAAACTTCACCTGCGTCTAGACTGCAGCCGCGTTCTTTCAAAATTAAATCGAAAGAATGCGGCTTTTCTTTCGACGGTGGTAAACCTAATTCCACGAGGAAGAACGCCTTCTTTCGAAAGTGCTCTTTCGAAAGAAGGCATTCTTGAAAGCAAACAGGCTTTTTAGAAAGAGAGCATCCAGACTCACTGGGTGCTTTCTTTCGAAAAAGCGGCTTGCTTTTTCGAAATTACCCGTGCAGTCTAGACGCTCTCTTTCGAAAGAGGCTTGCAGTCTAGACATAGCCAAGGGGAAAAGCACTGGAAAGAAAGTAGGCACACTAATTAAAAGCATTATATTAATGAGGATTCAAAATAGGTTGGTATGAAACTTGTTTTGTAAACCTTTTCAACTCACAGAACTAAAATGATAGAGCTATTCCAACTTAGAATTCAAAGATGGCAGTTTTAAAGTAAGAACTCATTTCTCCTCTCTCCTCCTTTTTCACCTCCGTAACAGAAAAAATGTCTCCCCTTCCCTGTTTGTCTTTCCTCTCTGAAATAACATAAGGATTTAGACATTGCTATATGTGACTGGAACAGTAGTGAAGCTTGCCTTTGACAATGACCAGTTCTTAGGATGTTTCAGAAGAAGGAGAATGGAAGCTCACAGTTGGCCACTGCTATTGTAACAGTCCTTCCACCTTCTTTACTCCTTAACTCACACAAGAGCAGTCACATAATGGTAGGGAGATGGACTATATGAACCTTGCATCTCCCACTTCTGTGATTTTATATCAAAACCAGGTCTAAACTGGGCAGATGGCAATCACAGGTTAGATTAATTTAAGCAGAAGCACATTTCAATTTTTGCTTCTTCTCTTTAGTATGTATTGCATATTTTACTAAAATAATGTTGCCTGTAAATATCAACCTTTGCTTTCCCCATTGTATTTATGCTCTTTCCAGTACAGAGAAATACATACCTACAAAAAGTTACAATAACTGATAGAGGTTGTACCTGATAGGCAATTATCTGTCCTACCTGCAAAAATCTGAAGTGAGGCAATGCCCAAATTTTCCTCATACTGCTTTCTCTCTTCTAAAACAAATTTTTGCTCAAGCAGTAATGAAGTTAAACAAGCTTATTCATCATATTCCTCAAAATAAATGCCATTACGTCTCTGGAACAAACAGCATACCTGGGAAGGTTCTGAAGGAATTGGGTAGATGGCACTGCAGGGCCTCTCTCTTGGTGACAGACAAGAATTTTCTCTGGAATGCTTATGTTTGTCAGACAACAGAGGAGAAGCTGGAATATAAAAAGCCCACAAGGATAACATAATTCATTAAAATGCAATGAAATTCTGCCCACTTCACTACTGTTGGCCAGTTTCATAAGATGGATAAAGACATCCTATTTTCTGCTCCCAACAATTCACCTTCCTCAGACAGCCAACTGCATTCTATGTCACATCAGTGGTACTTAGACAATTATTTGAGAACCAGTGAGTTAGTGCATCAAGAGCCAGTTAACTCAGTTGCAAGCACTAACCTCTGGCACTTGATGGCGCAGAGCTGGTCACATTAGGTGAAGCGGAATGAGTAGAACTCAAGCTTGAGGTAGACGGACTTGGCTGGAAGTAGATGACATACTTTTATTATTTACATCATACAGACAATTTGCAAAAATACGTTTTACACTAAAGTTTTGCCCAGAGTAGAGAGCTATAATTTATTACATTAGTTTTCCAAGAGCTTTAAGCAGCAAACTGAAGTAAATAATATTCATGTTATTTTTTACAATTTCAACTTGCCACAGTATCAGTTACAATTAGACAGAAAGGGCTGATTAGAGAAGAGAAATGGATCTGTGAGAGAATGTATGGCTTTCAATAACGTGTGTCACATGCTTTTATATCTTCAGATTGGTCTAAATAGTTATGTACAAAAAAATCACTCTTTAACTTAATAAAGCAGTGATGGGCAACCTAGGCTAGCGAGAGGGCCACATGGCCTTCCTTCATCTCAGTGGGCTGCAAGATTGTTGTAACCAAGATGGTCTCCCAGAATAGTTTTGCTAACTGCACTTGCATACCTAGGATTTGCAGGGTGTAACGAATGAATTTTAGCAGTGCTTTGACTGGATGCAGAGGGAACGCATGGCCCTCACAGTCAATGCTGTATGTAGTCAGCATGTCCTTCACTTAATGTGTGTGTCACTTTAAAAATACCAGTAGGAAAAAAATTATGCAGATGGAAACCAGAAGAGCCTGGCAACCCTGTGCATAAACAATGGTCTAGCAGGCCATACACAGAACATGGATGGGCCACATGCAGCCCTTGGGCCACAAGTTGCCCTCCACTGACAGACTCTGAAGCCCTTTTTATAAAAAAGGCTTTTCACACTTTTTCGTTCACATTTCTAAAATAAACAGAAATCGATAGGTTAAATAAATCTAGTACTTGTGAGAAAACTCATAATAAGATTGTATTTAGCTTAGCTTTGGCCAAACTTTGTACCTGCATGTTGAAAACTTCGTCTGAGCTTTCTGACTGCCCAGTGATATTGCTGACTTCAGCAGAGGCTTGTGATGACAATGATGAAGATGAATACCTGTTTACAGCTGGGTAACTTAATGGACTGTTAGAAGAAAAATAAAAAAAAATGATTTAATCCATTCCTATTCCAAGTTCCAATTTATTAAACATCAGTAAGGCACCAAGAAAAAAAATAAACATTGTATCTCATCTCTTTTATCTCAAACACTCAAATTTGGGGTTTATTTATCATACTGTGATTTTAAGGATGTCTGCTGATGCCTGTGGACTGGCATATTAAGAAACACATATATTATAAACTACACCATAGAGAAAAATTATGATAGAATTTCATTTCTCATGAAAATGCCAAAAACTAGAAATCCATTTCCATTTAATCTTTGATTTACCTGCGTCTAGGAATTACTCTGGCACCCTCTGGGCTCATAGAAGCAGGCGCTGAATTCCTACATACACGAGGGCTTCCATTGGGGAAGTGAACAGGACTAGCTTGCACACATGCAGAGAATTCCTAATTATTGGTTAAAAAAAGATCAGTTAGAATAGGAAGAGTACCAACAACCATTTTGTGAGATACCTTTTCAGTTTACTATCTGTACATTGTCATTTTGAAACAGGGACATTACATATTAATGTCTTAGAAGCTGAATTATTTTTTTCCTCAGTGATGTTTCACATTTTCCTTTGGCAAAGTAAAATAATTATTTTTCTGTAAGTTGCATGTTAGTTTAAAAAAAAAACGGGAAGAGAAATTCCAGTGTTATAACAATGTAATTCAGTCAAGCAACCAAAAGGTGTCACTATTTATCTCTTAGTCGAATTAACAGCCATGGTCAAATGTAGCAGTCTCTGCAACTAAGACATGTCCTATGGCAGTAATCCCCAACGTGGTGCCCGCGGGCGCCATGGAGCCCGCCGGGGCATTTATGTGCACCCACCGAATAATCTGCGCTGGGCCCGCCCCCGGTGCATGGGCGGCCCCTGCCCCAGGCGCGTGGCACATGGGTGGCCCCTTCCCCGGGCATGCGGTGCATGGGCAGTGCCGGCCCCAGGCGCGTGGTGCATGGGCGGCCCCTGTCCCGGGCGCGCGGCACATGTTTGATGCCAGCCCCGGGCGTGTGGCGCATGGGCGGCCCCGCCCCCGGATGTGCAGCGCGTAAGCGGCCCCGTCCCTGGACACCCGGCAGCCCCAAAAGGTTGAGGACCACTGTCCTATGGATTGTCAGTTCATGCTCTCACATACCTGTATTCCCAAACTTGACTTCATCACAAAGAATTGATCTACTAGCTTTTTGTGTAAAGGTCTCATATCCTGAGGTACAAACTTCTCATGTACAGCTAATCCAAATTCTAGAATCTGGGCCTTCATAAAAAAAGTGGAGGGAAAAAAAAGACATTTATTTGTTGCATTTCAGTTTCATTTTTGATTTCCACCATTAACAATGCAATGAATGGTTTCCATGCTATAATACAATGAATCCACAGAAATACAAATTTTGGAAGGACTTTGATATTAAGCAATGCTTAAGTCTAAAACCGGGCATCTGGTCAAGAACATTTACTTTTCTCCTCTGTGCTACTTGACTTTCAGAAAAAATTAGCTGGTCAGTGGCCTTGTGGAATGTGTAGAGAAAATCTGATGTAATATGACAAGTCTAAAAATACAAACGAAGCCTTCTCCAAAACATAATTGACAATATTTTGAAATAAATGTCATTGCATAGAAATGTGAGAGAGAGGCCTTATAAGAAACCAACAGGTCTGGGCGGACAACATGGATGTGCCCAACACATTTCTTGAAGTGCATATCCAGCTGTGACTACCGCATCAATGTTATTCCACTTCCAAAGTATTGATAATTAATGTTATGGATTTATATGAAGGACAAATGTCCACCAGACTTGAGAGTAATATCACCAAAACATTCCACTGATTATTATTATTATTGATTTACTTAGATGGATTTAAAATATTGTCTTGGTTACATGATGAGCCAAATAAACTTCAGTTCCTTTGTTGCTATATATTGTAAACTAATATAGTTACATTAAGCTGTAATACCTTTGAATGAGAGTATCCTGCTAACATTTTGGGCCCACATCTAAGTGACTATAAATCAGCAGAATTCCACTGAAATAATCCTTTCGTTTCAAGACAAGTCAACATTAATCTCTGTTTCTGCCAGAGGTGCTGTGTACAGGCTGGGAATTGTATGTCTGGGGCCTTCATGCCACCACTCTCTCATAAGGTCCTGATCTCCAGCTGAACTACATCTTCCAAGAGGCATCATGGCTCTCCCTACAACTGATTCACTGCAGTGCATCATAGGAGCGTATGGGGTCAACATGCAGAAACAAAATATTTCATCTAGGTTTTTTCTAATGAGAAATTTATCCAAATTTGATTTTTGAAGAACATTTTTATTTTGACAAAATCTGATTTCTTTTATTGGAAACTGTTTTGTTGGATGTTTTTGACCAGCCCTAATAAGTAAAGTTTATTTGGCTTATCACTTTTTATTTTATTGGTGAAACAAGGGAGGAGGAGAGATAAAAGATTTAAAAAGAGAAGACTATAGTCAATAATGTCATTTCCTAGCATATCCCTTTCAGTTCATCACAAACCACGCAGCTCATCTATCTTTACTTTCCATAAATTGTAACTTCTACATTAAGCCATTCAAATCACCCAATTTAAAAATACAACAGAAAAAAAGGAGGAATATAGTACTAAGATCAAATAGTGATAATAATTTTTATATAAAGAGCAACTTCTCAGTTCCTTTGTTGCTATATATTTTTAGTTCCCAGTCAGGCTAGAATTTGTAGAATGTTATCTTTTTTAACACAATATAAATTGTGTTATTTGTTTAGAATATACTTTTCAGTGATAACATAGTCAGTCTGTCATTGTAGTAAAATACGTAATAACATGCAAATAAAACAAATCTTTGTACACGCTATCATATGAAATAAGTTCTGCCTATTACTGGTCCACTTTTTTTTTTAGAGGAAAAGAGGATGAGGAGGATCAGAGAGATTAAGTTAACTATACTTGAAAACCTACTTATCATGTTAGGGAGTTTCATGCTATCTGAAAACGTATACAGCAAATATCGAGGGTCACTAGGCACTAAATACTGCAAATTTCATATCTTATCTGGGCATATATGAATTTCAGCTAGAGTACGTAGCAGGCTCTCCACTTGACCTTTTCTCCATTGTACCTGCTCAAGCATCAATTCTCTCAAGCGTGTGATCTTCTCCCCATCCTGTGGGTGGTTCAAGATATATTCCTTCACAAAGAATGCCTGAGCAGAAGATAATCACACCACAAAGTCACAACAAGGTTGATATATACATTTACAACTGCTTTAGGCACGAGAACATCTCATCTGAGGAAGTGGATTTTGCCCATGAAAGCTCATGATACATTTGTTAGTCTCTAAGGTGCCATGGGAGTTCTTGTTGTTTTTAAAGTTACAGACTAACGTGACTACCTCTCTGAGACTTTTGAGGCACCAGGTTTTTCAAAACAAACCACCAACTCTTCCCACAGAGTACAGAATAATAACATCATGAATCACAATCAAAGACCCACTTTCATATCTAAGGGCAAGGCAACTCTTTGGACAAACTGATATGCAATTTATACACAGAAATCACCTGCACACATCAATGGCAGCCATTTCTTGTATGGAATGAGGTAGCTGTTAGACAGTCAGGGCAGGTGCTGCATCCAATTTTGAAACTCTGGAGACAATTTGGGTTGACAGAACATATCAGGGCTATAATATCCTGAGGACCCCAGTACTAACATCTCTATCTTAATGAACTGTGGGCTGGGAACTTCAGCAACCACCGTGGGTGCCAACCCCGTGGGTGCTTCGGGGCTAGAGCATCCACAGGGAAAAATTAGGAGGTGTTCATTGTCCACAGGCAGCCAAGCTCTCACCTGCCAGCTACTACACTGACCAACTCCTCCTCCTCCCTTCCAGTGCCTTTCACCCACTGTGAAACAGCTGATTTGCAACATTTGAGATGCTTCGGGAGAGAGGGGGATGTGCGGGGATAGGGTGCACTTGGAGGCGGTGGCTTGGGGGAAAGACTGGAGGGAGCACTCACTGTCTAGAAGAGAAGTAAGCATCTATGGTGACTAGGGATGTAAAAGGTTAACTGGTTAACCAGTTACCTGGTAAACATTGCGCTTACTGGAATGCTTACTGGAATGGTTGGATATCCAACTGCACCAGGTTAGAGCAGCCCTGGCTGAGTCCAGGTGGCCACATGGGTGCAACAGCCAGGGCTGTGCCAGATGGGGCCTGAGTGTCCCAAGTGGGCTGGTGGGACCACAGCCCCAGCTGTGCCAGAGAGGCCCAGGCAGGATCCTAGCCATGCCAGAGTGGAGCGAGCCCCACCCTAGGCACGCTGAGCTGTCAGGTAGGACCTGCCTGCCAATGGTTAAATGGTATATATAGGGCTATTTACATCTCTAATGGCGATCACAAACACTTAAGGGGACTTTTATGTCATGCCCACCTGCCTGCACCTCTCCTGCAAGAGGCACAATTCTCCCTTCTCCTATGTTAGATGTAGAGATGTATCTGGATGATAGTGGTAAAGAAGTGCTCTTTTACACAAATGCTCTTCTCTTTTATGGTGTAAGAAACTGCGTGTGTGGATTTGAAAGCATGACAAACAATATCTTGGCACAGCCTTAATGTAAATGTGATATTAAATAACACCTAATAGATTTGATTTTTGTTAACCAAAAGGAAATTACATGTTTTCACAAGTTCCACGGGTACTTCTGAGCTACTTCTAGCACACCTGAGTGTGCGAGTGACTTTTCACTACCTTTCCTCCCCTCGCCTCGCCTGACCTTGAAAGTGCTCTCACTTGTATCAGATGGACAATTCATGGGGTCCTGCTAGCAGGCAAGGATTAACAGGAAGCAGTGTTCCCTCTTCTGTCATACCATGCCCTTCTCACCAGGGCTTGTCTCGTACATAGGAAGGTGGTTACACTGATTTTACAAAATCTACGTCAGAGAAATTAACATCTGCTCCTTTCCACCCCATTAATACAGCACATATAGTACAACGGCTCCCTGCATATGTATCTGCACACGCATAAGCTTTTATATCAGTAACAGAGAAAGACAAGAATTACTCAATGCTGTGACAATGGTTCATTTTTTATCCCCCTTTTCTTGGAGCTCCCCTCAGTAACACTCTTTGAGGTTTTCCATCCAAGTCGAGGGCGTAGAACTTTAGTTGTTAAATTCTCTCCCACCAATCATCATGCTTCTATGATCGCTTGTAAAAAAAGAGGGAATTCCTATTACTCTGGTCTGAGATACTCCAAAAGAGGTGCACGCTAAGGTAACTGTCAATGAGGAAAAGGGGCTGAGAAAAGAAAAGGGGAAGACTGACTGGTAGTGAAGAACCCATTATGCCCATATTCTCTTTATTCCTTCCATGGTACTTTAAACAAATTTATACAAGTTAAAATTCAAATAGAAAAAAAGGATTTCTTACTGACAGAATGGACATAATCTGAAGGATTTAATAAAGAATGTTTTTCTTTCAGCTATAGGCTTTTCATATCAAGTAGGTAGTGTACCTATAGTTTTGGATTAAGAATTAAGCAGTCTTGGAAAAGGGTTGAGAGAAAAATGTTGAAATATAAAATCCAGTAGTATTTTAAGGAGAAGTATGCAGTTGTAGAATGACTGAATCTTTTGACATCCTTAGCATTGGTGGTTGCCATGAATTAAGCATCAGAGCTTCTTTCACTCAATCTGCATATGTAACGAGGACAGAGTGTAAAATAATGAATTGTTATTTGGGAGATCATAAGCAAAAAAGGGCAGCTCTGCATTTGCTTTCAGCACAATGCTGAAATGGAGTCAGTACTGCATTATACTGGTAGGCTGTGTCTACACTGGCATGAATTTCCGGAAATGCTTAAAACGGAATACTATTCTGTTTTCAGTTTTTCCAGAAAAGGAGCGTCTACATTGGCAGGCTGCTTTTCCAGAAAAGCCCTTTTTCCGGAAAAGTGTCTGTGGCCAATGTAGACGCGCTTTCCGGAAAAGAGCCCCGATGGCCATTTTCGCGATCGGGGCTTTTTTCCGGAAAAGACTACTGGGCTGTCTACACTGGCCCTTTTCCGGAACAGTGTTCTGGAGTAAGGACTTATGCCCGAGCGGGAGCAGAATAGTTTTTCCGGAATAGCGGCTGATTTTGTACAGTAGAGCATCGTTGCTTTTCCGGAAATTCAAGGGCCTGTGTAGACAGCTCGCAGCTTATTCCGGAAAAGCGGCTGATTTTCCGGAATAAGTGGCCCAGTGTAGACACAGCCGTAGTTTTTGCTGGCTAGCTTTGCATACTTGCACATAATGCATCAGAACTGTTTCTCTGCTCTTGCTGTATATGGAAGACTTTGAAAGAGCAGGAGTGATGCCAGGAGTGTCAAGAAACAGCCCAGACAATACATGAGGGGCATTTTTTAGCCCTGCAGAGGGAAGTCAGGTTTCAAGAAGAGGGTGCTAGCTGAAGAATCTATTTTCTGGGTCCTGGCCTATTGTGCAGTGAGAGATGCTGCAACAAGGAGGAGGAGGAGGTCTATTGCAGAGCCTGTGCTCACTGTTCAGGCTAAACCTGAGCATATTCCTGAAGAGCAAAGGCTGGAAAGAGAAGAGACAGATTGAGTGAGTGGGCTTGTGGAGAAGGGAAGAGAAAGCCATCACGGAGTGCTGCCTGAGGGAAAATGAGGAAGAGGAAAAAATATAATGAGATGACAAAATGAAACCTGTTCCTTGTATTTAGCTGTGACACTGAATGCCTGTCTCAGACCCAAAGAGGAGTTCTCTCTAAGCTCAAAAGCATGCCTCTTTCACCAACAGATGATGGTCCAATAAAAGATATTACCTCGCACACTTATTTTACTAAGGAAAAATGAGAGTGCATCACACAAAAAAAGAGAAGAGGAATAAAGAAAATAAGCCCTCACTACCATCACTATCTTTAAGGATAGTACCTTTATGTTTAATTGATTCCTGTACTTACATTTTATTTCACATAGATTTAAAAGAGAAGTGCATAGGAGAAAGCTGAAAATGGGGTGGAAACCAACTAAGATCCCCAGGGGACGAGGGGAATATATGGGATGATGTAGATCACAGGAACAGGGGAGGAATGGGCTAGAACACTTAGTTTACTAATTCATGCTTTTTTTCTACATTAGCACTGGATCCCAGCATTGTGTCACGTTCATTTTCCTGCATCTTACTTCACGTGCTGCCTTCAACAATGTGACACTGTGGAGTGAGCCATGAATCTTTCTTTAACTTTTGACCTTTCCACAAAGTGGATACTCAATCTCTTCTTCTTCTGCACAGCAAGAGACGCGATTAGCAACATTCAAATATCCAAATCCAGATTAGTGTACCAATGAATATTTTGGAAATGGCTTAATGTAAATCTGAGATGCTGACAGCAAATGATCAAAGCAAATACTGATTTACAGTGTAGTCCATAGTTTGTGACTGGTGTCCTCAGTCACACTGTGAGCTAGCTCTCAATTTCCAGAGGGGAAAGAGATGACAGCATCAACCAGGAGAAGTTCTGAAATGGCTCAGTGTGAACCACTCTTTCCTGTGGAGGTTGAAATGTATTATTCAACTTCTTACCTTTGCATACTATTCCAAAAAACAGACCTAAATAACTTTTTGGGGGGAAAAATGTCAAGAATGAGCTAGTACTAATACTGCACACATAATTTCATTTTACTCAGATCTGTGGCTTCATTACACCACATAACTCTGCCTAGAAATAATATCCCAAACATTTAAGGTAATCACAAGGGTGGCCCAAGCATGGTAATATTCATGAATAATTCTTCAGCAAGAATATAAGTAAGAGATGACAAACAAAATACTTTTCAATTGCATACACTGTTTCCTTCTAGATTTTCCTCAAGAGATCAGATTCTTGAAAGACTTGGAGGAAAAAAAGAAAGATCTAGAACAAGTTGACACAACAGAAACCCCTTCTTATTAAGGAATAAATGTAAAGAGTGTTATTGGCAGAACCACCTCATTACGTTTTGGACTTTCTATCTCCTGACCTAAAAAGAAGCTGACACGGTAAAGAGTTGTAAAACTTATCTTAAATAGAGTAGCTTAACATTTCACAGAAAAAAGTCAGTAATGACCAAAAAATGCAAGACAATTCTGAATCTACTTATTACTATGATAATTTTAGTGATACTTAAAACAAAATGTAAATAATAATAAAATTATACACATTTAATATCACCTTTGATATTTATTTTAGTGCAGGTGATCAAGTATGATGCAGTGCACTATTTGCATCTATTATATATAATATTATGTACATTTTTACAGAGCAAAATGCAGAGAAAGAGCTTAAAATTAATAAAACTATGCATGGAACTGATAATACAACAGATCTGTACTACTATAAAGTTACTTACTTTATAAATAACTTGCTTACCTCTTGGTACCTAGCAACTCCACCATTAACTGCTGCATCTATAACCCCATTCAGACACATTGTGAGTGGGTTTATATTCTGCATCTGTCGGGTCTGACATTGACTAATCAGAGTTCTCAGCTGCTGGTTTTTATTTTCCAGCACTTCAATAGCATTCTCGAGGGGACTCATTTCCACCTGGAGGGGGGTGGGGGGGGGGGGGGGAGAAGGGGAAATCACCAAGAACATGGTTAATTCTCAAACATTTAACAGATAATTTATTTACGGCTGATTTTGCCGAATTCTAGACTCTAAACAATTCTATCAGTCAATTTTTCAAATATTTGTAGAAAATTCCTAAATGCCTGGGTTGCCTTGTGAGACATGTGGTCAAAGATAGAATGACCTTCAACCGCACAAGCAAGAACAAGACTCTAGAAGGCTGATGAGCATCTCCTGCAAAATACTGAGCTCTTCAACACCTGGTGAAATTAACGAGGGACTCATTATCAGGCTGGGAGTGATAAAAATTTCTGTACTGTACTAAAGAGTCAGAGGAGTTTCCTAGCTGCTAATAGATACTGCAAAAAGACAGAAAGGCAGCAGTTTGCAATTCAGTAGCTAGAATCATAGAACAGAATCATAAATAGAACTGGAAGGGATCTCAAGAGGTCATCAAGTCCAATCCTGGTAGAGGACAGACCGTTTTATGGCCTCTACAGTTGTCATCATTTACCAAATGTTACCATGCAGTGGTATTTGAGATTACACAATTGCATATTATGCCAAGCATAGAGGAAACTGTAGTGATTCAGATATCACTGTAGCTAGCTGCTGGCAAAAGCTGACTGGAATGGTGATAAAGGTACCGAAGGGTGAGTCTCCTGCTGTTTTGCGATGACGTTTTTCATGCAAAACGTTGGATTGCGCTGTATTGATCTGGGAACTTGAGTGTAGTGGAGCAGCGGGCACTGTACCAATCAACTAACAGGTTTTCTCTTGCCTTATACAGAATTGCATCATCTGATTTATATTAAACTGAGTAGCTGTTTTTCAGTGGGGACTATACCCAAAGGATGAAAGAGAGACTGACATTTAGTTGCTATAAAAAAAGAGAGAATAATTGATTTTTAAAGGGAAATAATTTGCTCAGAAGTAACCCTATGCTTAATGGGGAGCAGTTTCCCTTTAGTACTGTGCTATCTTCGGGTATGTCTACACATCAAAGTTAATTTGGAATAACAGCCATTATTCCGAATTAACTTCCATAGCGTTTACACAAGCAAACCGCTATTTCAAATTAAATTTGAAATAGTGGGGCGCTTAATTCGAGTTTGGTAAACCTCATTCTACGAGGAATAATGCCTAACTTGAATTAGCTAATTCGGAATAAGCGCTGTGTAGATGCTCATTCTGAAATAGGGGGCCTCCAGCCTTCCCAGTTTCCCCTGGTGGCCACTCTGGGCCAAACCAGGAAAACTCTTCTCCCTCCCCCAAGCCCTGGAGCCCTTAAAAGGGCAGATTATGGCCACAGTGCCTGTGCCAGCTCCAAGCCTGCCGGCCCAGAGCCAGCAGTCACTGCCCCAACCCAGTGGCCCCAAAACATGAGCCAGCAAGTCACTGGCAGCCAGCCCTCCATTGCACTCTAGGAGCCGTCTGCCAGCTCCCAGGAGCCTGCCAGGGCCCGGAGAAGGTGGGCACCTTCCTGGTCCAGGGTGGAAATCAGGGTGGACTATACTCAGGTTTGGGGGGATGCCCCCAATGTCCATGTTCTCCGACAGAGGAACGCAGCCGTTTATGGCAGGCAAGCTGCCAGCCTGGCCACCAAAGGCCACATGCGAACCCAGAAGCAGGTTTGCATGAAAATCAAGTTAGTCCAGCAAGACCCCCAACCCTGAGCTTCTCCTCCTTATTCCCCTTGCCTCCCCTTCCAGCTCCCTCCTCCCAGGTTTCCCCCTCCCCTCTCGCAGCCTCATTCCCACCCCAGTTTCTGTCAATAAAGAGAGTTTATTTTTGGCAAGAAATGTGTTTTTATTTGACATCAGGAAGGGGGGTTAGGGAGGGATAAGTGGAAGGAGGGAGGAATGAGGCACAAGCCCCCAGTGGGGCACACCAGGGAGGCTCTTAGTGCTCCTCAGAGTGGAAGCTCTCCTGCAGGGCCTCCTAGATACTGACAGCCCCCCCGATGGACCTCTGGGATGGCAGCCTGCAGAAAGTGCAGCCAGGCTCATAGCAACATGTCTACGAGAAGCACCAGAGTGCCCAGGGGCAGCTCCGGCTCCATGTTGCAGAGTGCTGTGGTGTCCCGAGTGAGGGCAACCAGTAGAGACACAAAAGCTTTGCTCTCCCTCATCGAGGCAGGCAAGCAAGCAGGAACACCTGAAAACCGGCTGCCTGAGAGGCGGATGGGGTGTGTGTGTCCCTTTAAGCACAGGCGTCAGATAGCCTTAGGCAACAGCCACACACAGACACTCCTGACCAGATGCCCTGCCTGACCTGGTTCTGGCTGTCTTTAAATCCGATTCTGTGTCCAGTCAGTGTGGATGTAGTATTTTGAATTAGCAAAATGCTAATTCGAACTGCATTTTGTGTGTAGACACGTTAATTCGAATTAGCTTAATTCGAATTAACTATTTTGAATTAAGATAAGTCAAATTAATGCTGTAGTGTAGACATACCCTTCTTTGGCAAGAGGGAGAATATTTGTCTATGACAACCACCTAGGCCTAAAACTTGCTAGATTAGCTAGAAGACTTAAAAAGAGAAGCATTATTTTTCAGAATGTTTCAAATGTATTAGAGAAGTTTCCTTGAAATTGAACTGTGAAGAAAAATAATAAATTACAAACTGTCAGTAAAGGGCAGTTACTTTAAACCTTAATCTTATAATCAGCTTCATGTTGGCAGGTTTCTGCACCCATGCAGAGACCTAGTGAAATTAACAGTGCTCTGTACAGAGAGAGGAATCCACCCCCATGCACTTATAGCAAAATGGCGCCCCCGAGAATGATTACCTTTCAAGTATACCATGAGACATGTTAGGCCATAAATATTCTAAGCACTGAACATTGGCATGCCAGGTTCTAAGAAAATAATTTGCTGACATTAAGTGTCACGTTGGATTACATTTTTCTTTGAGGGTTTTTTTGGCCTTAATTGTTTAAATCAATCACAACGATGGTTGGTGGTCCCTATCAGTGCTATTCAGTTATTTATGGGAATTAGATACCAAAGAAAGATTTAAAAATAATTTATTAGCTTTATTCAGCATGAAAAACATGCTGAGATGGATTCCTGCCACTAGCAACACTAGGTATTACTAATAAATATTTAAATCTGGTTTATTCCATGCTGTACGTATAAAAAGTAACCTAGTTTCTAACATAGTATTCAAAATGGACTCAGAAACAAGAGCCTAATAACAGGAATCATCATACTCACTACTTCACGTTTTTCCACTTCGAACCAGCGGGATATCCCAGGCAAACTCTGCACTAAGATCAGTGTTGTTCTTTCCACCCACAGACTCTACAAAATACCAAAAAAAAAAGTGTTAATTTTTGGGGATACATGATCTAGAATGTTTTGTCACCATGCCCTATTTTATGTTATTGATTTGATGTTGTGCAGTTTTATTAACTTATGGATTTCTTTGTTCATGTGATACTGAATGGCAAATATGTGGTAAAAGCCACATCTGTTCAAATGACCATCCTAAAGAGTACAATATGCAATTTTCTCCTTTATCATGTAGGAATGACTATTAATTTCTGCCGATTTCATGAGTGAAAGATACAGTTTTTAATAATATCTTGGTCTTTGTTCTCTAAATGGACTATAGATGAAAGCCACTCACAATCTAATTTATTATGAAAAAGGCAGTTTGTAGTTTTTGTATTCCTTAGATAAAGAATATATAGGAAAAAGACTTATGTTTAAAAAGAGTGACTCACTGTCCATCAAGTCCTACATTGTATCAAAGTGTATTGCATGTGTCATAAACAAACACATAATATTATTAAGTTCTCTTTAGGGAAATATTTTAAAATAATTTAAAAACATTAAATCACAATCAAAGTTCCCACAGTACATAATATAATATTTATATAAAATATATAAGAGTAGTGCCATTAAAAATTCCTAAACCTTAATCAGAATATAGAACTGATTCATAAACCTCATTTATATGGTGCTTTTTATCACTCTTGCAGTTTTTACTTTGTTTACAACAATACCAATGTGTGATCATTTACTTTATACATTTTAATAATTCATCACTGAAGCACAAGATGTTCAAATGTATTTCTTATATACATTACTAAGAGATTAATATCTTGGACTAGGTACATCTATATAATCAGGGAGGTGTATGTTGAAAGAGTTTTTAAGTGTCTTGTGGGTCAGTGTTAAAGTTGATACTGAAAAATGCAAGGAGGAATTTTCCACTCACCAATATTTGTTAGTAGGATTGATAATGATTTATTTACAGGTTGCACCTCAAAAATCTGGGATTCTCTGGTCTAGCATCATCCGTGGTCTGGCATGACTATGGATGTTCCAGGATCAGAGAGTCCCGGTGCACTGCAGGAGGGGGGAGGAGGGGGAGGCTCTGGAGCTGTCTTGCAACTCAGTTGGGCTGTGAGGTAGGGCTGGGAGTCAGCATGTGGCTCATCTAGGCTGGGAGGGGGAGGGTAAGTAGCCAGGGCACGGCTCAGTTGAGCTGCAGGGCAGGGGGGAGGACACCAGGAGCCAGTGCGCAGCTCAGCTGGGCTGCGGGGGGGGGGGGGGGGGAAGGAGCCAGGTGCCAGTGTGTGGCTCAAGTGGGCTGTGGGGGCCAGAAGCTTGTGGGGAGGCAGCAGGGGGGAGCAGCAGTGAGCCTAAAATGACTTCCCCTGCTCCAGAAAAAATCCCTCATCCAAGACCAGTCAGTTCCCCGGCTGCTGAACCAGGGAGGTCCAACCTGTATTAGGGACTAAACAGGCTTGACCCTAGATTAAAAGATAGCATGTATTCATCATGTCACAAGGTCAAACCAAAAACCATATTACACCTTAAGAGTCACAATTTGATCCCTTGTCTCCTTCTACAGAAGAAATCACCTAGCCAGCCTTATGCCTAGCACAGATTGCTTTACTTCCCAGTCTGTGCCAGTTTAACTGTTTCAGCAAACTGTGGATGCTGCTTTCCACCTCAAAGCCATATAGGTGGCTATATAAATAAAGGGGCTTCTTATGTTTTTTTAGGGTACATCTACACTAGCCCCCTAGATTGATCTAGGGAGGCTAATGAGGATGACCAGAATTGCAAATCAAGCCCAGGATTTAAATATCCCGCGCTTGATTTGCATGTTCCTGGCCGGTTGCCATTTTAGAAATTGACTAGCCCAAAGTAACTGCCCGTGTCTTCACGTGGCAGTGAAATGGGATTCCGATTTAAAGCCTCTAATTTGAATTAGCTGATAAACTTCATTGCAGGAGGAATACCAGTTAATTCGAGTTAGGGCTTTAAATCAGAATCCCGTTTCACTGCCGCGTGTAGACGCGGGCAGTTACTTCAGGCTAGTCAATTTCTAAAATGGCGACCGGCCGGGAACATGAAAATCAAGCGCGAGATATTTAAATCCCGGGCTTGATTTGCAATTCTGGTCCCCTCATTAGCCTTCCTAGATCGATCTAGGGGGCTAGTGTAGACATACCCCTACTCTCTTGTGCAGGTATTTAGGGCAAGTGACAATCCTGCCTTAAGTTTGTTTTCCTTATTTTCATTTACTTCAGAAGAGTATGGAAATGAAACTTGATTTGCCATTATCTGTCAAATTCATTTAATTTACTTATCTAATTCATTAAGCACATAAATATAAAATGATCTTATGAAATAAGTTGTTATACAACATCAGTAGCACAAGAAACTGCACAATACTTGTACCTTGAATTCATTCTCCTTGTCCTTGGTCCCTTTGTGGAATGGCCTGTCATATCGGAATCTCCAGATATGGTTCACTTTATAAAAACTCTTGATGTTATCTGGGATGCCTTCTCTCTGCAGGACCTCCTGGCTTTCAGGAATCGGAGTCACTGCATAGATCTGCAAATCTACATGTAAAAAGTTAAGGGCCAAACTAACTTATTACCAGCAAAATGAGTAGGATTGTTCTGGAAGTTTAAAGGAATAAAAATTCGTTCAGTTCACATCCTTAAGCTTTCAGACCCTTACCTGTTTTAACAAGTCACATTTACTTCTATAATGCAGCTATTTATTATATGAAAATTCAAATATTTAACAATGGATAAGTCTTTTTTCACCCATAGCTTATGATGCCATCCTCTGTAAATCAAAGAAGTAGAATTACTGCAACTTAAACTGACATATTAGTGCTCAAAGTGTGGCAGCTCTACAAAGTAATTCTAATTAAATCAAAATGTTTAACCAGTGATCTCCTAATTAAGGTTTTTAAAACAAAAAACAATAAAATGTAGAAACATAAAAGAATGACTGGAAGTAGTTTACCTAAAGAAATTATTAATAAAAAGTGTTAGAAGTTAAATTGTTCCCTGATGCAATTCCAATAATTTCAGAGGAGTTACATCACACATGAATTTGGCTGTAACAATATAATTTTTGTTCAAAATGTGCAAAAACTAACTGCAGAGTATGATCTTGTGAATGTATGGATACACTGTGCTTCTGCCTGAAAGATGGTCTCATCTGGCTGATTGGCATGTTGCATAGCAATGGCATGTGGGAACTCATTCAACATTCGCTGTTGGAAAGCCTCCAATCTCTCATAGTCATGTCCTCGGCAAACAAACTCCTTATTCTGTACAGAAGAAGCAGAGCGAGTTAAAATAAAATAACTGGCTTCTATCAAGTAGATTAAGACACACTTTTAAAAGAAGGCTTTTTGGGGATGCCTACTGCACTATGCCAATGAAGAAAAATGTAAGTAACAAAACGCAAATGGAGAAAACAAATATAGGAGAGGAAGTGGTGGAGTGAAAAAGGAAAGCAAATGTAATCAAGACTTATAGAGTATATTTTATTGCTCAAGGCATTCTGAAAAATCTAATCATTACATATTTTGGCAAGGAGAGATCTGAAAGACAAAAATGGCTTTTACTAGCTGAAAATATGCACAGGTAATGTAAAGTAATGGATGGTGAATGGAGGTTCATAAGTGCTTTATGTGGCAAACTGAATATTTTTTCTTGTTAACTCCAAAATCTTGCTTTATAGATATGCACCATGGAGAAAGGGAATGAATAAGAACCTTCAAAATGTATCCTTACTACCTCTCTCTCTAAACACTGCACAGAACACCAGTCTGATATATTCTGCCTGCCCAGCCTTGGGAGTGCGGGGGTGGGGGGGGGAGAGGGGGGAGGGAGTGAATGAGGGGAACTGAGACTGTTTCAATTCTGAGTCTTCCACATAGCTGCTCACTATTCCCCTGCACCACCAGGTCAGTTTGGCTTCCTTAAGCATTTCTGTGTACAACATGAACCTCACATCAATCGCTAGATGCCAGGAGCTGGCATTCCCAATGCAACAGTGATTGTTTACAATGGTTGTGCTGATACAGGTTGAACCTCCCTGGTCCAGCATGGTCCCAAACAACAGAATTTGCTGGACCAGGGGAGGTGTCCCTTGCCATGAGCCAGCTGGCTGCCTGCCTCTGGTCTCCGCTAACTTCTCCTTGCTCTGCTGCTGTTAGCTCAGCCCCAGGCTGCCTTTGCTTGGCTGTGGCCCATTCTGCGGTGTGCAGCCAGATTTCCCCAGCCCTATACAGCAGCCGCAGGCAGCTGGGTTTCTTTGGCCCCCTGCCCCATGCTGCTGCTGGCTGTCAGGGTTCTCCAGCTCCATGCTGCCATGGGCTGCCAGGAGCGGCTGGACTTCTCAGGCTCTCAACCCTACACTGTTGTAGGTGCCTAGAATTCCCCAACCCCCAGCTTTGGGCTGCTGTGGGCTGCCAGGATTCTCTGGTCCCAACACTGTTTTTGGGCTCCTCCGGCCCCACTCTCCCATGCCGGGCTGCTGACCTTTCTGCCATTAGGCTCCAGAGCTCTCTGGTCCAGGGGCATACATTGCCGGACTAGAGACTACCAGTTTTCAGAGGTGCAACCTGTAGTTGCAAATGCTATGGAAATAGTCTTCTTCATCAGCTTCCTAAACTCCTGGGCAGGGCACATAGGACTTTAGACAAGGCCTCATCTTTGTCTAATACAGGATTTTGTCCAGCCTACCAGAACACATTTGCTATTCTCCAACCTATATTGTTAGATAAATTCACTTGTTTTATCTGTATTTTAGCAGTGATTTTGCAGAGCAGTATTTGCTAAAAACAATCATTATCTCTGTGAACTCATGAGAACATGAACAGAGATGCTGCACACATCTGAGAGCTCCAGCCTTTCTTGTGAACTGCTGTGGGTGAAATACGCTCTGATAATCTTGCGTGCAAATAAACATAGTAGCTGAGGACACTTAGCTAGGGCCTTCACAACAATAATTAACAAGCCACTTGCCTTCAAAAACAATGAGGCGGATATAAACAATAAGTCTGAAGTGGGCTTGCAAAAATAACACAGTAACTCTGTTCTTTGTAGTTTAGCAGTGTTACTTCCAATTAACTCACAGAGAAAATTATATTTAAAAAATCAGAGACAAATGTACAGAAAAGTAACCATTGAATATCTAATGGGCAATGATTTTTTTCAACAAGATTTATTTTATTTATTTTAAAATAGATTTGTGAAAATGGCTTGAACCAAATAGTTGTAATATATTCACCCAATGTGTTTTGTGTCACCTTTCCGAAAAGGGGAAGGATTTTCATATTATACTTACAAAAAGCAAGACTGTAACTTCCCCTAATGGCCTGCACAGGCCAGTAAGTATGCCCCAGCTTCTTTCCCTTCAAGCTAGCTCGGCGACTGCTTTGTTTCAATGTGTGGGCTGGGGAACACAGAGGAATGGGATCTAGGACACAAATTCTATGGAGAGTGGAAGGAATCTTTCCTCTGTCTCACAAGTGCCAGTCAGCACAGCTGGGTCAACACGAGGGGAAAACTCCAGTACAAATATTCAAAGGCACCTAAGTTCCGTTTTCAAGAGTGACTTTGCACTTCAAAGCCTGAGTCTCACTTAAAGTCAATGGGAGTTAAGACCCTTAGTACCTAAGACACTTTTCAAAATGAGCACTACACAGCTTTGAAAAAGTTATCCTTAGTCTGTACTTGGCTGAGCCATGATTTTATCTGAATAATCTGAATAAGATTGAGAAGAAGAAATATGTGTTTTATATTCAAAGCTTTGACAGAGAAGAGCCTGACCAGTGCACCAGAGTATTAGAATCACATTACATTTCCAATCAGCAATAAGGACAACTACATGTCTCTTCTACAGTCTTGAAAGCTTCCAAGAATTTTTGTGAAGTTATTTTCCCATTGGAAGATCAGGTATTACCTTGTTTGGTTAGCTGATCGGTTATTTTGGAGGTAAGAAATCACTACACACAAAGGTCTTAGAATAATAAGGATGGACATGTTTTTATTCTTTAATCTTTCTGATTTACCACCTCCATTCTTACTATACACACCACCACACCCACACCCACCTAATATGAAACACAATCCCAAGTATTCTGCTCATTACTCAAGTGTTTAGCTATTACCGGGGTCCTGCAGAGCAGGAGGCTGGGAGAGTGGGGAGAGCAGGAGACAGGGTGGGGGGTTGAGAAGGGGCTCAGGGCAGGAGGCTGGGAGTGTGGGGATTGCAGGAGTCAGGATGTTGGATTGAGGAGGGGCTCAGGGCAGGGGGCTGAGGACCTGAGTGGTGCGGGGGGTGACGGCTGGGGAGTGAAGAGGAGTCAGGGTGGGGATCCCATGCAGCAGGGCTTTCTCTCCCCACTCCCTGATTGGCAGGTACTTTTGCACCCCCCCAATCTCCCACAGCCAGCAGGAGCATTTTCTCTCCCCACAGTTCCCCTAGCCAGCAGAGAAAAGAGGCCCCAGTTGGCAGGGGCCTTTTCTCTCCATCTAGCAGGGCTTTCTTCCTGCCCTCCTCCTCCGTTGCTGCAACCAAGGGCTGGGAGGTGGGATGGAGAAGGGTTCGCGGCAGGAGGGCGAGTTACCTGGTCTGGTGGCAGGCAAGATGGTGAGTCCCAGCTTCACCTGGCCACTCTCTTGGTAATACAGATGCCCCCAGTAGTCATTCTGCAGTACAGTTATCTCCTGCACTCGCTGCCCCCAGTAGCCGTTGTAAGTATCATGTCCCTCCTCTCTGCCCCATCCCTTTTCATGTTATGGAAAACAGTTCCATTTCAAGGACTCCCCATTTTCCTAGCACAACAAACTCTGACCTTGCTTTAAGTTAGGAGAAGAGGAAGCTGCATACCAAATTTGGTGGCCATAGCTTTTACCATTTAGGTGTTCTTTAACAAATGTCCTTGTAGACAGATAGACAGTCTCACAAACTAAAATATACTCTAAAATATATACAACCCTAAAATATATACATCAGCATTTTCATGAGCACAGGGTAAAGGGGCGATGTTGATCACATTCCCTAATTGCCCCTTTGCCCAGTAGGATGACCCTCCCTTCCCCTGACACACTAACAGGTTTCTTGGCAGTTACCAGTAGAAACAAAGTGGGAGAAAGGTTCATGAGGGAGCTTTGATACCCTAGTAGCCCCATAGCATTTCCCATTTGTAAATCAAGACACATTTTGAGCTCAAAACATGTAGTTCTGGAGGAGCTGCTGTCCATTTCCGGGGAATAAATATCCCCTTCCCCACAGGGAATATTAGGGAACCACTCCACTAAGGAACTACTCCACTGGGCTATGTCTACATTGGCGGGTTCTTGTGCAAGAACTCTTGCGCAAGAACACGCCACAGTGCCATGTGCTTTTGCGCAAGAACATCCCTGGCAGTGTGGACACTCTCTTGTGCAAGTAAACTCTGATGGCCATTTTAGCCATAGGGCTTTCTTGCGCAAGAAACCTCTGCTGGGCGTCCACATTGCCCTCTTGTGCAAGAGCTCTTGTGCAAGAGAGCTTACACTTGTTAGAAAAGAGCGTAGCTCTTGCGCAAGAATCCTTCTCTTACCACACTTTACTGTAAATCTTCTTGTGCAAGAGCAGAACCCACCAGTGTAGACATAGCCCTGGAGTTTTTTCATCTTCTACAAAGGAAGAACTGGAATAAGACGTAATCAGGTTCTCAAGTACAGAAAGAGATGATGAATGACAGCATGACTGACAGAATTAGTGCATCAAACTGATATCGAATTTACTCACTCTCAAGAAAAATGGAAACTTTTTCCCATAAAATCCAACTCGGAAAAACTCTGGCTCCAAACGTTGTTGATCCATGATTTTATCATACAAGGAGGCTTCCATCATCTGAATAAGATCGAGAAGAAGAAATATGTTTTATATCAAAGCTTTTACAAAGAAGAGTCTGCTCAGTGCCCCAGGATATTAAAAGCACATTACGGTTCTAATTGGCAATGAGGAGAACTGGATGCCTTTTCCACAGTGGATTGAAAGCTTCCTAGAATTTCTGTGAAATTATTTTCACTTAGTAAGATCAGGTATTACCTTTGTTTGGCTGATTGATTTTTGGAGGTGAGAAATCACTACACACAAAGCTCTTAGAATAACAAAATTGTACAGGTTTTTTTCTTTAATATTTTTAATTTACTACCTCCATTCTTATTAAACACATCCACACGGATGCACAGCTACATGCCCCTAATCTGAAACCTAATCCCAAGCATTCTGATGACTACTCAAGCTATAACCTGGGCACTTTCATGAGCACAGGGCATTAAGGTTTGGGATTTTCCGAGAACCCTACCCTAACAGAGTTAGAAAACCCAAATCTAATTTAATGACAATAGAAGCTGAGTATCTAACTTGCTTGGGCTCCTTTGAAAATTCCAGTCTAGAACATTTTTGAAAATCCTTTCTTTGACCAATACATACAGTAGCTGATTCAAAGTGACTTGGTTTCAAAGTCTCCTGTTTTTTCTTGATTGATTCAAGAGACATCTTCTTTGTCAATATTTTGCAAATAGTGATAAAAACAAAATGATCAATATTAGTCAGTTATTGATACAATATTGTTAATTTGCCAATCCTGAAGATTCTCAGGGGAAAATGTAATCAGAACTAATATTAATTTAAATAGGGCAGCAATTATTTGAAGAAGCCTAATTTTTATACAAATGCTAAATAGTCTTCTAGTACCTATGCACTGAAAGACTATTTAGCATCCTAATCAATAGTGCATATGTACTGACAGACTGGTTAGCATTTCAAGATTCCAGATACTCATCACATAGATATGTCAAAAACCAAGTACATAAGCATGGTTAGGTCATGACGGGAACAAGAGTCACAGCATAATCTTTCAATTTTTTGTGACTTTTCTGTGTGTGCCCATGACCAGAGGTGCTGACAGACTTGCTGGGCTCCTGTGCAAGATAGGGAAGGGTCTGGCTCCATACTCCTGACACCCCGCCCCACCACCCCATCCCAGGCAGCTGTCAGAGCCACCAATAGCATGCCACATGGCTCCCCAGCAGTGATTTAAGGTGTGTCTAAACTAAACCCCTCTGTCAGCAGAGGGATGTAAATTAGACACATTGAAAGTGCAAATAAAGGGGGGATTTAAATATCCTGCGCTTCATTTGCATAATGGCGGCCACTGTTTTTTTCTAAGCGGGGCTTTTCAAAAAAAACCCTGGCAGTTTAGACGGGGCATTTTTGACAGAAATGCCCCGTTTCTAAAGATCCTGTACTCCTCAAAAAATGAAGAGAAGTTGTCACCACACAGTGACCCCTCTAGTTTCTTTTGTCTCTCGGCCTTCCTTCCACACACGGTCAGGATTAGGGCTGTTATTTCTGGGCAGAGGTACACAGCTATGAATGGCTATTGCTCCACTGTCACAATGAGGAAGACATGTTTTATTGAAAATCATGGAACAGGCACAGTGAATTTAGTAACTGGTGACTTTATTAAATTTACTGTGTCTGCTCCGTGGGTTCATATGCATTTTTTTATTTAAAAAATGCCGAGAAAATCTGCGCCCCTAAGCATTACTAAGGGCAAACATTTTTGTAGTACTACTCAATTTGTTTATTTTTATATGGATGGATCTATCTGTCCAATAGAACAAACTAAACATTAAAAAACATTTTAGTGGAACAAGAAGCCTCTAACAGGAAAGGAGACAAACCCCTCATTTTGATTCTGAATTGTTAAATTGCTATTAAAAAAAGCATGGTACTCGGAAAAATATTTATACAGAACTAATGATCCATCACTCTGTTTTTCAAACAATTAGAATAATGAAGGTGGGTGGCTGCTCATAACAGAGTGATTATGTGTAGTGTTAGCTACAAATATGAACACAAGAAAAGTACAGCTATGTATGCACTCATGTGTTAAAAATGTTTTGTAGTAGCAGTCCAACTGGATGCCTGCCCAAGTGGAAGCACTGAAAGTCTATCCATTTCCTGTTCTTCTGCATACACTCCAGAATACTTTATACATATACACCAGGGGTGGCCAAACCACAGCTCTTTCACAGATAAAACATAGCTTCTTGAGTAGCCTTATGTCTCCCCCATTCTGCACCTACTAGACTGGAGGAGGGGGAGGGATTCAAGATTACTGCTCTGCAGCAGGCAGGATGGTGGGGCTAGGTGCTTATACCAGAGATGACTGGTATAAGATGAGAATGGGCGGGGAGGGACACAATTTAAAGGTTTGCCTCCCCCCCCCAAAAAAAAGCTTAAGTCACAGTCCCTAGGCACAATCCCCTTTTACCTTAAAGGCCCCTCCCTACAACTCACATGTGTTAACCCTATGGGGAGAGGCAGCAGCATATGTAGCTGCTCCCATCTGTTTGCTGCTTCCTTGCCCCAAGGCCACATTCCCAGTTTGCTGGTTCCCACAGCTGCTGTGTAGAGGGGAGAGGCTGAGCTGCATCATGTAACTAAGTGAGACCAGCAAGCCATGGATATAATCTGGGGGAGGGGCACATGGGTCAAACTAGGGAGGTAATAGTGTAGTCGATTAAACTGATTAACTTATAATGAAAAATCTTTTAGGTTAATGCTACAGACTACATGCATTTCCCCCTCACTCCCACCCATACCTGCCAGTAAATTTTTTAGCAGGCTGGCCAGCAGCCCAGATCAGTCCTGGCTCATAGCAGGCTCGGGACCTACCCTCATGTGGCTCTGCATTTAAAGTGTATTAGGAGCCAGGTAAGCAGGCAGCCTGGCTCAGTTCCGGCTTGTGCTGGATCTGGGAGCTCAGCCCCTCCCCTGGACAGGGGCTGCTGCTACGCTGTGCTGCTGCCTCTGTATCAGAGGCAGCAGCGCAGGGCAACAGGCAGCCGGTCTGCGAAGGAAGCTGAACATAAGAACGGCCATACTGGATCAGACCAAAGGTCCATCTAGCCCAGTATCCTGTCTGCCGACAGTGGCCAGCACCAGGTGTCCCAGAGAGGGTGGACCAAAGACAATGATCAAGCAATTTGTCTCCTGCCATCCTTCTCCAGCCTCTGACAAACAGAGGCCAGGGACACCAATTCTATCCCCTGACTAATAAATAGCCTTTTATGGACCTAACCTCCATGAGATTATCTAGCTTCTCTTTAATCTCTATTATAGTCCTAGCCTTCACAGCCTCCTCTGGCAAGGAGTTCCACAGGTTGACTACACGCTCTGTGAAAAAGAACTTTCTTTTATTAGTTTTAAATCTGCTACCCATTAATTTCATTTGGTGTCCTCTAGTTCTTCTATTTAGGGAACTAATAAATAACTTTTCTTTATCGGCCCTCTCCACACCACTCATGATTTTATATACTTCTATCATATCCCCCCTCAGTCTCCTCTTTTCTAAACTGAAGAGTCCCAGTCGCTTTAACCTCTCCTTCTATGGGACCCTGGTTTTTCAATTGGCTCCCCTTGTGGACCAGCTCCCACCTGGCACCCCACGCTACTGCTTCTGCTGCAGAGGCAGCAGCGTGGAGTGGCAGGGGGCTCCTTGGGACTATAGAACAGTCGGGGACTATAGAACAGTCGACTGATAAGAATTCATGAGGTTAATCGACTATTCAATTAACCAATATTTAACATCCCTAGTTCATATGCTCTCAGCCCCGCCCACTCAGGTCACCTCTGGCTTTTGCTTTGCTGGGAAGAAAGTGTCAGGGCTTCAGCGCTGTGGGAAGAACCTGCAGGAGATCAGGGCTGTAGCCACACTTCTGCTGAAGCCCTGAGCCCTGGCAGGTGTGCCCTGGCGCTAGAACTTCAGAAGACTGTTGTATGTGGCTTAGGGGGTCAGTAAGTTTGGCCACCCTGGATATATACATTATAGGAAACAAATAAGAGTCAAAGATGGGGACTGCATACTAGTCATATTAGTCTTATAAGGGCAAACATAATATCCTAAGACCATTTTGTTAAATTGTAATCGAAAGGAAGCTCCTTATTCTGAACGACTAAAATACATCCAGGTACATTACCCTCATCTTGCTGAGATTTCTGTAGTCATAATAGCTCTCGTACTGCTCAGCAATCTTCCTGCATAAGATGATGCCATTCTCCCAACACTGTAGACAAACAGGTTATAGAAATGCTCAACACAGAGAGGAATCGTGCTTTGTGGCAATTTCAAATGGATTTCCAAGTACAGGCAGTCCCCTACTTACGCGGATCCGACTTACGTTGGATTCGCACTTACAAACGGGGCTTTCTCGCCCCGGAGCTCGCAGGCAGCGGTCCGCCACCTCGACCTCCGGGGCGAGAAAAGCTGCTCCCGGTGCCCCTGGTCTGCTGGGGACCGTCTCCAGCAGACCAGGGGCACCGGGAGCAAAGCCGCAGCCGCAGCGGGTTTGCTCGCGGTGTCCCTGGTCTGCTGGAGACGGTCCCCAGCAGACCAGGGGCACCGGGAGCAAAGCCGCAGCCGCGGCGGGGTCCCGCGCTTCTGAGGCAAAGAGCAAAGCCTCAGAAGCGTGGGACCCCGCCGTGGCTGCGGCTTTGCTCCCGGTGTCCCTGGTCTGCTGAAGACTTAAGAACAAACCTACAGTCCCTATCTTGTACGTAACCCGGGGACTGCCTGTATCTTCTATTATTGTTACAATTTCCGAGTAGCCAAACAATATAAGGTAGAAAATAGTTGTTGTGTGACAATTCACAATATGTTATTGAAAATCCTTCTTTGTAAGCTGACTGAACTGCAGTAACTTCCAGTTAATGAACACACTTGAGCTTAATACCCAATGTCTGCAGTACCCTGATAAGGGCAAAACTCCTTCACTAAACTTCTTGACTCTTTGAGCCATCAGGACATGTATTTCCAGAGTTTGTAGATAAAAGGAGCCATTTGAGATAAGACACACTGCACCACTTCAGAAGTTAGAGATCATTATAGAAGTGATATCCATCTCCTTCAGCATTGTATGTGGGATTTTTTTCAACTGGTTATACATACTTCCTATACAAAATGCATTTTACATATAAAAAATAGAAAATTTTGGAAAAAATATTCATTTCTTGATTTATTTTGGAGCGGGGGAGGGTGAACAATCTGGTGGAAAACAAGTTTTCCATTTCACAAGCTCAAAGTATCCTTACATTAGTTCTGACTCATTTGGTAACCAGTATTCCACACTAGTTTTAATTTTACTTCTTACAGCTCTCTACATGGGTATTACACCAGTTACAAAAAATAAAGTGTATCTCTCTATGTTTGTGTATCAATTATCGAGGAGAGAGATTTAATTAAAGATTAAGCAGAAAGTATAATTTTAAACAAGATAATATTGGCAGCCAATATTTCTGCCAGACTTGAGACCAATCTGAAATGGTTTCTGCCTTATTTAGGATATGATTTCTGAATAATAACAATATGCTATGATCTCCATTAAAACTTACCAACAGCAACATCTGAAATATTATTAGTTAGTGTTACTAGTAATACTGCAGCTGGTGTTGCTATTCAAGGAAGCCAGAATGGTTTTGTAGATAGAGCACAGGCTGAAGAATCAGGTGACCTGGTTTTTATTCCCAACTCAGTTTACTGCCCTGTGTGAATTCAGCATGTTTCTATCCTTATGTGCCTCAGTTTTTCCATGAGTAAATTGGGGGAAACAATACTATATTTTGAAAGTTCTCTGCAACTTCCAGCTGAACAGCACTATGCAAGTCCTAATCAACAGTATTTCAGACACCCTGTGTGGTCATTTATGGCAGGGGTGTCCAAACTTTTTTCAAAGAGGGCCAGATTTGATGAAGTGAACATGCGTGAGGGCCGACCATTTTGCCTGACATTCTTTGAACCATTAAAATTAAATGCAAATTAACTATTTTATGCAAAGTTTATTGCAAACGGCAAACGACATAACACCAACTATACATGTTGTGTCCAAATATATTTATAACTGATTTAGACCAACTGACATTAACTGAGATTTTACAATGTATTCATCTCAATTGAAAAAAAAACTTGCCTACACTAATGTGAAGGGTGAAACTGAGATCTGGACTGCAGTACATAGGCTAGGTCTGGTTCAAAGGCAGTCCCTGATCTCAGCAGCTGCGGAGTCCGTCCCTGATCTCAGCAGCTGCGGAGTCCGTCCCTGCACTCTCAGCCCCAAGGTAGAGGGCTTGCAGGGTCAGAGACGGGCGGAGAGCGCAGGGCACGCTGGCCTCACGGCGGCCCGGGGCAGGGCGAACCCGTAGCCAAGCGGGGGAGCGGGGCTGCGGACGTGCCCTACATGGTGGACTTTAGGACCGCAGCGGCCGCCATGGACGGCGGCGGCACGGCCGGAAGCGGCGCCAGTCAGAGGAGTGCCGGGGAGCCAGGAGAGGGGGAGGAAGCGGGGGCTGTCCCTGCACTCTCAGCCCCAAAGCGGAGTGCAGGGGCAGGGTTTGGGACCGCGGCGGCGGCGGCCTGAAGCGGCGCGCTGAGCGCGCCAGTTAAAAAAAGCACCGGGGAGCCGTGAGAAGCAGGGGGCCGTATTAAATCCGACCGCGGGCCGCATTTGGCCCGCGGGCCGGACTTTGGACATGCCTGATTTATGGCAAATGACAATTTTAAATGGCAGTTATTTCCCCAGATATAAGAAATAAACACTGTACGGCTAGAGATGATTTTATAGTTCTAATAACCATTCATGATAAAAATCAATAATCAAACCCACTTACCTTTCCCCTGTCAAAGTTCTGGATGATTGTAAGGTGAAGGTATTCTTTGCGTTGCCACTCTGTCTGCATGGGATAGTTTAGAAATTCTCTCAATGGTCGGTCAGACCATTCTAACAGCTCATCATACAGCAATAGAGTATAGGCAGCCTCTGTCAGACAAGTTACCAAGTGTTAAATGTAAACATGAAAAATATAAAATACAGGTTGAACCTCTCTAATCTGGCACTCTCTGATCTGGCAACATCCATGACCCGGCATTATTTTAGTTAGCCAGATGTCCACTTATCATGGGTGTGGCCAATTTTTCTGTGGTCTCATAAACCTTATTTATACCCACCAGTCCTGGCCCTTAGTGTTCTGTGCTGATATTTAGCTCTAATTTACCCCTAAATCTCTTCTAAGATCCCAGTAAGCAGTGGAAACATTGGTAATTCTGCTAGACAACATTAACACCCATAGCTTGGCAAATTCTCTGGTTTGGCACTGATCAGGCCCTGAGGGTGCTGAAGTAGAGAGGTTCTACCCATACCTCAAAAACCATGCTATTTAAAATGGTACCTCTCATAAGAGTCTCAAAAAGTTATAACTTTGACTAAAGCAACTACATTACCTTGGCTAGTAGCACAAGGTTGCTCTATACTTCCCATGATAGCATGCTGTTTTCAGTTGCTTATAATTTTGTCACACTAACTGGTTAGGGTGAAATTTCCTATGCTGCATGTCTGCCTCTGGCTGAATATTTCTGTAAGTTTCAGCAAAAATGGTAAAGTCATTATTTAGAATGAGATGTACAGTTTTCCCATATTAAAAAATTCTTACAACTGTTTTGCTGAGGTCCGCTATGCTTTGGAGTACAAACCTGAAGTTTGGCAAACCTAAACTTCTGTTAGCTATATGCCTTTTGCCAGCCACATGAAAAAATGGTCAAATTATAAGACACTGAAAACTCTGAGATGTTAAGTAGAGATTTGTAGAATGTAGCACCTAATTTTTTAAAAGATTCCATCTGCAGTGTACTGCCAAGTCTGAGCTGGAATTTCAGTGCAATTGCTAACTGTCTCTCCTGTACTCTCAATGATCCCTCAGAAGCATGGAGGAGGAGAAAGAACAACCTGATTAGAACACAGAGGACCCTAGGCAGAAAAGGAGAGGAGTAGGAGCGAGGAAAGCGGGTTGGGGATAGATGGGGAAGGATAGTGTCCGTACAAGAAGATGGACAAAGAGCTGGGGCAGGGAGGAAAAGAGAAGAGGAATTGGTACTAGGAGCCAGTCTGGGGAAGGGGTATGTAACAGACTAGAAAATGAGAGGAGGGCAGAAACAGGTACTGTTTAGACAAGGAAACTGGGACTGGAAAGTGGTGGTGAGGCCACTGGTATGAGGAACTGGGATAAGGAGACAGAACTTGTACAGGGATGGGATGGGAGGTACAGGGCTGGAAGAAAGGAGGTCAGAAGGAACTGTGCCCACCAGATCCATGCATCTGCTCCCTCCCCCTCCACCCCAAGTCTGTAATGAAACCAGAGATTCAAAATTCCCTGCTGTCAATAGTGTTAGAGACACTCTACACAAAAGCCCATGCCCGTCTACAGCTGGTCCACAAGTAGCAATAAGTTGCTATCCTTTATTAGTTACTCTGTTAGATTCAGTGGCAGAGAACTGTGCAAGTGGTTCTAAAGGTTCTAATCCTGCTGATGATTCTTATCATGGAATCAGTTTTTTCAATTTGCTTTTTTTTAAACCTAGGAAACTTGCACAAACATACAGATACAAAACTGTGTTAAAAAGAACATTATTAATATTGTGCAGTCAACCCCTCAAAGGTTAGGATATGACAAAATTAAGATTGTCTATCCAGTGTTCATTTGGCCTTCTTGTAGTATGATACATTCATTAATTACAATATCGCATAATATTTCGTCCATAGCCTCATTCCATGCACATGATGAATCATGCTATGGGAATGCATAAGGGTTGTGAAGTGTAGGAAATTGTTGTTTGTAGGACCCCTGCCTCATTTGTTGTAGGATTTGGAAGGTGTGTAGTGACTGAAAAGCAGGCAATGTTAATTCTGGCATTTTTTGAGTTCTAGTGCTTTTTCTTGAAACTTAAAAATGATATTTTAATATAGCTTTTAGAGTATAATTTTATATTTTAGATGTCCAATATACTGATGTATAGTTTTATTTAAAACCAATTGCTTTAAGATTGATATAGCTTTTTATATTGCTAATGAACTACTAAATCTAAATAAATACTACAAAGAACATTTCTTAGTGTTCTTTCCCTTTTCAATTTTTATCTTGCAATTACTTAGCTTTGGAAGTTTTCTGCAGTACAAATGTATATTCGCAAGCTGGACATATTGTGTTATATATAAGTGACTTATTAACATCACTGGGAAATGTGTGTCTAAATTCCCTTTGCACCACAAGAAAGCAAAGAGGTGGAGCTGATTTATGAAATGGAATATCTATCTGAAGTAGAAAGGTTCAAAAGTTAAATGAATGGAAATGGAAAGGTTATCTCATTTCAGTTTTGAGGTCTCTGAAGGGGATACACAAGGAACTAGGACATTGCATGTTCCATCCACGGGAGAAAAGATTTATACTAGATATTACATTTAAAAAGGCATTTTCTCACAAACAATTATTGCAATATGAACTAGTGTTGTAAATCATATTGTGAAGGAAGACAAAATAAATGAGTTTAAGAAAAAGCTGCTTGTATCCCTGGAATAAAGCAGCCAGATGAAATAAAAGTATAAAATATGGAGTGCTGGTAACAGAGTGAACTTTACTTCTTGTCCCCAGGCAACGACAAGGATCAAGGTTAAACGAACCATTTTATGTGTGTTCTTTTCACCAAACATCAATATGTAAGGCAAGGGGATGGACTACATGGACCTTTGTTTTTCAATGTAAGAACTGTTTCTGTTATAAAAACCAGTGCTGTTGTAACCCACACACCTAGGCCATGTCTATACTGCTTCCTTCTTCTGCAAAAGCCTATGCAAATGAATCACAGATTAGCATATTGCCGTGCTTCATTTGCATAATTAAGTTTGCTCAAAAGACTCCAAATTAATTATGCGAATTAAGCATGGCAAAATGCTAATCCGTGCTTCATTTGCATAGGCTTTTGCGCAAGAAGGAAGCAATATAGACGTAACCCCGGTGTGGTTCACTGTCTTATGCAGTGGCACCTAGACCAAAGCAACAGACAAGAACAAGAGACCTCTACAGCATGGGTTGAAAGGTACATGGCTTTTAGCTCAAAGAGTAGAGGCTCCTATACTAAGCTTCAGAGGTCCCAGGTTCAAATCCGCCTGGTGGTGGTCACTATAAGTGGGGCAGCTGGCCCACTCTGGCTGGAAAAAGGTTAAAGCAAACTGAAGGGAGCCTGCAAAAAATCTGGCCAATCAGGGAGAGGCTCTCAAGAAACCAATCAATCAGAAAGGTAGCTTGTATATAGGGAGCTGCTCAGCAGAATGAGAACAGTTGGGTCTTGATCAAGGTGGGTGTAGTACAGGACGGGTTCCCTGAGAAGTGCTTTGGAGAGAGAGAGCAGTGCTGGGCAGGCTCAGGGGCACTAAAGACAGAAGCTCTGGCCTTGATACCTCCAGACTATAGGCTGTGACACAAGGACCAAGGAGGTGCAAGGGTCAAAGGAAACAGGAAGCAGTAGAGAGAAGGGAAGGAGGGCAGGATAAGGCCACCACCAGAGGGCCTCTAGGCAAGGGCCCAGAGTAGTGGGCAGGCAGAGTCCCACCCTTTTCCCTTCCTCTTTGCCACCAAAAACATTGACCAGTACAGACTGTGCCTTGCCCCTAGGGCAAGGGGCTAGACTTTGCAGCTGCTGTTGGCCACAGTGGTCCATGAGGCTGTAGACTGCTACAGCCCCGGAAGGGGGTAGGAGACTACTATGGTGGGCCTGGCCAGAGGGCAGTGTCCTGAAGAGGATGCCATGCTCAGGGAGTGGCACAGGTCCAGAGCAATATCATGGGAAGAGCACAGAGAGATGATGGGTGAGACACCCACCAGAAGCAGGCACCCTCCTGAGGACTGAGCTAATTCCTGGAGCGACCAGCAGGAATCCCTGCGGCAGTAAGTCACAACCCATGACAAGTACTCAGACTATATTGGACACACCTATATAGATATTACCCACTCCAGTAACTCTGTATAGAATTTACTTTCCCACCAACAATAAATACCACTGCTGTGCATACTGTGTTATAGGTACAACAATGGATACATTATCTTTTGTGTCTACTGAATAGAGTTAACAACACTGCCATTTAAATGATTATATCAGCCTTCAGAGTTAACTCCCCATTCTGATAGACTGAAGCAGTTCAGACTGCTTGGAACAATGACTCTGTGAATGAAGACTCAGTACATTACTACTATTGGTTACATTCCTCCACGTTTTTGAGGATATCTTTGAAGCTATAAGATTCAGATGATTTTTTTAAACAGAAGTTTAATTCTGGAATTCAGTTATTCAGTGGCTTTAAAAAATCACACACAAAATAGCACTGAAGTGACCACATAACTTCATTATGAACCAGCACCTAATATCAATTTCCTGGATACAATTCTATGGCTTGCAATGTTTGTACTAGAAGTCAGACTAGACCTAATGGTTAAAATCTATAAATGAATGAATGGTGCCAAGCAGTAGGGAAATATACTATTTGGAGAATATGCAAACTTTTTTTTTCTCTCTCAGTTTTATAATCACTTTAAATGCATTAAGAAACAAAATGCTCCACTTTTTCTTATATGTCAGCAATGTATGGAATGTAGACGGAAACACATGTCCTACTGGTATTGGCTCAAATGATTCCATCTGAACAGGAAAGAAAACTTCGGTAATTCTATTCTTCATTCATGGCAGAAACACGTAAAAGCCCCGTTAATTGAACCTCAGTGCAGAAATGCATCTGATTTGACCAGCCCAACCCTTCACACTTTTTTGAAATTATTAAACAGAGAGAATGAAAAACCAGGAGTTGCCTCATTCATAACTCACTATGGGCAAAACTATGGCTGGAGACACAATCTGAGGTGCAGTGTAAGCCACCTCAATCAAGCAGTAGTACTAGGAGGCACTGAGACTCATAGAGGCATGGGTTAGTCAGAATTATTTTTTTCAATCCTCCTTGTTCCTGAGTGTGAAAGAAAAATAAATGTATTGCTGCCTTATACCAGCAATAAACTACAGTCCACCTCATGTAGCACAGTTACTCTGGGACGCAAGTAAGGAAAGTGGGCGCTGCATATTCCCTACCCAACTGCTGTGGGGAAAGTTAAGCCAGTGAGTAGTCCTTCATATTTGATTTGACTGGATCTAAGTGATCTACAAAAAGTAAAGATAGGTTTCTAAAAGCCTATGACCTCACTATGACTGTGAAAGTCACAATCTAACTCCAAATATTTTTTCTATGTTGCATGTACCAACAATTACCTGTGAAGTTTTGTGCTTTCAGATGCAGGTCATAGAGCTTATGGATATAGCGAATATACATCTCCTCCTTATTCAGTTCAGTCTTATAAAAATTCTGTAATAAAAATTATATAGATGGTAAAACAAAATGTTTGTGACAATGTAAACTAGTATAATAAATAGCTGAAAATTGGTGTTGCAAGTTATTTTTAAGTGTGCAGAACAAATGCATCAAACTTAATTCTGTAAAAATATATGCAACTTCTTGAAACTTGAAGGTTTACAAAAGCAAGCTATAAAAGCCAGTGCATACAGCAGTGCACAGTCCCTTATAAATAGGCCTCTTACATTTAGTTGAGATCAAATTATCCAGAATATTTTAAAAATTATTCTCCTGTACAAGAGGCAGAATCTGCTAGAATTACAGTCCCATGAATGTTTTATCTATTTTACTTGCTTTACTTAAAATAGCAATCCATCCATCTAAAAATATATTACACTTCTATCAGGCCCACTGAAGTCATTTAATTTCTCATTGAAAGCTCCACATAGATTTTTAAAAAAGTAAAGTACTCTGGCTTTTGTATTCATTAACAAAATATCTACTCTACTGTATGTCTGCCTTTCATTGTGTGATAGCACAATGCCAGGATCACTTTGGCAGCATTGCAAAGACCTATTCAAGTATTATAAACAAAATAACCCTGGGAAAAATGTGATTTCTTCTGCTTTGGTTTATGTTCATGAAACTGGTAACTGATGCACAACTATTGCATATCATGTCTTAACTATAAAAAAGTTCTACTTTGTATTTATGTCAAGAAGATGGAAGCAGATTTTCAGAGTTGCTGGTGATTTTTAGATATGCCTCTCTTAATGATTGACGTGGATGTCACATAAATAAAGTCCTGCGTGCGGTTTTAAAACTGTGTAGTCCATGATGGTCAATATTTAATTCTGTTTGTCAGAGTAGTACAGGCCATAAATCAGGTATTCCAAGGTCAGCAGTTGAAGAATGGTGTCTTATACCATACATTGCCAATGCTGTCACCTTGAAGATAGAATTATAGGGCATGCGCACACACAGATGCCAACATGCAATGCTTAATTTTGTAACTGGTCTGCTCAGACCAAGATGCTGCAAAATGTGATGGTACAGGATGCCCCTCCACACTGAAGATTATGAGTGGATCCATATTATTATGTATCCCTTTGGGCTCTTAGCAACTTGCCAATTTACCCCTCTGTTGGAATAAACAAAGGATATTCTAGTTCTAGACCACAGAGTCCCAAACTGTGGGTTACAGTCACAGAGCGAGGAAGGCAGGGAGGCACATTGTGAAAGAATTCCAGGGGAAGTTGTTGTAGGAAGTCAGAGAAAAAAATGTGTTACAGAAATAAGTGTATATTTTTAATTTATAACAATGAAGAAACAGCATGAGCTCTTCAAAGACATGTCCCTTCTAGGCCACCATATTACTGGAATCAGAGAAGCACAGCTAGCAGTGCAGCATCTGCTGAAGCATCTTTTAAAAGACAAAATACTAAAGCTATACTTGCATGTGTGCCTCGAACACAAGACAGCACCCGTCCCATTAAAAATAGTATTTTGAGACAATGCAAGTATCCATGCATGCAGATCATGGCAAGATGTGGCACTGAACTGCAATGCCAGACTGCCTTTACTAGCTAAGGACTAAGACTTCTGTTGCTCCTCCTGCATCTGTATTGCATAAGTTACTTGGTTCTTTGTTGAATAGTAATAGAAATGTAGCCGTGTTAGTCTGGTCTAGCTGAAACAAAAAAGAGGACTATGTAGAACTTTAAAGACTAACAAGATGGTTTATTAGGTAATGAGCTTTCGTGGGCCAGACCCACTTCCTCAGATCAAATAGTGGAAGAAAATTGGCATGACCATATATACCAAAGGATACAATAAAAAAATGAACACATATGAAAAGGACAAATCAAATTTCAGAACAGAAGGGGGGTAGGGAGGGAGGTAAATGTCTGTGAGCTAATTATATTACAAGTGATAATTGGGGAAGCTGTCTTTGTAATGGGTAAGATAATTAGCGTCCTTGTTAAGACCTAGGTGTAAAGTGTCAAATTTAAGCATGAATGACAGTTCAGAGGATTCTCTTTCAAGTCTGGTGTTAAAATGTCTTTGAACAAGGATGCAGGTAGTTAAATCCTTGAGACAATGCCCTTTCTGATTGAAATGGCAAGAAACTGTTTTTTCTTTGTGATACTGTCTAATACCTGTTTTGTGGGCATTGAATCTTTGGCGAAGTGTCTGAGAAGTTTTTGGAGAATGTTGGGGATAACTTCTTGGTACAAGTGCTGAAGGATCCGACCAGGGGCCGTGCGCAGCTTGACCTTCTGCTCACAAACAGGGAGGAACTAAGGGTATGTCTACATTACCCCCCTAGTTCAAACTAGGGGGTAATGTAGTCATACGGAGTTGCAAATGAAGCCCGGGATTTGAATTTCCCGGGCTTCATTTGCATAAAGCCGACCGGCGCCATTTTTAAATGCCGGCTAGTTCGGACCCCGTGCCGTGTGGCTACACGCAGCATGGACTAGCTAGTTCGGATTAGGCTTCCTAATCCGAACTAGCTGTACGCCTCGTGGAATGCTAAACGTACACAAATCCATGAAAAAGCTAAACGTACACAAATCCATGGGTCCGGACTGAATGCATCCAAGGGTACTGAGGGAGTTGGCAAATGTTATTGAGGAGCCTTTGGCTATTATCTTTGAAAAGTCGAGGCGATTGGGAGAAATCCCGGATGATTGGAAAAAGGCAAATGTAGTGCCCATCTTCAAAAAAGGGAAGAAGGACGATCCAGGGAACTATAGGCTGGTCAGTCTTACCTCGATTCCTGGAAAAATCATGGAAGGGATCCTTAAGGAATCCATTTTGAGGCACTTGGATGAAAGGAAAGTGATTAGGAATAGTCAGCATGGATTCATAAAAGGGCAAGTCGTGCCTGACCAATCTGATTAGCTTCTATGATGAGGTAACTGGCTCGGTGGACATGGGAAAGTCAGTAGATGTTATATACCTTGACTTTAGCAAGGCTTTTGATACGGTCTCCCACAATATTCTTGCCAGCAAGTTAAGGGAATGTGGATTGGATAAACGGACTGTAAGATGGATAGAAAGATGGCTAGAAGGCCAGGCCCAGCGGGTAGTGATCAACGGCTCGATGTCAGGATGGCAGTCGGTTTCTAGCGGAGTGCCCCAACGTTCGGTTATAGGACCAGTTTTGTTCAATATCTTTATTCATGACCTGGATGAGGGAATGGATTGCACTCTCAGCAAGTTTGCGGATGACACTAAGCTAGGAGGAGAGGTAGATACGCTTAAGGGCAGAGATAGGGTCCAGAGTGACTTAGACAAATTGGAGGATTGGACCATAAGAAATCTGATGAGGTTCAAGAAGGACAAGTGTAGAGTCCTTCACTTGGGACGGAAGAATCCCAATCATAGTTACAAGCTGGGGACCAACCAGTTAAGTAGTAGTTCTGCAGAAAAGGACCTGGGGGTTACAGTGGATGAGAAGCTGGATATGAATCAACAGTGTGCCCTTGTAGCCAAGAAGGCTAATGGCATATTACGTTGCATTAAGAGGAGCATTGCCAGCAGATCCAGAGATGTCATTATTCCCCTTTATTCAGCTTTGGTGAGGCCACATCTGGAGTATTGTGTCCAGTTCTGGCCCCCCACTACAAAAAGGATGCGGACGCATTGAAGAGGGTCCAGTGGAGGGCAACCAAAATGATTAGGAGGCTGGAGCATATGACTTATGAGGAGAGGCTGAGGGACTTGGATCTGTTTAGTCTGCAGAAGCGAAGAGTGAGGGGGGATTTGATAGAAGCCTTCAACTTCCTGAAGGGAGGTTCCAAAGAGGATGGAGAGAGGCTGTTCTCAGTAGTGACAGGTGGCAGAACGAGGAGCAATGGTCTCAAGTTGTGGTGGGAGAGGTCCAGGTTGGATATTAGGAAAAACTATTTCACTAGGAGGGTAGTGAAGCACTGGAATGTGTTACCTAGGGAAGTAGTGGAGTCTCCATCCCTAGAGGTGTTTAAGTCTCGGCTCGACAAAGCCCTGGCCGGGTTGATTTAGTTGGGATTGGTCTTGCCTGGAGCAGCGGGGCTGGACTTGATGACCTTCTGAGGTCTCTTCCAGTTCTATGGTTCTGTGATTTTGTCCAATGTACATAGCAGACAGACACTGTCGGCACATGATAGCATAAATTATATTTCTGGATGAGCAGGAATATGTGTTCTTGATCTTATAACTCAATAAGATACCATTATTGGACCTAACCAATTGAAGAAAATTCCTTCTGTTCTGAAATTTGATTTGACCTTTTCATATGTGTTCATTTTTTTTGATTGTATCCTTTGGTATATATGGTCATGCCAATTTTCTTCCACTATTTGATCTGAGGAAGTGGGTCTGGCCCACGAAAGCTCATCACCTAATAAACCATCTTGTTAGTCTTTAAAGCGCTACATTGTCCTGTTTTTTGTTGGATCTTTGTTGAATTTCATTTCTGGCTAGAGATGGAACATTCTGTGGAATGGACAGCGGCAACTAGCTACATTCACAGCTCAGAAAATAAAAAGAATTTGTGTAAATATAATGAGAAATATGCTACATGTTTTTTCAACAACTGATTCTAAGTCTTAATGTACAGACTACAAAGAGTATAACGCCTCCAAAGAAGATAATAGATATAAATTAGATATCCATTAACAGGGTTTTTATTTCCCTCAGAGAAAACTAGGCAGCTTGAAAAATTCATCAACACTTTTTTAAATAACTGTATAAAGCACAGACCCTTGCAGAAAATCTTATATTTCCTGCATGGTAGATATGGTTTCAAAAATTCACAGGGCCTGAAGTACCTACCAAACTATAGAGGAGCCTGGACAGCCCTCCCGTAACCAGAACAACAATGTCTGCAGTGGAAGGCCTTGTCCCGGCATTGTCCAAAGTATGGATCTCTAACACACCACCCCAGGTCTGATTCAAGCTTGGGCACGCACACAGGCCAGGGCAGAAAGGGTGCGGGAAAGTCAGGAGTGCTTGCTCAATTATGCATAACTTGTACAGGACAGTGAGACCAGGCCAAAAAGACCAGAAACAACCGGGTACTAGTATATCCCATTTTTTGATAAGAGAAAAATTCAAGAGACAGCCAGAAGAACTATTAATTAAGCACTTTTGCAATATTTTGGCATAGCAAAATGTATCCTAGATATTGGTATAATAGGTATCTTACATAAACTGTAGGTGATTGGTAGATATTACTAGAACTGCAAAGTCTCGCTTTGTTATAAATTGGGCTTAGTAAGAACAATCAGTGGGAGGGAATAAGCAGGATTGACCCACAGATCCTGCTTTCAATGTAACAAGAAGGAATGGACCCCTTCACACTGGCGAGCCCAGTGCCTGGCGTTCCGATGCATGGGAAACAAAGGAACCATGACCTCCTGCCTGATACTGTAGGTAGCATATGGGTGAAGTGTAAGTGAACTAGGCTTAAATTATTGTATTATAATAGTCTTCTATTACTTGCTTTTGCATTGCTTTGCACTGTATTAATTGCTTTCAATTTTAAACCTTAAATATTTTAAATTGTATACTGATTGTTTGTAAGGCTTGTAAAACTTAAATAACTATGTTAACTGTTTAAAACCTGCAATAAATAAGAAAATAGTTAAGTCTCTCTGGAGTGTTCTGGTTTCCCTTGGATCTAAAAAACAAACCACACGACACAAACCGAAAACAAACTTGTATTAAATAAAACAGATTTTGTTCCATGTTAGTGACATGGTTCAGAATGTCTGAAAGCAAGTCCTTAAAAAAAATCAATGCTTAGTGATACAACGAGATGAGTCAAACAGCACGTGTCTGATGTGATGCAGCTCCCAGGGTTCGTCAGATATAACCGATGAGTTGCTGAAGACAACTTGCTTTGCTATAAAGCTGTGACACCCTGTGCACTGAAGGAGAATGGTAATTTGAGACATTTTAGGAAGAAATCCAAAACTTTCATATTCTGTGGGATTGATGTATTACAATCTACATGGATAGTATCAAGTCAGTGAAGTTTAAGAATAGTAGTTAGGTCACATGAATCCAAAACACTGTACTTGATGCATGGCTTTTCAATTTTGTAAACTAGTCACACTCTTGCTACTAAGAAAATACCTAGAAAAAATATCCTTTCTCCTTTGTGAAGTTGTTGAGGGAGAAAGCTTTTCATCCAGTAAATTCTTGACTTTTTGCATTGCAACTCCTCTTCTAAGTTAAAGTGTAATGGCTCTCATGCAAGTGAGTGACAATTTGATATTTTCAGATTAAGAGTAGAAATCCAGACATCCCATGAATGATCAACAATCTTCAGAAATTCATCTTGTAAAGCATGTTAGCCTAGTGTGCAGACATCTCTGTAGCTGGAATAGAACTATTCTGCACATTAGGGTGGAATCATTAATCAGAAATTGGCCTTCCTGGGCACAAAAATAAATTTTTAGTTGTTTCCTTGTTTCATCATTCATAAAGGAAAAGGGGCAGCTGTACCATCAGTATCTTCATGAACTTCAGATCCCAATGAACCTGGGGTGTGTGTGTTGTGGATTATCATTTCCTTCATCTGAGATACAATTAACATGGCAGCACTGGCTGTGCTACTGCAAGGCAAAATGACGGACTTTTCCTGTGACAAGATATTGCAATGCATTTTCTCTAGGCAGGATCTTAGCAGATTTTAGATGCTTCTTTAGATGTGTAGGACTTACGTTCAGTTGCAGAAGCCCCGAAAGCTCGATTTCCATACCATTTCCACCCTCACATTCTTTCAAGTCAAATTTCTTTTCAATGGGGCCAATAAAAATGGAGTCGTGTTGCTTCCTGCTGACTCTCAGTAATTAATGTCAGTGTATTTCCCTAGTTTAAACTTGCATGGAACATCTTCTATCACGGGGGTGGGGAACCAATGGCTCAGGCGTTGGATCTGGACCCCAACTTCTTTGGATCTGGCCCCTGTGGCTCGGGGCTACCCTCAGCATCAGGGAATTGGTGCTGCAGTCCTGCAGACTCCCTCCTACCCAGACCCTGCACCTCCCTCTGCTCCCGCACCCCACCACCTTCCCAGATCCACCAACCCACTCCTGCACCCTCCTTCCCAGACTTCACACCCCAACCCCGCTTCCCCTTCCACACACTAAACCCCTCATTTTTTACCTCACCCCTGAGTGTAGGAGGGGAATGTGGAGGGTTTGGAGTTTTTTTTTTTTTTTTTTTTTTGCTTCTCACTTTTGTGCAGTCCCCAATTTATTTTTCTGTGGGTCAGTGGCTCCCAATCCAAAAACGGTTCCACACTCCTGTTCTATCATGATAGTCTCATCCATCGTATTGAACAGAGTTTTAAAATTTGTGTACTTTTTGCATAATTAAGATTCTTCACCTTCTACACGCTAAAAATTAGTTAATTCCTGGGGTATGGTAGAGCTACATAGTTTTGCCTTCTGATTGTTAGGCGTAAGTTGTCCTGGAAGAGGGAATCACAAAATATTTCTTAGCCTCACAAGAGATCACTAAAGTTTGGGAAATCTCACTCAAGGATGCTCTCTTAGCTTACTCCATGTTTTTTTTTATCCAATTTTTGTATCTGTTCATTTTATACACATTATGGCTCATTTCCAGTAGTAAACATTTACTTTAGAATGCAAATAACCAAGTGTTTTTACTTCCTTTTCAACCACATCGGGAGTAAGCAAGTTGTCCCATAATGAAGTTACATATACTGTTCCTATTTGGAAAGTAATGTGTTCATCTAGAAGAAATCCTTTATCCTTTGAAAACTTCTCCAGGAATAACTAACAATCAGATTAGTTTTTGTGCCCTAAAGCACAGTTGCATGGTGTTATAATAAAATATGAAACTTTCTGAGGTTTGTAGAAGTCAAAAACCTTTCAATGAATCTTGGCCTAAAATCAAAGCCCACGTCGCTGATAGGCAATGGTTAACAGAAAATAACAGGGATTTCCAATTTGCTCTGTTCACTCTAGGAGTGTTGGATGGTGATGGTGATTAGTGTACCTCAACTCTAAAATGAGATAAAGGCTCGTCAAAAGTGACACCGAATAGTAGGCCCACAAGAACATTTTCTAGCTTCACTGAGAGGGAATAGATAACTAATTCCTCAAAAGATATTTTGCACAAATAAGAGTAGCTGAGCCCTGTTAGAAAAAGGGGAGGACAGAGGCAGGAATCCAGGTGAGTTCTGTTGTGTATTTTTAAACAAGCCACAGACACTATTCTGTGCAGAATTGTACAAATCTTTTATTTGAATTTTCTGTGAAATTTACTTTCTTATAAGATTTACTAAACCACTGTGAGCCCATACTCACAGAAGTCTCATTATGAACACTGAAGTTAAAGCACAAGAAAACTGTATCAACTTCATTCTGACACATCCTGAACTTCATCCTATTCTTTCTATCTATCTATCTATCTATCTATCTATCTATCTATCTATCTATCTATCTATCTATCTATCTATCTATCTATCTATCTATCTATCTATCTGTTGTATTATATCAGCAGCTTTTAGTCATACCATCAAATTAAATAACTATGTACTGTAACAGCATGTATTGAAATGCAACCCATATTTGATGGTATAAATGTACTTTGTGAATTCACTGGCATTAATTATACCTGCAACTTGGAGTACACTGTTCACTGAGAAGTAAGTTAATAAAATGTACTTCTTGTACAATATATACATTTTTACTATGGAATGTTAATTTCTTGAATACAAAAAAAAGAGATAAGATTATTATACAAACCAACAGGCTAACAGTGCAGCCAATCTTTTTACCATCCACTTCTCCCATTTTCATGCAGTCCCTAGAAATAAAGTGTAACAAAAGTCAGATCATCTGAATTGTGGGACAATACAGTTCCCCCCACTGAACTACATAGGACCACTGATTACAATACACAAAGAAAAACAGCCTCATATTCAAATGATGAAAATTACCCCCGCTCACTACCTAAGCTGCCAGTGAATGCAGTGCTTTGAAAGATGCTGGACTGACAGCCCTGGAGATTGAAGATGTAGCACTGGCATTTCTCTGAAAGTTAAGAGTTCAGTCTCCATGACAACTAAATCCTTCAGCTTTTCTCTGAAACTGTAAATAAGGATGACAACTGTGATAGATATTGATATGTGGATCTATCCCTTGGGGTCTGGAAAAACAATATCAGCCCTCGAGATTAAGACACTAGACTTGGTGATTGAGGTTCAGTTATTGGTTAAGTCACACAGTTCCTGCATGATCTTGGGCAAGTCAGACTTTGTGTCTCAGTTCCTCACCTATAAAAATGAGAATAACGATACTCCCTTTCTTCCTCCTTTGTCAAATTTAAGCTCTTCAGCTAGGAACTGTCTCTTGTTATAGGTTCCTGTAGTGTTTGTAACAATGGGTCTAATCTTGGATGGCACCTCTAGGCACTACTGAAATTATATTAATAACTATTTCACATAGGCTGTGAAACACCAGTTAGATGATAACTTCTGGTCACTACCAATCCAGAGGCAGATCTGAACCAGTAATCTAATAGTGACAATCTCCATGTTCCAGTTATCAAACCCTAAAGCAGAGCTACTCAACACATGGCCTGCAGGGCATATGCAGCCCATTTATTTGCAGCCCATGGGTGGGCGCTAAACCAAAAAAGTAGTCAATATAATGGTCTTCTGTTGATACGCATTTTAGTAGTTAAATTTCTGGACTGTCATTGCTCACTAAAAGTGCTGTCAGCACTGTTGGTAGAAATCAGGTAACTATTGCATTTTATTAATATCAGCAGAACTGACTTAAATGGGGCTTGTGTGTTGTGTAGTCTTGCCTTAATCTTTGTATTCATCCCCCTCAGTGTGAAAGAAGCAATTTGCATATATTTGCATATATATTTGCATGTATATGCAATCCCACACTTAAGTTGTGGCCCTTGGCATGTGCTGTGAGTATCATTGTGGCCCCCGGGGCTTCCAAAGTTGAGTAGCCCTGGCCTAAAGGATAATTTTGTTGTCTGAACTTTGAATGCTTTCATATGCTCATATAAATCATGTGATAATTGCTCACCTGTAGTCCAGTAACCTTTCCATTAGCCGAGTTACAGTGGCGATTAATGAAACACCACTTTCTCGCCACGTTTCCCGCTCAATTTTCTTCAGTAGACTGGAAAGAACAAACCCAAAAGCAATTTCAACATTTATTTTTATCTGTCTCCATGGCAACCACTTTACTTTCAACAGTATCTTAAATGCCTTGGCAATGCCTGCAATATTCACAGATTTAATTTTGGACTCTTCTCACAAGCAGCACAATTTACAAACAATGTCTTACCTAGGATAGGGACCAAAGAGTGGAATTCTAATCCAGGAAGCATTGATAAAGTAAATGGATTTTTAGGTTAGCTGTGTCAAAATGCATACAAATTTAATCAGATTTATAAATGTAGAAACATTGTAAAACCTTAATACCTCCCTCAAATTTACAACCTTTTCTGTTTTTGTTTTTACATTTCATTAGTTGCTAACACTTCAGAAAACAGAAAGAAATAGAAGACTGGAGCTGAGTGAATAAACTGACTTTTCGGTTGGGCGACCAAACCAAAATATATGCAAAAGAGTTGATTTGTTTCTAAATGAAAGTGATTTTTTTCTTGATTAAATGGAAAAAAAAGCCACAAAAACAAAAAAACATTTAGTTCAGGTCCACTCAACATGATATCTTCCAAATGAAATGTCAATTATAAAAAAAAAATTGAAATTGTTTATTTATAAAATGTCAAAACAAATTTCTCCTTTTCCCAATTTTTCCTCTTTTTTTCCCAGCCAACACCATTCACCAAATTCAACCTAAATTCACAAATAGTTTTGCACTTTCTGGCAAATGAACTATTTGACTGAAAATTTTTGTTCTGTTCTACTAAGACTGCTACCAAGAAAAGAAAATACTACATCTCAAAATTCTCTTTCAATCTTTAACTTAACATAGATTTTCCTTACTCACTCTACGATACTTCTGCACTCACACAATTTAACTGCAGTGTAATTGATACAGGAAAAAGCCTTTTATTGAGCTGTGATTTAAAAAAAAAAAATCTCCTTTAACTTAACAATTGCCTGCTTAACAATTGCATACCATTTTTTCCTGATAGTTTCATTCCTTTATGAAACCAAAGGATTTTGAATGGTAAATATACTGTGCCTAATTCTCCTCTCCCTTATAGTAGGATAAATTAGGATTACACATTGAAACGAGCACATTTCCTAGAGTACAGTAAAAGCAGTATTGTATGGGAACTGTCAATGATACTTATAATGAAGGTGCCCTACCATTTTCCTTTTTAAATCACTGATTTTGGTTGCATGTAACTAACTAATTTTTACCATTTGAAATAAAGCTTTCCACATTTCCTATCCACCTGAAGAAAGGTAAGATTTTTGAATGTTTCTGCAAAAATTATTCAATCATTTTGGAGACTAAGGTTTTGTCAATGGTAAAACATTTTTTTCAACCATTTATTTTAAGAATGCTAGTGCTTCTGTGCTTTGCTACACAAATTTAAAATTTGGCATGGTCATGGGTTTTGTCCCCATGAAAACTGATGAATGTTTGGTTGAGTCACCAGCCTCAAAAAACTGTCATTTGCACATGCTCAGTAGGTAAAATCTCAGAACATTTCTATCTGCAGTTATGAAGGCTGCCAGCTCCACTCACCTTCAACTACACTAAGCATGCTCTTTTGAATACTTACTTTTGCACCTTTAGTGTTCTTTTAACACCAGTTTTTGTATGCAACAAGAGGAGAATCAAGACTATGGTATACCTAGAAGACAATACTGACCACAAATCTCTCTTCACACTGTTCTACAATCTTATTTTAAATAAGAATATTTCAAATATTTAAAAACGAAAATATATTTAGTATGCTTCTAAAAAATTCATAAGTCTAACTTTTCTTTAAAAAAAAGATTAGTCTACTGTATATTTGACTTACAGAAGTCTTTATATGTATAAACAGGGCCCTGCCACATTGTGGTCAATTTCACTGTGGTCAATTTCATGGTCGTAGGTTTTAAAAATAGTAAATTTCATTATTTCAACTATTTACATGTGTTAATTGTAGGGATCCATACTCAAAAAGGAGTTATGAGGGGTAACAAAGTTGCTGTGGGGGAGTGTGCCTGGATTACTGCCACCCTTACTTCTGGGCTGCAGCTTGCAGTGACCCTACCTTCAGACTAGCAGCTGCTGTCTGAGGGCCCAGCTGTACAGGTAGCAGTGCCTAAGAAAGGGTGCCATACCATATCATGCCATCCTTACTTCTGCATGCTGCTGGTGATGGTGCAGACTTCAGGGCTGGACAGGCAGAGAGCAGCTACATAGGAGTAAGTGTGGTAATACTGCCACCCTTACTTCTGCTCTGCTGCTGGCAGGGTGCTACCTTCAAAGATGGGCACTTGCCCAACAATTGCTGTTCTCTAGCAGCCCAGCTCTCAATGCACTGTAGAAGTAAGAGTGGCAATACCGTGGCCCCCTAAAATAACCCTGTGACCCGCCCCCCTTGCAGCTTCCTTTCAAGTTAGAACCTCCATTTTAAGAAATGCTGCTCTCCCCCATGAATTATGTATATTATAGGGTAAAAGCACAAAAGTCCAAATTCACAGACACCTTTTTCATGGCCATGAATTTGGTAGGGCATACATTTTCTGCTTGAGAATGTGTGAATATTCTAAATATATTTATTCACACAACAAATTGCTTTCTTCAGTTTGACAACTTAATGACACCTCCTTTGCATCATTCATTCACCTTTCAAAGAAAATGCACAGAGCAAACATGCAGAACAAAAGAGCCTCTCAAACACATCCCCAGGCTTCCTCATGGCGAGATCTAGCTAGAATTTGAGAGAGATGATTGGTGTTGCAGTTAAGTTTCTGTTCACTCCTACACATTACATCAGAAACTCTATATTCATTTTAACACCTCTTCCCTGTGATCCCTTTACCACTGCTTTCCATTCATTGCAGCACCCACCCACACCATTTTTCTCTGACCTGGAGTATGCCTGCTTTTATCACTCAGTTCTTGTTAGACACGACCTGTTGCACAGCCTACAGATGGAGAGTGTGGTGATATACTGTGCAAATATGATCAACAGGACATATAGTGCAGTGGAACCTGACTCTGCATTACTGAGAACACTTCTGCCTGGCCTCACTACTCTTGCTTCATAGCTGGAGTAACTCAAAAAAGGAGAGCATGATACTCCTTGCCTCAGTAGCATCCTCATCATTACCCTGCACTCTAAGGGTATGTCTACACTACAAAGTTAGTTCGAACTAACGGACGTTAGTTCGAACTAACTTTCATAGGCGCTACACTAGCGCTCCGTTAGTTCGAATTTAATTCGAACTAACGGAGCGCTTAGTTTGAACTAGGTAATCCTCATTCCACGAGGATTAAGCCTAGTTCGAACTTACTAGTTCGAATTAAGGGCTGTGTAGACCCTTAATTCGAAATAGTGGGAGGCTAGCCCTCCCCAGGTTTCCCTGGTGGCCACTCTGGCCAACACCAGGGAAACTCGTCTGCCCCCCTCCCGGCCCCGGACCCCTTAAAGGGGCACGGGCTGGGTACAGTGCCCGTGCCAGGTGCAAGCCTGCCAGCACCCAGCCAGCAGACCCTGCACCTGGCATGGATCAAGCCACCCACCCGATGTCCCCCAGTCCTCCCCCTCTTCCCGGAACCAGGCTGGCGGCTCCCGGGAGCTTGCCCGGGACGGCAAGAGGCGGGCACCCGCCTGGGCTAGTGCGGACACCGTGGACCTCATCCACGATCTCCGCACTAGGCACAGGAACGTGGCCGGCTAGGGCAGGAGAGCTGCCAGCTTGGCCACCCAGGAGCAGGAGTGCATGAAAATCAAGGTGGTCCACTGAGACCCCTGACCCTGAGCCCTGAGCTTACAATGGCCGTCCTGGGTCGGACCAAAGGTCCATCTAGCCCAGTAGCCTGTCTGCCGACAGCGGCCAACACTAGGGACCCTGGAGGGGATGGACCGAAGACAGTGACCAAGCCATTTGTCTCGTGCCATCCCTCTCCAGCCTTCCACAAAACTTGGGCAGGGACACCACTCCTACCCCCTGGCTAATAGCACTTCATGGACCCAACCTCCATGACTTGATCTCACTTCCCTTTAAACTCTGTTCTAGTTCTAGCCTTCACAGCCTCCTGCAGCAAGGAGTTTCACAGGTTGACTCTGTGCTTTGTGAAGAACAACTTTCTGTTACTAGTTTGAAGCCTGCTACCCATTCCTTTCCTTTGGTGTCCTCTAGTCCTTCTTTATGGCAACTAATGAAGAACTTTTCTGTATGCACCCTCTCCACCCCACTCATGCTTTTAGAGACCTCTATCCTGTCCCCCCTCCGTCTCCTCTTTTCTAAGCTGAGACGTCCCAGTCTCTTTAGCCTCTCTTCATATGGGACCTGTTCCCAACCCCTGACCATTTTAGTTGCCCTTCCCTCTCCCAGCCTCTCTCTTCCCCTCTCCCACCTCCTTTTCCCAGTCTCCCCCAGTTTTGTTCAATAAAGACAGATTCCATTTTTGAACACAATTGTCCTTTATTTTGTACATCAAGAAAAGGGGCCAGGGAAGGGTAAGTGGAAGGAGGTGAGGGAGGAATGGGGTACACGTCCCTGATGGGCAGGACTGGGCTGGCTCTGCGGGCTTTTGGGGTGGAACCTCTTCTGCAGCCTCCCAATTGCCCCCTCTCCCCAGATGGCAGCCTGCGGCAAGTGCAGCCGGTCTGATGGCCGAGTGCTGTTATGTGCCAAGTGTGGGTACTCCGGGCACTCCAAGCCAGGACTGCTTTGCAAGCGGGGCACCCCTAAGAACTGTCTGTCCGGGGTGGGAGTCGGGACCCTTTAAGCACAGCCCTCGGCTAGCCTGAGACAGCATCTCCACGCTCTAAGTCCTCCTCTGATGCCCTGCCGGCACTGCTTCCGGCCATCCTTAAGCCTGGTTCAGGGTCCACTTAATGTGGACATGTTAGTTTGAATTAGCAAAATGCTAATTTGAACTAGTTTTTTAGTCTAGATCCGTTAGTTCAAATTAGCTTAGTTCGAATTAATTAATTCGAACTAAGTTAGTTTGAATTAACGTTGTAGTGTAGACGTACCCTAAGAAATAAGGGAACAGGTGCCAAAAGACTTAGATTTGCAAAGTGTGGAAGAATGTGCAGTCCTTAGTCCTGGGAGCAGCCAGACTTAGTCCTGGGAGCAGCCAGTCTTGTACACAACCACTTTGTCATATGAAGGTCTTATTGGCGAAAGAATTGGTACTTCCCCAATTGATTTGGGCACTGAAAGTTAGCTGTCAGCAGTGAGCTCTTTTAGCTGAATGTGAGGATTAGCCAACCAAGCTTGTAGGTAGATTAATGAGTTCAGGTGGATTGTGGTAGGATGGACTGATTGGCTCATCTAGTTGGCTGAGGGGAGTGAGGGGCAGGCTCCCGCACCCCACCACTACTCTGGCTTCTCCCTTTAAATGTATTGGCTAAGAATACAAGGCATTTCTATCTAACAATTCTCACTCTAATGTGATAACTTTTGAATGCTGCACCTAGTCAATTTCAGAATTTCAGGATCTGTTAGTAGGCAAATCTTATTGATTTTGTAGAGATTCAGAAAACTGGAAGAGAAACCTGTCAACAGATGGATATCTTGGCATCTACTTAGCATACCCAGCAATTACAACCACTTAGTACCTGCTTATAGATCAAAGTATTGGTCGATGGTCGGCATTAAGATCTTCCAGTATAACAACAGCCCATCTCAGCTCTACCCATCCCCCTAATATAATTTGAAATGTGGACACCATGAATGACTTATCTCCAAGAGAGAAATTGTTTAAATTTCACATTAACAATTTAATGGAGACTGGGGATTCTTTTTCTGTCTGGATTAAATTAGGCAGCAAATAGAGCAATTGATCCTTATTCACAATAAAACATCCATGGCTCTGTCTTTAGTACCATTCATAACAACTAAGGCTGTAATCATGTCACAAAAGTCACAGAATCAATGACTTCTGGAGACCTCTGTGGCGCTGGAGTTGTCAACAAGTAGCCCTGGAACTCCTAGCCCCCGCAGGCAGTGGGGGGAACTGTGGAGCATCCACACATGAGAGGGCTTCCCATAGCTGCCCAGCCATGGCGGTCAGCAAGGGGACTTCCCAGCAAGTGTGGGTGTGGAACACTCTTCCCTCTCCATTTTGTCATGAACATTTTTAGTAAAAATCACAAACACACCATGGACATCCGGGAATTTGTTTATTTCCCATGATCTATCTATGATTTTTACTAATATCCCCAACAAAACCTGAGCCTTACAAATGACATGACTGTGAGACATCTACCCTGTGGTCACTTCTAAATCTCCCTGGATAATGTTTGTGAAAAGGTGAATAGCAGCAATGTTTCTCCTTTTGCATTTTGTAGGATATAACATCAAAACATTATAAACATCAAAACTCCAAGCATACAACACTTTAAAGATTTTGTGGCTATAAAAGCATGATGTGTCTTCAGTGGAAAAGTGCTTATGGATTGCTCCAAAAATTAAATTAACCCAGGAGTGTGGAGATATCATGAATCAGAAAGCAGTATATCTCCACAGGAAGAACAGGACAAACACCCAAATAATATTTAAATAGATAGGCTGTGTCCAGACAATGCATGTGGATTATCTGTGTCCCCTTAACTCCACACAGTCATACAACTACTAAAAATTATTAGCAGGTAATTTGAAGGTTCATACTTTTCAGGTATCTAAAAGGGTGTCATGAGGAGGGAGAAAACTTGTTCATCTTGGCCTCTGAGGATAGAACAAGAAGCAATGGGCTTAAACTGCAGCAAGGGAGATTTAGGTTGGACATTAGGAAAAAGTTCCTAACTGTCAGGGTAATCAGACACTGGAATAAATTGCCCAGGGATGTGGAATCCCCATCTCTGGAGATATTTAAGAGTAGGTTAGATAAATGTCTATCAGGGATGGTCTAGACAGTATTTGGTCCTGCCGGGAGGGCAGGGGACTGGACCCAATGACCTCTCGAGGCCCTTCCAGTCCTAGTATTCTATGATTCTATGATTTGATCATGTAAAATGAGTGTAATTCCATTTCCCAAAACAAAGCTACAACCGCTTGAAAACTGTGCTAGTAGTTTCCACTTCCTCGAAATAATGTGCACATCATTTTATTATCACCTCATTCTAATTATATGAGCTTTAATTTTAAATCAAGAAGGCATGTGTCACAAGCCTCCAATACTGTAATAGCTGCTTAAATTGATGGGAGAAAATTTCAAACTCCTTGACAGGAAGAATGTGATCCCTTGAAATAAAGACTACGAAGCTTTTAACATTTTCAGGATTCTCTTCAAATCACCTATTACAGTATTGTCACCCAAACCATTTTCGATCCATATGCACCTATGCCTGTCCAGCACGGACAAGTACTATAAGACTTATAAATTAAATTACACATAATTATTCTTAAGTAACTTGGTTGAGAAAATGCTTTACCCATTCTTCTACTACCTTTTCAAACACAGCTCAAAAACAACACTCAGTTTTTTCAACAATATATTTTGGATACCAATATATTTTCTGAGATCACCTGAAGTCATTCCAATCAATTAGTCACACACTTGTGCACTCTAGAAAATGCAGGTTTGATAACTTCATAAAAGAACTTCTTTGTTAATGGTGTTATCTTAAAGTCATGCTAACTAACATTTTTTTAAAACTTTCTTAGCTTTAATTATTTTATTTGATCTATTTTAATGTATATTTTTAATATACACTGTAGCTGTATTTTCATAATTTCACCATAGCTGATAAATTCCCCTTTCCTTTCCTGTATATTATGGGCAGTTACATTTTTTCCTCTGTGGAATTATACAGTATTATCTGTTTGGCATTTGTTTCAACAGAAATATATAAATGCAGTTTTTTTAATTCTAGAGCAATATCACTTTTCTCTTCCACTTAAAAAGGAAGAAAATGAATAAAGAAAAAATACTGTATGTGTAAAACAGCTCTAAGAAACACACATCTAAGATGGAATACACTGGAGGAACAATATATCATATTCTAAATGACTACTTATAGGTCTAACAGATCTCCCACATAACTGGAATTGAAATGGGGGGAGGGGGGAATCAGTTCATGTTTTTGTGTCAGTGATGGTCACCAGTTTCAGTTAGAATAACGCACGACCAATCCTAACAGTTCCATTATTAAGAAAGCATTTGTCCTCTTTCACCATCAGATTCTGATGTTACGAACAAAGGATATGCTAATTTTTGAAACACGTACAATGTCTAAAAACATTTATATATAGAATTATTACATAAGAATGATTTGTTCGGTCATTCTGTAATCTATCAGGCAGTCAACAAGTGAAACATTTGGACAACAGCAAATTTTGGTCAGTTATGAAAACCAATTAACAAACTGCTATTTATTAAACCCATGTTTTACAAACGTAATGTGCAAAATTTATGGTCTAACTGCATCCAACCCACTTACTAAGCATGTTTGGCTTTTCTGATTTTAAAATTAGTATGAGTTATAACAGAGAACAGTTTATGATGTAATATGGGCATAATCAGTCATGAAAGATACACTAAAGTACATTTTTTCATGTAGGGAACTAGCCTTTATTTCACAGGTTTCAAAAAACAGAAAGCATTCCAAGATCACATCTCTTTTGGAGGTCTTGTCCACAACAATATCTGATCTATCAAACTGAACACAATGCATACATTAAAAACAAGTTTATTACTCACATGCTGTTGAAGAGTTCCCGGTACGTTTCGTCACCTTTGCCTTCTGACATCAAGCTATCCAATTTGTCAATCAGTTTTGCCTCCACCTGGAACATATACAAAAGGCTTCTTTGTGCTTAAATTAGGTTTGAGCAAATTTTTAAAAAATGGATTTTTTTCTGTAAGAGGTTTTGTTAAATGGACTCCCTAATATTATCGTTAAGTAATGTAAATTTCAGGGTCATTTCATCCTCTGTCATCCCCGAGGACTAATATAAATGAAGCAATGTGACTTTAAAACTACAGGCTGAATAGCGTTTGCTGCTGCTAAGGCAGCTATCTATTTATAGAGTCAAACAAAAAAGCATGCAGCCCAACGAGACTGCCTGAATTCTTACTGCAGGGCTGCAAAAGCGAGTCATTATTTAGACCTTAGTATAAAACCAACCCTCTCTGCTTCCCATCCCACTCTTTAAATCTGGGGATTAACAGTTTGGGGCTCACAATTACTCCTACTGCTACCTACCCTGACTACAATGTAATGCATATAGCACACGCACAGAAATTCTAAGTCGTGTGTCAAGAAGAGTTGAAGAATAAAGGTTTTATAGCTGAAAATGATTGCATAAAATATTTGTAACTGTACTGATTCTTGAGAAAATGTAGGCAAGCGTAGGCTTTATTTATTCATACATAAAAAGAGAATAACCTCCCTTTCAGTGACTGAAAAGCTAGAGGAGAAACTATCCTGTTATTGAAATGCTCTATTAAATCATTATTCATAATTTCTGTGTACCTTTAAGCCAATGATCAATACAGAAAGAATAAAGAAGTCAGTGCTTTGCTTATGCAAAATCTGTTTTTCAATTAGTTCTCAGTAACATTTTTACAATTATTTTAACAATGTATTAAAAATGTGAGAGGAAAAAACCTTTATATCACATGATTCTCCATTCGCTCAGTTTGTTTTGTGTTTCCATTCCAATCCTTATCATTGCCTGAAACTAATTCAAATACTTCTGTTTTGCTTCATTTGAAACAGCAGGGAGGAGAGCACAGAGAAGTGGTTTGAGCAGCCTGAGAAAACTGAGTGGGAGCTGAAAGTGCAGATGGCATATTTAGCAGCCTCTTACTTGATGGCTAAGCTAGTACTTGAGAGGCAAGAATAGTTGGAACCTTACAGGACTTGGTTCTCATAAAATGAGTTGTTTGATAGCTAGGCAAACAAAGATCAGACATTATGTCAGTAAGCCATCACGGTATTATTCCTGAGTTACTTATTACTGTAGGGCTGCATCTAGACTGGCAAGTTTTTCCACAAAAGCAGCGGCTTTTGCGGAAAAACTCGTCAGCTGTCTACACTGGCCGCTTGAATTTCCGCAAGAACACTGACGATCTCATGGAAATGCTATGCTGCTCCCGTTCGGGCAAAAGCCCTCTTGGCACAATTGCTTTTGCGCAAGACAGCCAGTGTAGACAGTGCGGTATTGTTTTGGGCAAAAAAGCCCCAATCGTGAAAATGGTGATCGGGGCTTTCTTGCGCAAAACCGCGTCTAGATTGGCACGGACGCTTTTCCGCAAAAAGTGCTTTTGCGGAAAAGCGTCCATGCCAATCTAGACGCTATTTTCTGCAAATGCTTTTAACTGAAAAACTTTTCCGTTAAAAGCATTTGCGGAAAATCATGCCAGTCTAGATGTAGCCTAGTAGTATAAATTGAAGCAAAAGATAAAGGAGAAAAAAATAAACAACCTCACTGAAATCAACAGGAGTTTTGCCATTGACTTCACTGAGACTAGAATACCTCATCCTCATCTTAAATTAGCCACAGAAAAATATTGAACAAACGCACTGGAAAGCTCAGAGGGCCAAAGGGTCTTCCAGACCCACTAGCCTAGAATTCTATCATCTTTCCTCAAAAGAAGGTTGTTCTTTCTATGGGTACGTCTAGACTACAGGCTTTTGTCGACAGAAGTTTTGTTGACAGATACTGTCGACAAAGCTTCTGTCGACAAAGAGCGTCTAGACTACATTCAGTTCTGTCGACAAAGCAAGCTGCTTTGTCGACAAAACCCTGTAGTCTAGACACAACCCTACATGCAATAACACCTTCTGTCGACAGAACTCTGTCGACAGAAGGCATTATGCCTCGTAAAATGAGGTTTACCAGCGTCGACAAAACTGCTGAGTTCTGTCGACGTTATGTCGACAGAACTCAGTGGTAGTGTAGACGCAGGTATAGTTTTGTCGACAAAAGTCCACTTTTGTCGACAAAACTCTGTAGTCTAGACACACCCTATTTCTCCATTCTGCTAACAAGTTAATAGTTCAGTGCCAAGGCTGCTTGAGGAAAAAAAATCATTTCAATCTTCCCTGCTAAACAGCTTCATACACGGTACCTGTTTGAAGTTGCCACTGCGCCTTTGTTCCCAATCCATCATGTCATGGAAAATGGGAATCATTACATTCCGCAGGTCTGGCTGAGGTATCAGTGTCACTTCTAGGAAGGGACCAATGAGAGCTGGGATGAAGTGAAGTTTATGTTCCCCTAGAATTAAAAGGAAGCTGAATGTGAATTGGATTCACTCTAGGTGAGTCGCCAAATGATCCACATTAAACAACAGTATATGAAGAATTATGAAATGGCATTCTAAATGTTTACAGTTTGTTTGGCTGATAGCATGTTTGGCATGGGTTTTTTCTCAAACCCATACCAAGAAGAGGAAGAGGAAAAGCCACAAAAAGGACAGAATAGAGGATCAATGTGATGCATCATATATTACAATGGAGATCTGAGCTCATGAATGATAGTGAGCTGTTCACTCCCCATGTTGTTTTTGTTGGAAGGGGAACAGGGAGAAGTAAAGAGTTCAACAGACATTGTTTTAAGAACCAGGATATTTAGGGTATCTTTTGCAAAAAGATTATTCCCTTTTGCAGGTACAAACTGCTCCTGCATTTTTGCATACCCAAATATGGTTACTGCTTGACAGCATACACACGGTAAGTGGAGGAAAATGTGCTCAGATTTTGTGGGCAAAAAGAAGACAGTATAAATTTTGCCTGCAAAAATGGATGCTGGGACTGTTTTTCTCAAAATATTTTCCTTTAGAAAAGAAGCTGATGCCTCTGCCATTAACTCACCAGATTCTACTTGGATACTGTAGAGGGATTCCAGATAGTAGGTAAATTCATATCCCTCAGTACATATTGCACAAGGAGATTAAGTTAAATTTAGAGATTTACCCTTAGCTTTGAATTGTTTAGCTTCTGTCACTTATAGAAAGATCTTTGGGATTATTATCCTGTCTGTCTGAAAACTACAGAATGTGAGATTTTCAGAAGTACCCAAGTCATTTAAGAGCACAATCCCCAATGTAAGTGGAAATGTCTTGTTATATGATGTTATTCATTTCAATAGCTACTTTTCAATATCAAGTCCATAGTTAACTATCAAACTCAAGAGCAAAACCTTTTTAGAAAATGACTCATTTATTCACCTTATACACTGTCAGCACCTGGTTAACCACTGTGTTTCTCCAGTTTACACCAGCATTGATTTTAGCCAGAGTTACACAGATGGAAAATCACACCTCTGAAGTTTAAAACTCTACAATAAACTTAAAAATATATTTATTAAATCATTCTTTGGTTGCATCAGGTTTTTTAATTAATTGGATTTTGAAATGAACATGAATTATTGTTGCTTTTATTTTAATTGCATAAATGCATTGGTTCTAGGAAGATTGTACACTTTTAAATAACTAAATCAATTTCTCTACGCCTTATAAAATGCAAATCATGAATACTAAATAAATCCACTTGTACAGATATAATTAAATCAAATAAATTTCTACAGAAGGTGTATGCTTCAGCAGAGTAGTCCTCCATTCTGTGGTATAGCAGGATCCTTGCATACTCCTCCTCAATGAATACTGCTGGTAAGTCACCTAATTGGTATGCATTATTTGAATATTTCCCACAATAAGAAAGATGCTTTTCACACCAAGTTGTGTAGTTCCCTTGCTGAAAGGGTGACCTGTTGGAGAATGCACCAGTTCCAGAGACAAAACACTTGTAATCAAAGAAGGGAAGACCAAATATAGTGCCCATCTATAAAAAGGGGGGAAAAGAACAACCCAAGACACTACAGACCAGTCAACTTAATTTATGTGACAGGAAAGATAATGGAGCAAATAATTAAGGAATTCATCTGCAAACATCTGGATGATAATAAGGTGACAGATAACAGCCAGCATGGATTTGTAAAGAACAAACCAAACTGATAGCTTTCTCTGATAGGATAACAAATCTTGTGGACTTTAGTAAAGCATTTGATACAGTGTTGCATGACTGTCCTATCAATAAACTAAAGAAATACAATGTAGATGGGGCTACTATAAGGTGGGTGCATAACTGGCTGAATAACTGTTCTCAGAGTAGTTATTAGTGATTCAAAGTCATCCCGGAAGGGCATAAATGGAGTTCCATAGGGGTTGGTTTTGGCACTGGTTGTAGTCAATATCTTAATCAACAATTAAGATATTGGCATAGAGAGTATCTTTATTAAGTTTGCAGATGATACCAAGCTGGGAGGAGCTGCAAGTGCTTTGGAGTAGAGGGCCATAATTCCAAATGATCTGGACAAACTAGAGAAATGGTCTGAGGTAAACAGGATGAAGTTTAATACGGACAAATGCAAAGTACTCCACTTAGGAAGGAACAATCAGTTTCACATTTATGGAATGGAAAGCGACTGTCTAGGAAGGAGTACTGCAGAAAGGGATCTAGGGGTTCTAGTGGGCCACAAGCTAAATATGGGACAACAGTGTGACACTGTTGCACAAAAACCAAACATGATTCTAGGATGCATTAAACAGGAATGTTGTGAGCAAGACATGAGAAGTCATTCTTTCACTCTACTCTGCTTGGAGAATTGTGTCTAGATCTGAGCACCACATCTCAAGAAAGATGCAGAGAAACTGAAAAAAGATCAAAGAATAGCAACAAAAATGATTAAAAGTCTAAAAACATGATCTATGAGAGAAGACTGAAAAAATTAGGTTTGTTTAGTTTAGAAAAGAGATGAATGAGAGGGGACATGACAGCAGGTGTGCGACAGAGCACCTGCCCTGCACTGGCCCTTTAAGACCCAGAACAGAGAGGCCAGCTGAAGCTGTTAGGCTAATGAGAGCCCAGCTGGCAGCAATACAGAGAAGCCCAGTTGGCTTGGAGAGCCCAGCTGAAGCTGTTAGGGCGAGGGAGATCCCAGCTGACAGCTATATATAGAGAAGCAGAGGGCTTAAGTACGGGGGCCAGAGAGGGGCTGACTGTGGAGGAAGCAGGAGTTCCCAGAAGGGAGACCTGCTGGGGAGAGCCAGCAAGGGCTGGGAGAAGGCTAGCTAAGGCCACCCTGGCTAGGAGCCGGAGGCAAGGCCCTGGATTTGGCGGCAGATCACAGCGTGGCTTAGGTAAGCGGGGCCACAGAGATAATCCCAATACCAATGATGAGCAACCCATACAGACTGTAACTTACCCTGAGAGGGGCTAAATGAGGACAGTCAGGGGGCACTGAGGCACAGTGGGGGCTTGCACCCTGACAGGGTGTTGCAAGGAGCAGGGAAAAAAGTGTTCTGCTTTGCCTCTGATGATAGGACAAGAAGCAATGGACTTAAATTGCAGTGGGGGAAGAGGGCGTTATATTGGACATTAGGAAAAACTTCCTGTCAAGGTGGTTAAACACTGGAATAAATTGCTTGGGGGTTGTGGAATCTCCATTACTGGAGATATTTAAGAGCAGGTTAGACAGACATATATCAGGGATGATGCAGATGGTTCTTGGTCATGCTTTGAGGGCAGAGGACTGGACTTGATGAGGTCCCTTCCAGTTCTAGAGTTATATGATTCTATGATTAATTTTCCCAGCAGCTAGGAGGAAAGCAGGCAACCAGAAACTTGCTGTTGCTGCCATTCAACACCACCTCAGACTTTGGGTAACTCTAGTCTGAAGAGCTCTAAGATTATTGTTACTTTATATGTGTGCTTCATACTGAGTAAAGAGGAGGATTTTAGGGTGGAAGCACTTGGGTGTATCAGTCATGTGTCAGATGAAGATGCTGTGTGTCCCACTGATTTATTTCCTTACACCACCTGACAGAGAATAGTTACCATCACTTTGGGTTCAGATATCCATGGATAACAGCGTAGGAAGCATCGATTCACTTCTTTCCTTTGCTGGTGCTGTGGATAATCCTGCCCCTTTGGTTGCTGGCAGTTTCAGGGAACTTATGGTTTTTGGTGCTGATGAACAAGAACTGTCAGGAATCAGGACTTGCAGCTGAGCCAGTGTAGATACATGGCATACAGCAGTTCCCATCTCTGGGCAACCTAATGAGCACAGATGGCCTGTAGTAGGCTGCATAATTGGTTCCACTGCAAAATTAGTTGGAATAGTCAGCAGAATGGCTCTTATGTCCAGCAGCAGCAGTTCAATAGCTGCTCAAAGTATTCACTGACTGTTGGGGTAGCTCCTGCATCTCAGATTGGTTGCTGCATTGTTCCAGCTCTGCTCCTGCCTTGCACTGAGTCCTGCCTCCCTCCAAGTAACCTGGGTCTGATCCTGGGCTCTGGGTGTGGTCTTGCAGTATTTGTGGCTTGCAATTCCCACTGAGTGATCTCCAGGCTGGGGGAGACAACCGTTGTGAAAGGTGCCTGCTGGTGGAATCTCTCAGGCAGCAGGTGGGAGAGCTGCAGGAGGAGGTGGCCAGGCTGAGGAGCATTCGGGGCCATAAGGAATTCCTGGACAGTATTCCTGTGGAGTCCACTGAGGTCACTGTCCTAGGATGTGGGACTGTTGACCAGCCACTTATGGAGGAGGCGGTGGTGCAGGGTGAGCACTGGCAGCTGGTTACTTCCGGCTGCAGGCAGCGTTCCACCCCTGCTCCTAACCCTCCCACTGTGTTGTTACATAACCGTTACAGTTTACTTTCTGCAGGAGACAAGGAGTCACCCCCCCACAGTGGAGGAGACCAGGCCTTGCACCACCAAGGTTGAGCAGTCTCCTGCCACCACTGCGAGGAAGAAACGTAGGGTAGTGGTGGTTGGAGAATCTCTTCTGAGGGGAACGGAGGCACCCATCTGTCACCCTGACAGTTCATCTCGAGAGGTATGCTGTCTGCCAGGGGCCCGTATCCGAGATGTTACGGAGGCATTGTCGAGGATTATCCAGACCTCTGACTACTACCCCATGCTACTCGTCCACGTGGGCACAAATGATACTGCCAGGTGTGACACTGAGCGGATCAAGTGTGACTACAGGGCTTTGGGAGTACGGGTGAAGGAGTTTGGAGTGCAGGTGGTATTCTCTTCGATCCTTCCTGTCAAAGGTAGGGGCCCGGGCAGAGAGGTGCATCCTGGAGGTGACTGCTTGGCTGCGAAGATGGTGTCGCCAGGAGAGATTCGGCTTCCTTGATCACGGGGTGCTCTTCCAGGAAGGACTGCTTGGCGGCGATGGAGTTCCGCTTTCCAGGAGCGGGAAGGCCTTGTTTGGACACAGACTGGCTAACCTTGTGAGGAGGGCTTTAAACTAGGTTCGACGGGGACAGGTGAGCAAAGCCCACAGGTAAGTGCTGAATGTGCGGGACTGGGAGATGGGTTGGAAATGGGGGGGGGGGGACTACAGCCTATAATAGCAAGGAGAAAGGAGGGTCAGGGCACAACAGGGAGGCAAGATCAAATCAGTATCTTAGATGCCTATATACAAATGCGAGAAGTATGGGTAATAAGCAGGAAGAACTGGAATTGCTAACCAATAAATACAACTATGATATCATTGGTATTACAGAAACCTGGTGGGATGGGACGCACGATTGGAATGTTGGTATGGAAGGGTACGGCTTGCTCAGGAAGGACAGACAGGGAAAAAAGGGAGGAGGGGTTGCCTTGTATATTAAAAATGTACACACTTGGACTGAAGTGGAGATGAACGTAGGAGATAGCTGTGTAGAGAGTCTCTGGGTTAAGCTAAAAGGGGTAAAAAATGAGGGTGATGTCATGCTAGGAGTCTACTACAGGCCACCTAGCCAGGTGGAAGAGGTGGATGAGGCCTTTTTTAAACCATTAACAAAACTATCCAAAGCCCAAGATTTGGTTGTGATGGGGGACTTCAACTATCCAGACATATGTTGGGAAACTAACACAGCGGGGCACAGGCTATCCAATAAGTTTCTGGACTGCATTGGAGACACCTTTCTGTTTCAGAAGGTTGAAAAAGCTACCAGAGGAGAAGCTGTTCTGGATTTGATTTTAACAAAGAGGGAGGAACTAGTTGAGAACTTGAAAGTGGAAGACAGTATAGGGGACAGTGATCATGAAATAATAGAGTTCATGATCTTAAGGAAAGGTAGAAGGGAGACCAGCACAATTGAGGTAATGGATTTCAGGAAGGCAGATTTTGATAAGCTCAGAGAACTTGTAGGTAAGGTCCCACGGGAAGCAAGACTGAAGGGAAAAACAACTGAGGAGAGTTGGAAGTATTTCAAAGGGACGTTGTTAAGGGCCCAAAAGCAAACAATTCCGCTGTGTAGGAAAGATAGAAAATATGGCAAAAGACCAGCTTGGCTTAACAAGGAGATCTTGCATGATCTCAAAATAAAAAAGGAGTCCTATAAAAAATGGAAACTAGGACAAATAACTAAGGATGAATGTAGGCAAGCAACACGGGAATGCAGGGGCAAGATTAGAAAGGCAAAGGCACAAAATGAGATCAAACTAGCTACAGGCATAAAGGGAAACAAGAAGACCTTTTATAAATACATTAGAAGCAAGAGGAAGACCAAGGACAGGGTAGGCCCACTGCTCAGTGAGGAGGGAGAAGCAGTAACAGGAAACTTGGAAATGGTGGAGATGCTCAATGACTTCTTTGTTTCGGTCTTCACCGAGAAGTCTGGAGGTGTGCCTAACGTAGTGAATACAAGCAGAGAGAGGGTAAGTTTAGAAGATAGGATACACAAAGAACAAGTTACAAATCACTTAGGAAAGTTAGATGTCAGCAAGTCACTAGGTCCTGATGAAATGCATCCCAGGATACTCAAGGAGCTGATAGAGGAGGTATCTGAGCCTTTAGCTATGATCTTTGAAAAATCATGGAAGACGGGAGATTCCAGAAGACTGGAAAAGGGCAAATATTGTGCCCATCTATAAAAAAGGGAATAAGAACAACCCAGGAAACTACAGACCGGTCAGTTTAATGTCTGTCGCAGGGAAGATAATGGAGCAGGTAATTAAGGAAATCATATGCAAACACTTGGAAGGTAATAAAGTGATAGGGAATAGCCAGCATGGGTTTGTGAAGAACAAGTCATGCCAAACTAATCTGATAGCTTTCTTTGATAGGATAACGAGCCTTGTGGATAAGGGAGAAGCGGTGGATGTCATATACCTAGATTTTAGTAAGGCATTTGATACGGTCTCGCATGATATTCTTATTGATAAACTAGGCAAATATAACTTAGATAGGGCCACGATAAGGTGGGCTGGATAACCGTAATCAGAGATAATTGGCTGGATAACCGTAGTCAGAGAGTTGTTGTTAACCGTGCTAAATCCTGCTGGAAAGGGATAACAAGTGGAGTTCCGCAAGGGTCTGTTTTGGGACCCGTACTGTTCAATATCTTCATCAATGACGTAGATATTGGGATAGAGAGTACGCTTATTAAGTTTGCAGATGATACCAAACTCTGGGTAGGGTTGCAACTTCTTTGGAGGATAGGGACATAATTCAAAATGACCTTAGCAAGTTAGAGAAATGGTCAGAGGTAAACAGGATGAGGTTTAATAAAGAGAAATGCAAAGTGCTCCACTTAGGAAGGAACAATCAGTTCCATACATACAAGATGGGAAGCGACTGTCTAGGAAGGAGCATGGCGGAAAGGGATCTAGGGGTCATAGTGGACCACAAGTTGAATATGAGTCAACAGTGTGATGCTGTTGCAAAAAAAGCAAATATGATTCTAGGTTGTATCAACAGGTGTGTTGTAAGCAAAACTCGTGAAGTCATTCTGCCGCTCTACTCTGCACTAGTTAGGCCTCAGCTGGAGTACTGTGTCCAGTTCTGGGCGCCACATTTCAAGAAAGCTGTGGAGAAATTGGAAAGGGGACAGAGAAGAGCGACAAGAATGATTAAAGGTCTAGAGAACATGACCTATGAAGCCAGGCTTCATGAACTGGGCTTGTTTAGTTTGGAAAAGAGAAGATTAAGGGGGGACATGATAGCGGTTTTCAAATATCTAAAAGAGTGTCACAAGGAGGAAGGAGAAAATTTGTTCCTCTTGGTTTGAGGACAGGACAAGGAGTAATGGGCTTAAAGTGCAGCAAGGGAGGTTTAGATTGGACATTAGGAAAAAATTCCTAACTGTCAGGGTGGTCAAATATTGGAATAAATTGCCAAGGGAGGTGGTGGAATCTCCCTCTCTGGAGATATTTAAGAACAGGTTAGATAGACATCTGTCAGGGATGGTGTAGACAGAGCTTGGTACTGCCCTGAGGGAGGGGGGTTGGACTCGATGACCTCTCGAGGTCCCTTCCAGTCCTATTATTCTATGATTCTATGATAATCTGGCCTCTGACTCCAGCTTTGATACCTGGACCCTATTCCTGACTTCTGATTCTGGCTCTGACTTTGACTCTGGCATTGAGCCTTTGACACTGGCTCCAATTCATGGCCACGGACACCTGTGCTAATCACTCGGGCTTCACCGCCCACATCACTGACAGGTATGTTTCTTATGAGTGCCTGATGAACCTGTACTTGTGCAAGGAATCTTAAAGGAGCGAGAGAGACAGAAGAAATGTATCTCCTTGGAGGAGGGCTTAGAGGAACATTTCTCACTTCTCTTTAACTGAGAGAATCTGGTCTTACCCTGTTCGTTAGAGTCTTCAGCAGTTTGCAGTCAGAAGCCATTGCGCTCAAAGGTGCCTGTGCCCAATGTATGAAGGCATCATGCATGAGGCATATTGTTCTGAGCTACACCGTCAAACACAACTTTGAAGTACAAGAATAGTCTCCAGGATTTCGGGCACAGTAAAATGAGGGCCTGGAAATCTCTCAGATAGTATTAGGGCAGTTTGACCAGCAGAGTTCTGGATCCTAGATTTTGCTGCTGGATCATAGTGGAGATAGATGTTCCTTTTCCTGGCTTCTAAGGGTTGTTGTCATGGCCCAATGCAGGGGTTCTGTGAGCAGTCTGTGTGTTCTGAGCTTCCTTTCATCCAGATACTTTAGCTGTTAGTGGGTATTTTTGACTTATAAGTCATTGGAAGAGTATTTTGAGAAAGGAATAGCTTTAATTAATGAACAAAAGTACCCAAAATTACTAGAATGGCTCGATGAGAAATACACACTTACTCACAAGTACGAATTTTAGAATGTTCAAATGTAACCACATTATCAAAAAAAACATTTATTGTTTTGATTTTTATCTTGCAGTATACTGGAAGACAACAGTTTCTCATAGATGGAAGAAGGTGTCACAATAATGATAATGATTTGATTTGAACATTATGATTATTCTATATTTTTTTCAAGAAATACACAGTATTGGACTCGGGCCCAAGTATAGCTCAAATTATTTCCATCAAAGGATCTGAAAACACTTTGCAAATCCAAACAATTAGTTCAACTTCAAGAATTATAAATGTTTTTGCAGGAGGACAAACTTGGATGCAAAGAGGCAGTGACTAGCCCCAGATAAGCTGGTGGAAAGATTTTTGTTCAACATTTTTGTGATACTTTGTTTCAGTGCACATTTTTACTCTGAAGATTTAAAAAAGTTCCTTACCTAAATTTTGCCACATGCTGAAGATTTCACATCCCATGGTTACGCGCATGTCACCATATCTGTGATATAATTAAAAAAAACACTTTTAAGCAGAACATGATTTAGGAAAGAAGTTTACAAGATGTAGCAAGATGAACTGAGAGATTTCCACACAGTAATGATTTTCCCCAACTTTTGGGTGGATGTACAGCACAGAAAAGGGGACCCACCCAAAAAACCTATGCTAATGTCCAATACATATCTAATCAAGTGGATTGTTTCATAAAGACACATTAATTTGCCGCATATTACTTACTAGCCCTGGAACATCACTAACAGTAATGATATGACACAATAGCGATACCAATCTATTCTCTTACCGTGCATCACATTTTTCCTTTTCTTTCCTCTCAGATAATTATTTTATTTTAGCCTATGATGTTCTTTTCTGGACACCCAGAACTATAAGCCACTGTGTTACTTTATTGTCTCAGCAAGAGTGAATTTTGCTGAAAATATATGTGGTGTCAGCTCCCTACCATCAGGGGTGGTCAGTTGTTTGGGCCCTGGCTGCGCTGCTCCACCCATGTTGGAAGGCCAGATTCCAACACAGTCGTGGGTCGGGTTCCACCACTGTCATGGTTTGGTAGCAGAGCCGTATGTTGCAAATGTAACTGTTTAATCTTAAGTAATTTTATGGAACCTGACTGGTACTTACTTTTCCAAAACTTTTTTCTTTTTGGAAGGGGTAAACATCTCCAATTGCAGACATAACTGGTTTATGAAAATGACAGCAAGGTAAAAGTAGGAATCCCAGATCTACAATAAAAACAAGACATTTGGTTATTTCTATTTCTCACCAATAACAGTTTACATTTGCATTAGAAGCAACTTTTCATTTGTATCTTGTGTCTTACTTTTCATAGAGCTGGTTAGAATATTTTTGAGACAATGTTTTCTCAACCAAATATTCTGTTTTGTTGCCGGTGAAATACTTTGCAAAGACTTACTCATTTTGATGACTTTTTTGGCAGTAAGGTTTCTGGGGTCCCTAGTGGACTCCCCAGTCACAGAGACAAAGATAAAGAGAACTGAATTAAAAACCTGACGATTTTGACCTGGAAACAGAAACTTTGACAGAATTCTGGTTTGTGAAAACTTCTGAAATTTGTTTTCTCCGAGTAAATTTAGAAAAAATTGTTCTCTGGGCAGCTCTACTTATTACTGATAAAATGCACAAGCATCAATAACTACAGTGTCTCAATAAGGGAAAGATGAAGTAAAGCGAGGCAACATAATTTGTTAGCATAGTCCCCCAGCTCTAACTTCTGTGCTGGGTTATTACAGATATCACAGCTCACTAAACACAGGCTAGTCTTTGACAATATCCAGAATGTCATAGCATAATATTTTAATGTACATGATGTTAATTGGTTTTAAGAGTTTAAAAATATCTTGAGCCATATTTTGGGAAAATATGCCAAGGAATAAGTTCACTTTACTGTCTGAGATAATATAAGCAGAACAGAAAATATTTTCTGTAATCAAGAAACCTTGATACAAAAAAATTATGTACACTTTAAAGAAGAGGTGGGAACCTAAGGCCCAGGGGTTGGATATGGTCCTCGGCTTGCCTGGATCTGGCCCATGATGCTCAGGGTTCTTTGTCCCCCAGCACTGGGGAGCCTGCACTGGTGCTCCAGTCCCTCAACTGACTGCCCCTCAACGGGCTGAAGCTCACAAAATCTACTAGCCTGGGTCCTCTAGGCTCTGGTGTGCAAGGAGAATATAGGGAGCGTCTTTCTCCTTCTTAGTCAGGACCCACATCAGCGAGGGTTTTTTTAACATTTGTGTGTGGCCGATGAGTTATTTTTCAGAAGGCAAACAAAAATAATCCCAAATACAAAAACACACAACCTCATAATTTTGAAATCATCTCATTATTTTTGAACAGCTGAGATTGATAATGCTGCAGATATTCTAGCAGCTCAGAAATAAAAGCTAAATTTGTTTCAAAGAGCAACAACCCAGAATCACAACAGCCACAGATTGACAAGATATATTTTGGAGGAGTGCATTCTTACAGTACCTTATAATCAAAGTTCTCATTTAGGAAGTTCTTGCGAAGGGCATCGGAAAGATACAGGACTGTTGTAATAATAACACTGTTAACAGAAAAAGAAGTATTACTCTTCATTGAGTGGAAAAATTTAACTGATTCCTTAAGCACTAGATCATTTTTCAATAAAGCATGATACCATAAACTACAATAAATACCATAATCTAAACATAAATGAGTAACTGGATACCAATACAATCTGTTGTCAGAAAACACATATGGCAAGGAACAAACATGAAAATATGGATGGTATAGCTATATGGACAGTGCTTTTTAATACATATGCAACAAGATAAAATTAACAGGAAAAATACATACCACATTATTTTGAAAACCAAACCATATCATCATATTATAATCTAAATTTGGTGCTATTAGTGATGATATATGTAATGAGAGCAACTTGTTTTAACATTTTTTAGTGTGTGCATAAAAACGAAAATGAATATTCAGTATTGCACCATTTGCAAACACTATTTACTGACATACACTACTGCCTGTGCTGTGTCTTAAGTTTCTGACATGCAGATTTGCATCAATGTATAGTTGTGTATATAAAAACAAATCCCTAATATTGGGACAGTCCCAATAATATCAGGATATCTGGCCATCCTATCTAAAAGGTCTCCCCAGCCACAAGGCCAGAAACCCTGTAACAGAAGGATATTAGGTTAGTTTGGCATGATTTGTTCTTGACAAATCCATGTCTGAAGTACTTACTAATCTATTATCACTATGTACTTAAAGTGATTGCTTAAAAATTAGTGCCCATATCTTTCCAAGTATCAAGGTTAGGCTAAAATCCTCCAGATCCTCTTTGTTCCCCTTTTCAATATATGTGGTATGTTTTCCCTTCTCTAATTCTTGGGAACCTCACCTGCTCTCCATACATTCTTAAAGATAACAGCTAACAGTTCTGAGATTGCTTCAGCTTGTTTCTGAAGTAACCTGAGGTGAATTTCATCAGGCCCTGCCAACTTAATTATACTGAACTTTCCTAAATACTCTTTAGTTTGCTCTTTCCCTATTTTGCCTCACCTTCTTTTCCCCTTATTGTTAATATTAATTGTGTTAAGTATTTGGGCACAACTTTTTAGTAAAGAATGATGCAAGAGAGGTAAAACACCTCAAATTTTCTTGTTATCCATTATTAGTTCTTCTTCTCTAAGTAGACTTTTGTCTTTCTCTTATTCCTAATGTATTTATAGAATTACTTTGGTGCAGTTCATTCATCATCTTATTGCCTTTTATGTTCCTTGCTAAGTTTCTTACTCAGATATTGTAGTGGCAAATTATATTGAGAGTCTGGATAAATATGGAAGATACTAAGGATCTCAGGTTTATGGGGACTTTGTAGCATCTACACTGTGTGGGGCAAGAGAGTCAAGAAGACATACAATAGGAAGGATATCATTAGATAGATGATACATGGGTAGCTGACTAGCACGACACACCGCTCACATAAACCAACTGCTTCCCAGCCTATGATCTTAAAGTAAATTAATAAAATTTGGGATAAAAATTCCTGTAGATAAATGGCAAAATATTCATCTTATGATAAAAACTGCTTGAATTCCTTAGAATCTCCAGCAACTGATATGTTCAGAACAGCCAATCATTTTACAAGAAAAAGACCCTAAATCTTACCATTGAGTTGTTTCAGACAAATATCAAGAACTGTAAACTTCAATTTTACATTATTCTGATGACACTCTCAAGTACCCACTTTTATCCACTTTGTACTAGCATCCACTATAAAGCAGTGCTTTCAAGTACAGCTTCTGATTCTCAATTGGTGCTCTATTCAAAATGAAACTCGAGTCCTGAAATCCTCAACAGAGATAATCTTCCTTAGAAAAAAAGTTACATTCTCAGACCCAGCCGTGTACACACACACACACACACACACACACACACACACACACACACACGTGTACACACACACGTGTACACACACACACTTACTTCAAAGTCAGAACTGTGGAAAAGTATTTCCTATATTGTATTGTATAATCCCAGCTCTTGTATTGTAAAAACATATTTATGTAAATAATTTAATGTACATCCCTCAGATTACATCATCATAGCCTATGTGAGCTAGCAGGATGGTCCTAAGTGGCCAATGAGGAAACTAATACGAATTTGACATGTTCCTTTCTTAAATATCATCATGGCATTCTGGAAGGTGCAACCAGACCAGTAAGGGGCCGTGTCAACACTTGTCATGCCATACAGGGTGCCTTTTGCTGCTATTGCTCCCAGCTTGACTTTGGTATGGTTTACTCATGTTCACCCTTAATTTTGTTCTATTTCCTTGTCCCAGAATAATCAAACAAATTAATATAACTGAAAACTTTAACTGTTCCCCTTCAGAATAACCTAAAAGTATTTTACAAGTTCTTGAAATGTAAAGTTCAGTTAAAATAACAACCTGATGATAAATCCTCCCAACTACCCCTTTTTTACCCTTTAGGTGCAATCCTGACTAATGAGGTATTGTGTCCCTCTCTTAACTTTCTTTCACTCACAATGATTTGCTGCTGTTACTTTCTAGGATACTTAGGATGCCTAGGATAATCCCAGTCAGCAACAAGCATGCAGGTAACACCGATTATCTGTGTGCTATGCAGCCAGCCCAGGCTCAGCAACTGTAACCCCAGAAGTCTGTCTACCATCCCACATTCCCACTCTGCCTTCCCCCAGCCCTGATTACAATCCCGCACACTGGCATTCCCAAATTCTCCTGAACCATGTTCCCTGAAGTGTCCAACTCCCTCTTAGACCGTTTAAAGAAATAATAACGTTCATTTTACCATTTTAATTGGGCTTAATTAACACTAATTTACACACAGTGTTGATGGTTTGAATTAAAAATAAAACAAGATTAACAACAGAAAATAGGATTTTAAGTGAGATCGATTAAAAATGCTTTCTCGTGATTAGACATAACATAGCAAGATACAGACTTTGCTGAAGATAGCTTTTTTTCTTCCACAGTTTTCCAGCAAAATGGATGACTCCCATTCAATCAGTCAGAATCTCAACCTGAAGCCCAAAATGCTAGTTCTTTGTCGTCTTAAATGGAAGAGACAGTTAGGGGTTCTCTGCCCCCTTTCTTTTATAGTCTAGTGATCCTTTGAAATGGATGCTTCTCGGTGCTACCTCAAAAAGTAAAATGTATTAAAGCTGTGAGGAAGGCGACATGGAGTCTGATAGTGAAAGAAGTTTCATTCTGTTATTTTCCCACTTTGGTATTGGCCAGAATTTAAATTGTGCTATTTCTTTCAATCTCCTCCCCCTACTGTCTTAATTTTTCTGTTTTCTGTCTATATATAAATTGAGGTAAACCCACATTCCTTTGTTTAGGATAGACCTACTCAACATCTTCATTGAGGCAAGACTGTCAGGTTTTGAACAAGCTCTAGTAACATCATGCAGGGAGAATTCAAAACTTTACATATAATGTTACTACATATATTTTGCAATCATATTGTTGACGAGTGAGTTTTTAAAATATCTACATGGCATATTCTGTACATAGATAATCATAACTATGTTGGGTATGTGAATACCTGGGCACTTTGGGACATGTGTATATTCAACTTTCATTAATGAAAAGAAAGTTTTTTTAAAAGATGTTAGTCCTGGTGATATAAAGTTCAGAGGAAACCAAGAGGGTCATCTAAAAGTTAATGTATATGGTTGTCAAATGATATATCTGGGATCCTAATATACACAAAAATAGAATATACCTGTGCCGTTGCACCCCATATTTGCATAGTAATATTAGGATATGATTATGGTACAATTATGATTTTTTTTACAAGGTAAGTCATGTAAGGTGTAATTGAAAAAGTTATGATTTGCTGAATATGATTATCCTATTTGTAAGCATGCACCATTTTGCATCTGAAGTTATGAATACTGACTATGTATTTGTATTTCAAATGTAGTTATATCTGGGTGAAGCCCCATAGGCAAGATGCTGTCAGTCTAGATAATGGGTAGGAAAAGGCTTATTCAGGGTAATGAGCAATTAGGGAAGATAATAGGCCTTAGGAGACAAGCTAACCTCCCACCTAGTAACCCTTCCTGAGAACATTCCAGGCAGAGGTATGGCAGCTATAACTATACAAGGACAATTGCATAGGTCACATGATTCTGAACCCCATCTTGTGATGTCAGCATTTTTCCACAAACCAGTCTAGGAACCAAGTTTTGAACCAAAGGCTTTCCACCATATGCTAAAGCTATATAACGCAGGGATTGACATCATCTGTGGTTTTGCACACCTCACACAAGATGACTCCTGGAAACACCCGAGGAACAAAGACTGAACTTGGGGGAAGTGCTGGACCAGGCTAAAGGGATTTCTAGCCTGTGTATAAAAGTCCTGGGGAGTCCAAGCCGAAAAGCAAGTGTAGCCTGTGCTTTAAAAATCTGCAGCTCGCTTGTACTGTCAGGGTGAGAAACTGCTGATTTATACTCACTTCTATCTAGTATATTGAGTGTAGTTTGCATTTTTCTTTGTCAGGTAATGTTTTGATCTTTTTGCTATCACTTATCATTTAAAATCTATCCTTTGTAGTTAATAACATTGGTTTTGCTTTATCTAAATCCGTGAGTATGAGTGAAGTGCTTGGGAAATTGTAGCTCTAGTGGCAATGGCTGTTGCATATTCCTCTCCACCCTGGGTGTGGAGGGAAGCATGAGCTTACATCGGATAGTTCTCTTTAATACTGCCTTGTACTGCACAGGGAACTCTCCAGTGTAAACTCATACTTCACTCCACCCCCAATAAGCTGGGTTTATGCTCCAGACAGGGTACTGAGAGTTATCTTGGCTTTCGCCTTTCTACACTTAGTTCATATCCAGTGGCTGGTCAGAGAGCCTGCAAGTAACTGAAGCTGGGTGTGTCCCTTACTGTGTGTAGGGATGTAACAGTGTAGTCGATGAACCGATTTAGGTTAATACTATAGACCAGTGTTTCTTAAACTTTTTAAGACTGAGGAACACCAAACAATTTTTTTTTTATGGGGAACACTAACGATTTTTTTTTGTTGAGAAACCCCCCTGCCCCACCAGAGCTGGGGGTCAAAATGCACCACCACTCCCAGCCCCAGGAAGACTGCCCTAATAACAGTCTGGTACATGGAGCTGAAAACACAGACCACAAAAAAGTAAGGATAATAATAAATGCTAAATAAGGTCAAGTGTCTGGTCAGGAGGGAGGGTAGAGGAGGGTTTTGGGGCAGAGTTCCTGTCCAAGAAGGAGGATAGAGGAGGAGACGTGGGGCAGGGTGTCTGGCCAGGAGGAAGGATAGAGGAGCGGTCTTGGGGCAGAATATCTGGCCAGGAGCGGATATTGGGGCAGGGTGTCTGGCCAGGAGGGAGGGTGCAGGAGGGAACTTGGGGCAGGGTATCAGAGCAAGCTGGGAATGTGGGGTCTTTGCAGGGGGAGGGAAATGAGGGGGGTTTGAGTGCGGGGTCTGAGCATAAGGGGGGGGACGCTTACCTGGCTTGGCACCCTGGTGCATCAGGAAAAGCCTCCAGGGAGCATGCTCTTGTTCCTCGGGGGGTGAGGGAGGAGTTTCCCCTCCCCCGCCATACAGCAGAGAACCCAGGGCAGCTGCAGTACCAGGCCAGGCTTCCCGCTTGCGCGGGGGAGGAGGGGAGGGAAGTAGAAACCCCCTGACAGGTTAGCAGGCTAGGGAGGGATGCAGGGGAGAGAGAGCAGCAGTGCATGGGGGGCAGCAGAGCACAAGCATGCCCCAGGTGGGGGGGGGGGGGCAGCAAAGCCTGAGCCGGGTTCCCCACAGGTGGCAGTTTTAAAACACGGAGGTCCCGGAGCGGCTCCTCAGCTCCCCCCGCCCCCCCTAGAAACAGTGGCCGCTGTAAAAGCTGCCACCTGCACACTTGGAGGAGGAGGAGGCTGCACAGCACCGGAGGCCCCATGGCACAGGGGCCATCCTGTGGGCTGGGGCGAGGGGGCAGCCACAGCGGGAGCTGCCTATAGGCTCCATCGGCAGTGGGGGAGCAGAATTTTTTCGGTCGTCTCCACGGCACACCTCTGACTGCCTCGTGGCACACCGGTGTGCCGCAGAACACACTTTAAGAAACGCTACTATAGACCACATACATCCCCCTCCACTGTCAGTAAATGTTTTAGCAGGCTGGCCAGCTGCCTGACTCAGTGCTGGCTTGTGACAGGCCCAGGACCTACTCCCTCTGCAGCTCTAAAATTAATGTGTATTAGGAGCCGGGCAGGCAGTCAGGTAGCCAGGTTCAATCCTGGCTCACGCTGGGCCTGGGACCTACTGCCACTGGGGATCTGCATTTAAAATGTATTAGGAGCTAGGTGGGCAGGCAGCCTGGCTCAGTTCTAGCTTGTGCCATGTCTGGGAGCTCAGACCTCTCCCAGACAGGGTCTCCTGCCACCCTGCAGTGCTGCCTCTGTATCAGAGGCAGCAACACAGGGTGACAGGCAGCCGGTCCATGAGGGGAGCTGGTTTTTAAGCTGGCTCCCCTTACCAACCAGCTCCCGCTTGGCACCCCATGCTTCTGCCTCTGATACAGAGGCAGCAGTGTAGAGTGGGAGGAGGCTCCTCAGGAGCTGGGTTGGAGTGCACTGGCTGCTGGTCCTGCCCTGGATACGATAGAAAGTTGAGTAACTGATAAGAATTAATGAGGTTACTCAACTACTCAATTAACCAATATTTAACATCCCTACCAGGGAGCCCAGGCTGGTGGACTCATCACAGTACCAAAGCTTGTATGACAGAGCACTTGCTTGACTATAAATATGAACTTCCATTGCCCTGTTTCGTAAGTGTTGAAGACATATGAAAAAATAGCCCATTGGTGTTTAAGAGACAGATGCTGCTGCATTTCTAACATTCAGCAATCTGCTGAAAGAACACACAATGGTTAAAACCACATAGACAAATGAGACTTATTCAAATTAACCAATCTTTCAAATGAAAGCAATTTGTGAAGCAGCAGAGAATAGATTAACACACAGTTGTCTCATATTGTACCTGAATATTATTTAAGTATCAAATCTCTGCTTAATGTAGAACTGTAACCTCACTTTGTTGTCAAGAAACATCATCCTTCATTGCTAACGAAACATGACAGTTCTCAAACTCTGGAAAGTCTGTTAAATGCCCTGGAAAGATGCCAAACAGCTGAATCATCCAGACAAGGGAAATTATTCTAACCTAAGGATTATATAATTAAATGAATAATACTGTGTTATCTCAAGTTTTTGACAGACACTACCAACTTCCTTTCTATGAACATCATTCATACAGTACAGCATTCATGTTGCATAATTTTGGATTCCTCTGTGGAAGTAGATAACTGATTTAGGAATCCTTCAACCACATCTTCCATTGCAGTTTATGATTAGCAGCACTGCTGCAATGACACTTAGTTTCAGTTAATTGAGTTAGTAAACCGATGTTATGCTGAAGAAGAGAAACACAAAGATAGTATTTTCCATGATGTAGAATACAACACACTTGTAATGGCAACATTTTTGCCATTAATGTTTAATAGCTGTAAGCAATTACTCTTTTTGGTTGCACATGTAATTATGGAGTCTTGATTTAACCATTACAGATGCACATCTGAGTAGTTATATAGATTATACAGAACAAAACAATATCAAACAAAGGCTTTTATTTGTATTCCATTGTTCAGTCAATACAAATAACAAATATATGCAACAAGATCTTTTCCACATCCCTATTCCTGTCACGGGACATTTGAAAAATATCTTTTTTTAATACAATTTCTCTATTTTTTTGCATCTTTCTCAGGCCACATTTATACTAATGAGAAGATCAATGCTGTGGAATTTGATCTTCCGGTGTTTGATTTAGCAATCTAGTGGAGATCTGCAAAAATCAAATGCTGTGGGTATGGTGTTAAAGTTTGGTTAAAGGTACGTTGACTCCAGCTATATTATTTACTTAGCTGTACTTGTGTATCTTAAGTCGACCTTCCCTTGTAGTGTAGAGCTCGCCTTGGTTTCTTACATTTTGGAAAAGTTCCTTCATATTTTCTGCCACAGGTTAAAATATGTCAGCAACTATGATTTGTGCACATTTGGCAATTTTACAAAGCTAATCTGTGATATTAGTCATTGATGGACATCTGTCCGTGAATTGTAGCAGCTAGCATACAAAGAATGCTTGACCATAAATTATCTTCTTTGGCTCTTCAGATATAGAACATTTCTCCCTAAGCCTCTCTTTCTGTTTTTGATTTAGAGCAGATAGCATCCAGTTAAGGATGGCCTTATCTGAAAACACTCATCAGATGCCACATCATTACTGAAAAGAGTGAAAAAATTTTTTCACAGAATCCAGGGCTTCAAAATAAAAAATATATCCCAGTATGGCTCCTTCAGCATCAGAAGACCTGATAGAAGTTGTGTATGTATAAAGAGGAAAAAAGTAAGGGAAAGACTAGTTTTAGTAATGTGGTGGAGATGTGTACACACAGAAGCTACCCTGGTCTCAGACAATTTGATTATATATCTCTTTCTGAAAATACTAGACACAATTCAGGACTTCCACCTGTCCCCAGTGCTGTGGTAATCTGACTGTTGCCGATGGAATATCTCTAGGCTACATCTGCTTTTTTAATTGTGCCCTTTCCCTTCCTCCTCTCCCACTACAAGCATACATACCCAAGGGGGGTCCCATGCAACCCTAGTACTGCAGATACTCCAATTATTATTTCTATCTGATTGAACTAGGAAGTGCCCCTTCCTCAAGTGATCCTAAGTCCCAACTGCTCAGCTCCTGGAAATTAATAGTCCAGTGCTTTTCTGACCTTGGAAACATTCCCTATATATTGTTGTGTCCTGGATGTATTCCTTAACCTGACTGATTGCTATCCAGTGTCATGATCTGAGGTCAATTGGCGGCTGATCTTCCATCATTTGGACTTCTAATTAACACAAACAGAGAGATTAAATCACTCCGGAGGGTACCTTCACTCTTTGCTTCTTTTTTTAACGGGTTTCAGGCCTTTTAACGGTATGTTTATATTGCAACAGTGAAGTGAAACTACAGCACAATTAGAAATACCTGATCAAGATGCTGCTAAAAAGGGCTAGTTGTGGCTGAGTATAATACCACCCACGATCCTGATTATAATAAAAACATAATTTTAGTATAAATATATAACTCCTTATATTATGTGTTTATATGTACAGACATTCAACCGTGCTTATGATGACCAGTGAGCTACTAGCTTTTGCTGAGGAATTGTACATGCCAACTTACATTCATGTATCTAAGGGGATTCACCACAGCTACACTGCTTTTTTCAGTGAGATGACTTGATGAGAGGCAACTTGGAAATGCGCATAAGTGCTGCAATCACATCTCTGAAATGTAAACATACTGTAAGAAGAAACTTTGACGTTCTCAGCCCCAATGGAATAATATCTATTAATGAGACCAGACAATCTACAAGCGAAAGATGGATAACATGACAATAAATATGGGAAGTGAGAGATGAGTGTTTGAATCTGGTTGAACCCTTCCTGGAGAAGGAAGACAGAATCTTTGTATTATAGAAGCCAGGTAGAGTTTCAGGGCTTATTACTTAAGATCTTTCTCTCTGTTTCCAAGTCTCTCTGAACCAAAGATGGCAAATTCTATTTGGTTTTGAACAGATGATATCTGTCCTTGAAGTTAACCAGAGAAAGAGGATGAATAAGTCTCATGACAGTGGCCATCACCTTTCTCTCTATTGTGTCAAACATGTCTGGGCAAACAACCTCTGTGACACAAGCATCCCATGGTGCTAACTGGCAGAGAACATGCACATAGTTATACATGAATTCCCTTATGTAAGATGGCATGTAAAGTTCCTAAGCAAGTTCTGTTTTAAGATCTTGGAGTTCAGGCAAATCAACAGGACATGACATGCCTCAGATATGTTGCTTACACGTATGTTCCTTCCTGGACGTAACAGACACCTATGTCCCTATCTGGGTGGTTGTGTGTTGCATGCCACACAATGTATCCTATTTGCACAGGTAGCCAGGACCTAAATAAAAGATTGCAACATCTGTAAGACAGCAATCTACAGGAAAAAACACAGCTCAGGGGTGCCCTGAATAAAAACAAAGGATGGGACTGGTATATTTTTTGGGGGGGAGGGAAGGGCAAAGAAACACTCGGGGTCCTTCACCTGGAAGGCAAACTGACAGTGCATATATCTTATGTAAAGGGGATTACAGCCAACCTAGCTGTAATGTGGTACAAGAATTTTGGTTGAGTGTTACAATTAATCAGATACTCTTATGTCCTGTAAAGTATCTAGAATTCTGACAATGTTACAACTTTATTTCACATGTAACCATTTCATTCCAATGCTTCTTGGAATTTAGAGCATTTTAGTTTCTACTTTGTTAAATAAACTTATATTTTATTTTACTATGAACCTATCAAAGTGCTGTGCGTGGAGAGTAGTGGTGTCTGAGGTGGAACTGGTAAGCTGAAGTGGGTCATTTCTTTGGAAACAGCAGTTGTGTGAATTCTGAAAAGGGCCAGTGGACCAGAGGCAGGTATAAAAGACAGAGTTGAAGTGGATAGGACTGGAATGATGATCCCTACTTTGACTGCTCTAACAGAGGCACAACTGTGTAAAGGGCCTACTAACACATGGTCACTCCCAACCCTCTTCACAAATAAGCCAGAGCTGTTTCTGGTGTTTACAGTAAAAGAGGTACTAGCCAATATTATCAGAATGGCCACAGTCCATAAAGGAATACTTTTCTCTTCAGCATCAAAGTGAATTTTTATTTCCCTTATTCTCACTTATGGCATCAGTTGCCAATGTAGCACTATTATCATCATTCCAGTATCCACATTATTTGGTGATAGAACTGGGCATATAGGTCCCTCATAGGCAGTCATCAATGGCATGATGTGAACTCGGGAACAATAATGCTTGATGCTAACTAGGATAATGGTGGGACCAACAGCCTCCCTACAGAGCTCAAACACTTCACCTTTAGCTGATCTGATCATCGGCAGTCTGGGGAATGACTGTCAAGGTCACTCCTAAATTTCAGTCTTCTACATGTCAGCTACTGCCAAGCCATCTGCCAAACCACCTGTTTCTGAAATATCATCATTTTTTATATAACATTCTTATTTTGAAGGTTCTTATGTGTTACTCTCTCACATTTCTCAATTTATATCCCCAACATGATTGCCCAGACGTATGTTCTTCCTGTCAGCCTCATTGTCCTTACACCTCACAAAGAATTAAATGATCAAATCCATTCCTTATTATTAGCATTTCTCACTGAAATTTAAACTCAGCATGTTGAAGAGAATTAAACAAGGTGACAAAAATAAGCAACACACAATCATGGGATGCCAAATGTGTCTCAACTGAGCCCTAATAGGCAGGGACTGTTCTGATCAATTTGTACAGCACCATGGGATCCTATTCCTAATTAGACTCTACAGGCACCTTCACCATACAAATAAGTAACAATAAAAATAATAATGATAATGGTTTAATTCTTATCAGGTATCACTTTTGGGACTATAAACAAAATGTTTCACTCTTTTGTGATCTAGGTGAAGTTAGTTTGGTGGTTTCAGAACAGCTGCCAGTGATCAGAAGTCACAGAAAAAAACTACATGCTGTTGGTAGTCTCTGTAGGTGCAAGACCTGAATAAAGAGGTAGCTTCATTACAGTCACTAAAGGCACACTGGCACCTTTTTAAAAAAATGTTCTTGCAACAAGTTTAATCTCCTTTTGGAAACAGGCAGATCTGAATAATTATCAACGTCTTATTTTAACAAACAGTTATTTAGAAGAAATTCTGTAATAATTTGCCATTTGCAACTTAGAAAAGAGAGATAATTATTAACAACTGTATTTCTGTAAACATTTTCAAGTGGGCTGCATGTTACAAAAAGTTGATTAAATTCATTATTAGTACTATCAAGATACTAATTAGTTCATGAATTTGTTATGTGACACAAGTTTAGAGATTTTTAATTAACTGAAAGGATCAGAAGAATTATAAAAATATTTTGTGCCCATTGATTATTGTAAATGGAAAGATTTAAAGGTCATTTCTATATTATTCTACGTAACACACAAGACCACTCCTCTCAAATACTTATTAAATTATATTTTAAAAGGTCTTACTTGTTAGCAACCAAACGCATCACAGTCCAGTCTTTTGGAAACATCTCAGGTCGTATGAGTATTCGAAATACAGTAAAAATTTGCAGCAGGAAATCCTAAGAAAGGAAGAGAGGAAGCCTTATTCTAGCTTTTTGTTAAAAAAAGGAAAAATAATTTAAAAAAAATATTTTCATAACCACAATAAAGGAAATTACAAAAACTAGGAGAATCATTAACATACTGTACACTTGTTCCCGGGAGCAGTATTTGCCACACTTTTTGTTTCCCCAAGGAAACATTAATAGATTGTTAATTCACTTTTCCTAAAATATGAAAAATGATTGAATGTTATTTGAGAGACAGTGACATTCAAAAGACAGAAATCTCAAAGATTTCCAAGTTTCCCACACATAATTTTCCACAAAGTTACCAAGAGTAGTTTGCAAGCCAAAGTAACAATCCCTGATATTACAAAGATTTAATGCCTCCATGATCGTGTCCAGTTTTCATCTTCCATAAAATGTGTAAGCGCATCACCACGGTGTGTAGCAGGTCAGAAAAAAGGGCACAGTTATTGGATTGTGCAACAGTGATGACTAGGGCACAAACTTTTAACCCCTCCTATCTTGTTTTAGGCAGGTAAATTAACCTTTCCACCTCATTCTTCTCATTTGTAAAAATAGCTAAAATTTGTAAACTGTTTTGAGGATACAAACCACCACTTATGAGCTGAGTATTATCATCTCTGGACTCATTTCAATCAGTCAGATAAGTGAAACGACAAAATTAAAACCCATATTGCCACAGTAGAAAGTCTTTCAAACCTTTATATATAAAAAACTCCTGGAAAGGGCATTATTCCAATGGCCCATTCTTATTTTGTTTAATATTGTGTTTTTCTAGGAAGCACAGTGAGCATCACATCAGAAACATGTGATTCGAGGCATATTATTAGCTGAACAGAATCAATGAAGTACACGACCTTGAAGCAATAGTATTTGATTCTGCCTAACTCAACTGCAATGAATTAGAGCTCCATGTATGGATTGGATGAAGATATAAGCTAAGGGTATCCAATAGTTCTGAATGCCCAGATCAATGCTTCAAACACAATCCATACAGAATTGTAGGGGGAGGACATTACCTGATGCAGAGACCATTCTTGTGAGAAACACTGTGAAGGGGACTACAGCAGCTAAGGATGACATTCAGATGCCAGTGCCCAACAATCCGGAAGCAGATTACTCTGACCATACTTTTGTCCCCAGTAACATGCTGAAAAAAATCCCTGTGTTTATAGAATGGAGGGTATTATCTGTCATGCCTGCCAAGTGAGCTGTTTTGATGTCCCTTCTCTGAATCAGACCTCTGAATTTATTCACTCTCAGAGCAGGATCTTGGTTACAGCCTCTTGATACCAAACATCTCTAATTCAGCAAGTCCTACTGGGATCGGGCTAGTCCTACTGCTAGTGTTTCTCTTTGTGATCCCATGACAGCATGTTTGCAGTGAGACGGAAATAGCTTCTGCAAAACAAAATGTGATTTACTTTCCCCAAAAGATACAATTTAGAGGACTATATTTTTGATGACAGAGACCTGCCTGCATATTCTCCTCCACAAGTTGAGCGTCTCTGCACAAACGGAGAGAACAGACATTGCCCATCTCTGAGTTAGGAGAAAGACCCTGCACTGCTTGCAGCCTTCTGCCTGTATCTCAGTCAGGCTGGCAAGCCTTTTCACTGATACATCATGGCCAGATCATCTTCAAATCTCTCCTTTTTGTAGGATCTTTGAGGAGTTAGGTTTCTGGATGCCAGATTTAGTTTTCAGAAGTGAAAAGATAGATTTGAGCCAGCAAGGTGAATTTTCCCACTAACTGAGATGGCCCCGCCATAGTAGCTTAATTCCTTTGAAGCTGTGTATGTGAGGTTGACTGATCTCTTTCACTGTTTTACTTTCCTGCCAGCTCCTGTAACAACCTCTTCACAGTCTTCTTTCACATAGCTCTCTGTATTCAGTCAGACAGCATGGAAAATAGAATCACACAGAATATTAATAAAATATAGATAGTTTCCTAGTGTGTCACAATGTTTCTGGTTCATTTCAGCTTTCTCTATGTTTAAGTTAATAGCACCCTTCCACACACTCCCAAAAAAAACCCTACCCTAAAGGCAAATAAAAAAACAAAAAAACAAAACAAAACAAAAAAAATCACACAAGCCTTGTATTTCAAGGGGTCTTAAAACAGAGAGGTTACATCTATACTGTGCATTGTTGCGCAAGAATATATGCAAATGAGGCACGGGGTGAATATCACCATGCCTCATGCATACCTAATGAACCGCCATTTTTGTGGAAGAGGGGTTTGCGCAAGAAGGAACTGTCTACATTGCTCCTTCTTGTGCAAAAAACCCCTCTTGCGTAGGAGCCGTTGTGCCACTTATTTTCAGGAAGAACGGTTCCTGCACAAGAGGTGTTTTTTGCACGGGAAGGAGCAGTGTAGACAGCTCCTTCTTGTGCAAAACCCCCTTCCGCAAAAATGGCAGCTAATTAGGTATGCAAATGAGGCATTGCGATATTCACCCCACGCCTCATTTGCATATCTTCTTGCACAACAATGCACAGTATAGACGTAGCGCAATACTTTTAAATAGCTTGATTACAAACTGGGTAAACTGCACTAGAAAAACTGTTTCCTAAATTGTACAATTTTAACAGAAAAAACAAGAATATTGTAAATTTGTTTAATAAATCTCCAGTGATAAATTATATTAAAACAAAAAATGCATTTGAGCTACCAGATAATAGAGGTTGTATGTTGTAATTTTATATCAATGAAATTATTTTGTACTTTTTTTACATACCTAGATCTCTGTATGCATGCACACGTGTAAAAAATAACTGCATTGATATAAAATACAAAACATATATAAGCACAAAATAATTGAATTGGTATAAAATCACAGCAGCAAAATTCCAAACACCTTTAATACCTTAAATACATATATGAAGCCAGAATATTTCAAAGCTAAAAATGGGACAAAGGTGAAGCAAGAGGAGAGAAGTAGGAAGAGAAAAATATTTTACAAAAATCAGCTTTTTGTAATGCACCTGAGCCTCTGTACTCCAGGTGTCTCTGATCCAGGAACACCCATGGTTTGGACCCTGGCAGGTAGAGGAAGAAGCAGCTCTGTGTACTGACACTTTTCTGTCCCCAGATGGGGGAATGGCCGTGCAGCACGGTGCTTCTCCAGAGGCAATGGGAATAGAGGGGGGCAGTGCCTAGGAATGGCCGGAGGCGGGGGGAGGCATGGAATCATGTGTGCGCCAGGAAGCGGGCACCAGGTAAGTGCACCACTCCCCATATACACCTTCCCTCACACCCAGATCCTGCCACAATGCTCTTCATATTCCACAAAAATTCTTTAATTCAGCATAACCTATTTCCCAGGGTTGCCCAATTAAAGACCTTAAGTGTATTTGCTGATAGACTTCAGTGTCTTCAAGAGAGTAAATGAATCAGTAGACAATTATTATTTTATTTCTTAGAAATCACAGTGTTTGGTGGGGCTTTCTTTTGTGGGGAGAGCAGGGATCCAATACAGCTTTATGTGTATGTATTCATTTGCCCATACTTAGTTTGTTACTCTTCAGCTGTTGGTATTTTACTGTCTGGGGCATTGGTTTGCTAGAATCCATCCACACATCAGCACTACTCCTCCCCAAGTACTCAGTGCCAAGCAGTTAACTCTATAATTACATTAAAATAAACTCCATAGCACATTTTTGGTCAGAATTATGCCTCCAGGAGATATAAAATAGAATTGTATGATGGAATTGCTTGTTTCGGTTTCATGGTCGCTATATCCAAAACCCTCATGAGGCATTACTAACAGGTACTATTCACTGCAAATCAATTTCATTATCCAGAATTCCAAATACATTTTCTTTTTCACAAGCTATTGTCTCACACAGCTATACTAGCCCCAGTGAACACATTGTAATGATTCAGGAACAGATTTTAACATTTAAAAAGCATTTCAGCTGGCAATAAAACTACAGTAATGTTCGGTTGGAGTATACTTATAATTAATGTCGCATATTCCTCAGATTTTAATTGATACCATGGGAATAGTTTGTTCTTTTTCTGTGCTCCAAGAAGCTGAAGACTGCCTCTTAATCCTAACTGAAAATTATATAAACACTTCTATATTTTATTGCAAGATTCAAGCCACTTCTCAAATGTGACATTTTATGCTATTTCTTCCAGCAACAGTATTCTTCTGTGCCAACAAAAATGGTGAACATGTGAACAGTTTTTTGAAATAGTGAAGAGTGTTAAATTCTTCCACAAGTGCCTTTAAGCTTTTGTCCCTACAGTCTTCTTACGTGGAAAAAGCCTCCCCAAAATAGGGAGGCACAGATTGAAAAGTCTACAAGCTAAACAGGGTAAGTTAGCTTTAAACCACTTATGCATCTTTCTAACTCTAGGCTACTCTCTGGGCTATAGTATAGCTATCCAACAGGCTTCAATATTACATCCTGTATCCCTACTCCTGACATGCCTCTTTCTTCAGTCCTGCCCTCTATGCTTGGGTTTGTGATGGGGTAGTTGGAAGGCAGTTTGAAGACTATCTTCCACAGTTTCTAAGCTGAAGAGAATCCTTCCCTGACTGCAATTGGAACTTTTAAGACCACTTTGTTCCACTCCAGCCTTTTTATACACACTGTGCGAGGGGCCAGAGCAAGGATGTAGATCTCACTCAAAATCTGTAAAATCAAATCTCTCTTGGATATCCATTCTATCGCTTTGTCCATGGTAAACTATTAAGTGATAAAGGTTAGGTAGATGGCCAGCAGGGACTTCTGATATGTATCTATTACTTCTTTAATTATATAGAAAAGCAAGAAAAAAATCTAATGCACATAGTTTTTTTAAAAAATTTGTTAAAATTACTCCAACTCCTGTAACCCTCATTGTACAAGGAGAAAGGGAAGTTGGAGGAAGAGGGCTCTATTTCGAAATAAGTGCTTTGTAGACGCTCTCAATTTAGAAATAAGCTACACAATTGAAGTAGCTTATTTTGAGTTAAGCCCTGCAGTGTAGACACACTCTGAGTGATTACTTGTAATTGTATTAGATAAAAACCCTGTGCTTGCTGTCTGGTCACCCCCGGGATGGGTGGCATTTGACTCCACAACCCTACCTTCTCCAAGCCAATGCCCTATCCCCTGCTCCACTCAAGAGCCTGCCACACCTTCCTTACCTTCAGTTGATCCCTTATCCTCCCTTCCTAATATGGGCACCAGCTCCATCCCTAGGCAGCTTGGGTTGATTGTCCAGCTGCTCCCAGGGTGGACAGGACTCAAGTCCTGAATTCTGCCCTCCCCCTAGTCCACTCAAGCACCCACTCCACCTCCCTATCTTTGGGATGCCCCTTATCCTGCCTTCCTAATGCAGGAGCCAGCTCCATCCCTTGGGCTATTGGTGTTGGCTGCCAGGCTGCTGCCTTGGTGGGTGGAGTTGGGGCAGGGGGGAACTCCTGTGTTGGCTGTCTGGCTGCTTCCAGGGTGGGTGGGACTCAGGGCCCCGTGTTTCCCAGGTGAATATCAGCCTATCCCCTAATTAGATTAAAAATTTAGATTCAAAAGCTGCTTTTAAATTGATGGTTTCTTTTATTATCTTGGATGTCACGTAGTAATAAATGAACTGTACTAAGTCTTTAACAGAGCTAACTGAATGTTGTAAACAAAATTACCGCTAAAATAAAGTTTCAAATTCCGCATTGATAGTACCAGCAACATCTTTAGTTCCCTTTTAACGTGTCCATATATGTGAATTTGTGTTTGCATAAGCATTTTGAAAAAAGAAAATGTTGTAAATATTGTCAAAACATGCATTCATGCAAATGTTCAACTGCATGCAATCACCTTGGAAATCAGTAGCTTTGGTGACCAATCATTCAGCACAAATAGCAAATTATAAAGACAGGATACTCAAAGCAATATTCCCAGTGAATAGCATGAGAGCAATACAAAGACTGAAATATGCTTATATGATCCATTTATCATGTACCAAACTGTCCAGGCTTTCAAATTACCTTAGGAAAGCATACTGCTGAAGTACCTGGCTAAAGTCCCAATGAATTGGTACCGTAATGCAATCAACCAATGTCTAGGACCACCGATGATTTGGCCAAGCCACCCATTCCTCACAAAATAAATCTGAGTCATTGTATAAGTCTGTATCAGAGAACAGGATTCAATATAACCTGCAGCCATCTTGTGCACTTAGCCCCCATAAGCTGGAACTAAGGACATCATGTAGAAACAAAATATTCAGCCTTGCTTAGGCAGACCAAAATATTTGCATAGCTGCAGTTTTACTATCAAGGATACTAACCTTAGTTTGGGGTGACAGTGTTTGCAAATTTTTTGCAAGTTGCTTTGCTGATAAGTAAAAATTATGAGTTCTTTGCTGTTTGAGAAATTGTTAACCTATTACAAGTTATTTTGAGTTATGTGCTTTGTATGGGGAAACTTACAGTTTAGTTTAGTGATGTAAAATGTTAACCAGTAAACTGATAAGCATCTGTCTTATCCATAATGTATTCAGTAAATGGTAAGAAAGCCACAGCTGGGATCCCGAGTGTAGGGCTGGCAGAGGAATCTCACATAAAATGTGGGGGTGCTGTAAAACCTCATATGACCAAAGTATCCGCACCAATGTTATGAAGTCTTTAATGGTGAAATGTTTAACAGATATGATTTGTTTAAACAAGTTATTTAACAGCTATTTAACATCTCTAGTTTAATTAGTGTGTGCACTTTGGAGAAGCCCCGGAAAAGTTTAAAATTTCTGTGAGCAAGACAACACTAGCATTAATCTCGCCAGCAGCTAAGAGGAAGGCTGGACATTTCTGCTGTTGCCATTCAACACTACCTCAGACTTTGGGTAACTATATTCTTCCTAGTATCCTTAAAGTATGCATTTAAGGATATGAAAGGTAAAGATCAAATGGGAAATTCATCTACCTGTCATGACTTAAGACCAAGACTAAAGTAAAAAAAAGTGCTAATCAGGGAACTTCTATTTGTCGATGATGCTGCCCTCATAGCCCTCGATGAAGATCTATTACAATAAATCAAACTGCCTTTCAGGAGCTTGTCAGGAATTTGTTTTCACCATCAGCATTGAGAAAATGGTTGTGTTAGGATCTGAGGCATCACAAGATCCTTCAATCACCTTAAATGCAAACCTGCTAAAAGTAGTTCAAAAGTTCAGCTATTTAGTTTCTACAATGACCATAAGCCTCTTCCTGGAAGAAGAACTAAATGCTCACAACTAAAAGAGCATGGAACTAAATGTTCAAACTAAGTGAGCATGGAACAACTCAAAAGTTTACTATCAAGACCAAAATGGTAGTGTACCAAACTTGCATAATCTCAGCATTCTCATGCATGGTGGGGAAACATGGACAGCTTATAGTCACGGGGAGAAAAGGTTCAACAGTTTCTCCCTACATTATTTACAGTGCATATTCAATACCAAAGATCAAGATAAAGTCACCAATGCAGAGGTTCTTCAAAGGGCAAATTTATCAAGTGTGATAGCCCTTCTTAAACAAAGACTACTGTGCTGGCTGGGCCATCTGAGCAGGTTGGAAGATGGATGCATAAAGATTTGCTATAAAGACACATGGAAGGAAGATGTGAAGGAATTTGGAATCGATCCTGACCAATGGGAAATCTTGGCAAATGATTGTAACAAATGGTCCCATCTCCATTAAAGTATCAAAGTGAATAACAAAAGCTTGCAAAGAGAAGAGAGAACCCCTGGAAAGCAAGCAGATCCCAACATACATTTGCAATAACCATCAAAGATCATGCACATCTTAGATTTGACTATTCAGTCACCTGAGACATTCAAACCAGCTACATCTAAAGCAGCAGTTCTCAAACTTTTTGGGCTCCGGAGCCCTTTACATGCATAAAAATTTATGCGGAGGCCCAGCGGTCCACTCATTGTATGTGTTGTACCTATCAATATTTCCAGTTTGTCAACCTCATGGAGCCCCTGGAGATGTCTTGCGAAACCCCTGGGGCTCCGCGGAGCACGGTTTGAGAAACACTGATCTAAGCATACAATTCCTACAAATAAATGCCAATAATAATACAATTCTGTCCTTATTCAGCTGCACAGTTTACACATTCTTGGTTCTATAAGCAGCACTGAATATTACCTTCTACACACTAACTACTATCCCCCAATAAACTTCCATTGTGTCTGAAAAGAATAGAAATGGTAATGATTGTTCTCTCTTATCAAAATTAAAAATGGAAGTAATTCAGGCACCCTACCAATAATATAACAGCTTATATTAAAACAATGTACATGTAAGGAATATTCTAATTTCCCTTTCACAAGAGTAAAATCAGCCGTGGTCCTGGAAATTGTTAGGATAATACCTGTTCACTCTGGAGGATCCTGGAACTTTAAAGCTTTTAGTGGACAGTGTCAGGAATCTAAAGATTTTTATGAGCTGCAGGAGAGGTCTGGTCTTTTTGAATCTGGTACTAGTTGTGAGTATGTTTTCTTTATGCTGCCAATCTGCCATTGTGTCATGTCATATCAATTAAACTAGCTGATAGGAAAAATACAAGAAAGTTTTGTCTCCCTGGATGGAAGTTTTTCTTATTTATTATTTTTATTCTGTGTGATGGGCTTAGAGAATTAGGAAAGGCCTACAACATAATTCTATAGTTTTCCCTTTCCCCATATCTGTCACTTTATGTAGCTATTAGTTGTCTCCAGTGACTCTGAGAAGCAGATTATATTTAAACATCAACATTAACTGACAGAGGAGTTTCTGAACTGAGGCAGAAGAAGAGGGGAGAATAATTAAAGCCATAAAACTGAAGACCTGTTACTTACTCTCAGCTCATCCTTTGTGTTGAATCTATCTAGAAGTTGCTGGTAATGTCTGTCCGTCATTTGTCGTAATAGCGATAGGAGACAGGAAACAAACTCCCCCTGATGTAAACCAAGAGAGGAAATGTTATACATCAAGCCCAAAATATAGAAAACATCAATGAAAAGAGACAGTTATCTGTTCTGTAACCAGTGTTCTTTAAGAAGTGTTGCTCATGTCCAGTCCACATTTAGAATGCTCACTAAATGCATCAGAACTGGATGTTTTCTCCTTAGCAGTAGCCTTAGGGGAAAGATTCTGGCAAGCCCTGGAGTAACGTCCTCCAGGCACAGTATAAAGGGCACCATTCGTTCCCACCACCCTCAAATTCCTTCTTGACGGAAACTCCAATGGTGGGGAAGGAGGGTGTATCATGGAATGAACATAAGCAATACATCTTGAAGAACACCAGTTATGGAACAGTTTGACCAATTGCTCATGTCCATTCCACATTAAGTGACTCCGAGCAGCACCCACAGAGGTGGGCAAGAGCTCACAGCTGCGTTCATTGCTGTACTGCTCTGCCGAACCCAGAGTCATCTCTGGCTTGCTGAGTGATGGTAGTGAGATGTAAATGCTTGGATTGAGGACTACATCATGGCTCTAAAGATGTCCTAGATTGGCATCCTTCCTGGTGCATGTGCCAAAGATGCTTGAGCCCTGATTGAGTGGACCTGGACAATCTGTGGTGGAGAAACCTTTGCCAACTTGTAGCAGGTTCATATGTATGAGGAGATCCAGATGGAAGGTCACTTCATAGAGACCACTAGAACTGCATCAACTTAGGAAAGAGTTTGGTATATTCCAGGTAAAAAGCCATGGTCCTTTGGACATCTAGGGCATGTAGACACCTCTCTTTTGCCATGTTTTGAGGCTTGGGACAAAACACAGGCAGGAATATCTCCTGGTTCACATGGAGAAGGAAACAACCTTCAGCTGGAAAGATGGGTGGGGTCACAGCTGTATCTTGTAGCTGTAGAAGACAGTGTATGGGGGGGCTCTCAAGTCAGAACCCTGATATCTGAGACATGCCTTGCTGATGCCACTGCTGCCAGGAATGCTACTTTCCAGGACAGGTAGGAAAAGGAGCAGGATACAAAAAGCGGCCTGCTGAGCCACAGGAGGATCAGGTTGAGGTCCCACTGCAGAACAGGATCTCTCACCTGTGGCACTCAAATTCTTGCAAGAATCTCACCATCATGTCATGGAAGAGCACCATCTGTCCTTGAATTGGATTATGAAAAGAAATCAGTGCAAGATGCACTCTAATGGAGGAATGCATCCTTCCTTGGTTCCCGAGGTGCAGCAAGTAGTTTAGAACGGACTGCACTGGAGTGTGCTAGGAGAGATATCCTGCTCTGATTCCCAGTGAGAAAACCTTATCCACTTCACCTCATAAGTCAGTCTTGTGGACGGCTTTCTGCTTCACAGCAGGCCCTACTGGACTTCCTCTGAGCAGGTATGTCACTCGGTGTTCAACCAAGGAATATTCATGCCTACAGGTGTAGGAAAGCACAAAGTTGGGATGCAGGAGCTGACCATGGTCCTGCGACAACAGGTTCCGACAATTGGGAAGGGGCCATGCGGGGAGTAGAGCACCATGTTTATGAATGTGCCAAACCAGTGCTGGTGAGGCCATGCTTGAGAGATCATGCTCACTCGAGCCTTGTCCTGCTTGATCCAAACTACGACCCGGCTGATGAAAGGAACTGGAGGGAACGCATATGGCTGACCTTCGGGCCACTGGAGAAAGAGTCCCTCCCTGACCCCAGCAGGAGCAAAAATGGTGGCACATTGTGTGTTGCCTGGTGGTGAATAGGTCTATGAGGGGAAGATGACGGGGCAGTTTCCAGATGGAGCACCCATTTGTGGTGAGAAGAGACATCTCTGCAGGACTCTATACGATAGGATATTATCAGTTCTTGGGAAGTGACTGGATGGACATCATGACTGATGCAGAAATATGAGAGAAGGAGCACTTCTTGGCTCAATGTCCATACATGTGCCTCTCCCTGCCTGTTGATGTAGAACATCAAGGGCATATTGTCCGTAAGGATTCATACTATCTTGCCCGACGTTTGTGGCAGGAAGACCTAACAGGCCAGATGAACTGGTCTTAGCTCCTTGATATTAATATAAAACCCTGCTTCCTCCAGGATCCACAACCCTTGGGTCCAGAGACTGCCAACGTGTGTGCCCCAACCAAGATGTGAGGCATCTGAGCTAGCTTGGGAGAGGGAGCAGGGGTATCTAACAGGAATATCTCCAGTGTGGTCCACCATGGCAGGATGCTAAGCACTTACTGGGAAGGGATTGTGACTACTTTGTCCAAGTAGTTCTGGGACTGGGGATAAGCCAATGCCAGACATTGCTGGAGAGGCAACATGTGGAGCCCAGCATGGTGGACTACGTAGATATATGCCAACATAATGGCCCAATTGGTGCAGGCAGACCCTGGCCATGGTCAGAGTAAACTTGGGTCATTTCCACTATGAGCCTTGCCTGGGTTTGGAACTTGTGTAGGGGCAAAAAGACCATGCAGAACTTGTTTTCCATAGGTATCTGATGAGGTCTCTCAAGTTCAAGATGGGCAGCAGACCTCCTTTGGCCTTGGGGATTAGGAATAGAACCCCTGTTCAGACATTGGGTGGAACTTCTTCAATCACTCCCAACCACAACTACTCGTGAACCTCCTGCACAAGTAGACTCTTGTGAGAGGGGTCCTGGAAGAGGTACACATAACAAAATTCATAAGGAGGCTCAGGGTGGGGGAGGGGGCGGAGAGATGAGGAAAGCTCTGGCGTGGGGTTGGGGATGAGGCATTTGGAGAGGACTCCAGGCTGGAACACTACTAAGTTACAATCTCATACTAGGAAACTACTGAAAACTATATACACCAATCATAGCCTGCGTTTGCAGAAAGAGAAAAAACTGGCTGAAGCACAGCAGCAAGAAGGAACTCAGGGTGGTGGGCATGAGTGGAAACTCTTAGGCTGAACCAGGAGGATGCCACTCCATCGGCAACCAGAGTCACTCCCCTAACAGTACTGAGAAAGGCAAAACGTCCGGCAACCACCAAGCACACCCCCAAGATGGAATAGACATGAGCAATCACTTGAAGAAGAAAAATCATGTTATGAAACTCTTAAAAACAAATTGCTTATCTAAAAAAAGTGAGCATTGTGAAGTCTTAAAAGATTTCTGAAGACATTCCTGGATATTTTGTGGGGTATTTACTTAATAATAAAAATAGGGCTATAATTCTTTAAAATGTCATACATTTTACTTATGGGTTTGCTTCCCATTTACATACTTTGGTTTTCCAAATGCAATTTCCTCAACATGAATCAGTTCAAAAGCAACTAAAACAATACAAACATGACATGAAAACATAATCTACATAAGCTAACAGTATACTTATATAAGCATCTAAATTTACACAGATAGTTTACACTGCAAAACTTCTAGTCTTTTCCTGTCAATTTACTTTTGAAAGAAAATATAAATAAAAATATATTGCAACAATTCTGCGAAGAAGTCTTGTTTACCTGTGGGGAGGAAACTGAGGAGGGAGATTATAGGAAGGAGAAAAGAAAGTAAAAAATGTATTTTTAAATGCTATTTAGTGGTTTGTCACATCATATTTTGGGTAGCTATTTTCCCCTCTGGTTTAAAATGTCAATTTTTGAAAACTAAGGCTATGTCTTCACTGCAAAATGTGGGTTTTTTTACATTAAATAGCTAACTTGAGATATTGCCAGTAGGATTCTACATAGAGAGCACTGAGTATGTATGGTTTTTACCTAGATGTAGCTAATTGAGGTAAATTCCTGGAGGAGTGTGCAGAAGGAGAAGGGTATTTATTTTATCTTGATTAGTGACAGCAAAGTAGTATTTCTCACACAGATGGTTCTCTCAAAATAGCAAATACTTCTTTTTTAACAGTGAAGTATCATTTGATTATTATACTAATATCCTGGGATAATATGTTGCTCGTCCATCAGCCCTCAAGCATAATTACCCATGTTACAACTAATATCTTGACAACAGGAAGCATCTTTAAATGATCATATCATATCAGGAAATTTATTCCTGACCCTTGCTGATGATCTTCCCTTATCACGAAGCTTTATAATATTACAAATATTTTATATTTGCTGGGATTCAAGATGAATTTGGTGTCTCTCTGAATACAGTGTACAAAAGGAAAAAATGGAGGTCTGTTTTTAAAAGCAGATAAAAGTTTCTGAGACTGCTATTCTCCTTCAGATACAAGCCAAGACCCTTTTATACCACAAGGCTACTTAGTTAAAAAATAGCGGAGTAAGTAAACATGGCTCTATCTTACTTTAATCACAGCAAGATCAACATATTGGAATATGAACCTCAAACACATATTCTATGCAAACTTCTTCCTTTTTGTTTCTGTATTTAAATATATAATCCTTTATATTACAGAGAACACCCTGAAGTTAAACTATTACACTACATCTACATTACATTATATAGTGTTTAATTCTTACTATATGGTACAAAACTTGATTCTCAAATGAGACAGAAGCTAAAGCCAAGATTTTTTAATTGGGTTCTTAAAGCTGAGTTCCTACTTCGAATTTAGGTATCTAAAATATGACCTAATTTTCAAAAGTGATGAGAACTGCCATTGAAATTAACTTTGGATCTCTGTTTTAAAATCTTAACCCAGTTTCTTGACAATATTCAGAGAATCAGGGAGTATAAACTACATAATTGGTTTCTTTGTTTGTAAGTAAGATTGAAAGTAGAGATGTAAATAGGTAACCAATTACCTGATAAACATCATCCTTATCAGGTGATGCTTACTGGTAACCAGTTAACTGGTACCTGGGAGCAAGCCCTGGCTCGCAGCATGCCGCAAACTGGGGGCTGCTCCAGGCTAGCCAGGCCCTCTGTGGCATGGGGGACTGAGAGCCCCATGGGGCTGGCTCACTGCACTGTTGGGGGTTTCTCCAGACAGACTGGGCCCCCCACCTATGGGATCCCAATTAATCAGTTTACCAGTTAAATGTAAATTTTAACTGGTTAACTGATTAAATGGGATTTTACATCCCTAACTGAAAGCATAGTCTGCATGACTCATCCTCTCACAATAAAATCATAAAGCTAGAGTCTACCACCCTAAGTAACCTTTCTTCCAAAAGTAGTCTCATCAAGTTATTTTCCATTTTCTCTCATAAACAACAAAGTTATTTAAACACACATAACCTTGACTATTTTGCAGTAGCACTTGGTTCTAACTCATGATGCTTTAATATTTCACATCTCTTTCATTTAAATTTAAAAAGTACTTTGTAAGTGGGAAAAGCTCCATTCTAATCAGTTTTCTTTCAGAAATCTAATTATGTGCAGATATATTTCTCATCTATCAACCTAAAGGGCTAATTTACTGACATCACTGCATAACTCCAGTAACTTCACTAAGTTACTGTTGTAATTTCACGGAGTTCACTGTCCCTGGAAATTGTAACATTTTCTTTCAGGCACACAGCTTCAAGCACCATATCAATCTCAAAGAGTACCCTAAATAATTCACAGCACAACATGGGGAAGCTTAACATAGGATACATATTTATGCAGAAACACTATGCAGTATGGGCCTATGGCAACACACTGAGACATAATCTTGAGACTATTTGCAGTACCCAATGAGAGGAAGAGTGACAATCTATCCCACTGTGTGGCCACAAAGCCTACAACCCACCTCACAAAGAGCACTGAATGATATAGGACTGACTCATGGCAACATGCTGTATGAAATTCCACCATTTGCACTCATGTCTTACCCCACAAATAATTCCAAGAACCTGGCTCAGTGTGCTGCCATAAGCCCATACTGCATAGTGTTCTATCATAAATGTATACAATTGCCTTATGCTGTGCTGTGAGTCACTTCCGCATTAAGCATATTGTGAGGCACATGTGGTGATGATGGCATGACTTAGTGTTGCATGTATAGCTAATGAAAACTTTATATAACCTGCAAGGATCTTAAGAGTCTAATTTTTTGATGGAGTGATGAATTAGCCCTTTGTGCTACTTTATAAAAATGTATCCACAAACAATTGGATATTTTCATGAAAACCAGTTACAAAGGAACTTACCACACTTCCTACCCAGTTCTACAACATTATTTAGTTAAAGTACACCTTTCCTATCCAAGAAGTTTAAACTTCAGACAATATTTTTGCACCTTAAAATTAAAAAAAATGTGAAATCCTAGAAATACAGTCCATCTGAAGCATAATGAATTGGACCACAGTAATACTGTAACACACAAGATAGTCAACTCATGGTTCTCTACAAATGCTTCCAATCATTTTGTCTCCTGTGGGAGAAAGTGAAAAAATATTTTCCACATGTACTAAATACTTCCTTACAATGCTTGTCCTCCAAGGGAATTCAAGTTTGAAAGGCTAAATTCTCTATATCATTGGAAAAATAAAGTGTAAGGAGCTGGTCTAATGAGATGGCAAATCAAAAAGAAGGAATGTCCAGGTACATTAAGTTTGTCACAGAAAACTGTGCTGAATAGCCAGTAAGTGACCAGCTCCTCTTACTCAGTTGCTCTTTTGTAAGGATACTACACATCTCCTGCTGTTTAGGATTTTATTTTCCTCAAATATAATCTTGAAAAGTGAAGTGTAGCTTTAATTTATTTCACAAGTACTAACTTTGGGCTTTTATCTAAGTGACTGCACTTCAACTTTTTAATGTGCATATAACACTTAATGTTCCCTGCAGAACACTGATCTCTTAACTTTAGTTAGCATGTTAGAACTGAAGTTCAAACCTAGATTAGTGTTGCAAGCTTTAATTATTAATTATTATTACTATTATTATCTAATAGTATTATCTATTATCTTTAGGGGGAGTGTGGGTGTGTGTTTTGAGAGGTATTTTCCCCATCTTAAATATTTGGATTTTGGGGAGGTAAAAATGTTAACGTTTTGCCACATTATTTCATCTTCATGAGTGAAGTGAATTAGTCCTTCCAGGAGGAAGCTGTTAAAGTGTCAACAAAAACAGCATTGTGAAATTGGCAGTGAACTAACAGAATATCAAATAGAAGAACTTCACTCCCCTGATGGCAACTACAATAAATAAATAAAATAAATATAAAAGAAAACCATACGGCACTAACAATTCCACTGAAAGTGAGAAAAGCAAGTAAAATCTACTTCACTTCCCACATCCTCCTTAGCCCACATAATTCAATCTTCTCAAAACAGCATATAATCTGATTAACAATGAGCAATACAACACACAGGCAATCCACCTAAGCACCATGGAATGAGTTAAGAGCCTAGGGACAGTCTTAAATTTGTATGGGTCTGTTTTAGTATGAAAACCTTACAGTCACATCTTGAAACTGCAGACGCATCGCAGACCCTGACGGCTGAGGTCTGCTTGTGATCTCTAATATGGTTCTCAGAAGTATATCTAGCAGGCTGTTCACAATCACATCTATTTCTTCCAAGACGGATTTTTCCTGAGATAAGAAAAAAAAATGCAGGCTGCTATTACTGAAAAAGGAACAGATATAGGCAGAATTTTTCCTTGGACAGTACTAGCACCTAGATTACTTTAGTTGAGGTGAGAATCAGTTTCCATCACGGCTGCTGCACTTTATAAACCACAGGAATAATTTCTAGACAAATACCAAAACCATTCCATTAACTTGAATTCACGATTCTCAAATTAATTACATTGCTGATACATAGAAGATAATTATAAAACATGAGTCTGATTATAAGTACTCACCATTAAACATAATCCTTTTTGAGTTATCGTATAAAGAAAAGTAGTACATGATTTATGAAGGCTATTTGGCCAAGATTTTTACAGTCAACACTCATATAATTTAGCCATAGAAACTGACAGAGGAGATTTAAGGTCCAAAGCAGAGACAATTCTGTTTTTAATACTCTATATGATCAGCAAAGAAACAACCATCACAAAAAGCAGAAGATGGTACTAACTGTAGCAACTTTATAAGACCAAATATACAGGTAACTTTCCAGCTACTTTGTACATACGTAGCACCCTCCCCATTTTAATTTTGAGGTAATATTTGTATTATTTTATGTTATTCCTTTTAAATTAAAAGTACCTATTACTTTTCTTTAAATAACCACTGATTATATTTTCAACCATTTGCTAAATAGTAGCAGATGTTAGTGTCTTGCAGGTCAGTTTCCTGTCAGAAAAGAAATCAATAACACAGAAATCTGGATATTTTCTTAGTGTAATTTATTACAGTTATACTTTATTCACTAGTCCTTGAACAGAGGTGAACACATATGATGCATAAAACAATCCTGTTTTCTTGTAATTTCTCCCCAAATGCTCCTGTCCAAGAATTCAATTTCTCAATAGAACAGTCAAGAAAGGAAACAAACTCTCCTGCTTTAGGGCAACAGTTCCCCCAAAGAACCTGCATCATAAAATAAACACTACATTGCTTCAAAGACTACTTTCTGCTCACATACTGAGAAAAAGAACTTGTAGGACCATGTGGAAACAGCACCATCTGGTGATTCCTGTCAAAACAGTATATTATTTATGGTCCTAATCCTTGAAAGCAATTCATGGTTGTGCATAATTGCATCTGCATGAAGCCTTTCAAGAGATAAGAGCTGTTTTAAAATATGCACCTTAGTCATAGGATTCACAATTTAGCTAATATTTCTGGAACAACCAGAACTTTTGCACTTCCTGACTTAACAACATTCTTTATGACACATTAATTTAAATTTCAGTTAATTGGGGGGGGGGGGACATATTGATTTCTTTTATTGATTTTTCAAGAAGCAACTCATGCAATAATAAATGTTAACATTTGAATGGTCCCAGTAATTCTTTGTGCACCTGTACTACAGTTGACAGTGGCAAGGGTGCAAATGCAAATCCCAAGAAATCATGGACTGGCTTCTCTCAAAGCATTAACATATCATCTCTATCTTGTCTTGATTAGTCACAGTCAGCTAGGTCTCATGCAAGCCCTAAGGTAGTATAAATACTGGGTTATGTTCTATTTCTCTGGCGAGGTCAAATGTGGAGACATTGCCTAATAAATGCAATGTAGTCTACTGTCTCACCAATTATCCTGTCAGTGCTACAAACCTGAGCAAAAGAGGTGACAATACAGACTCTTGCAAGAAAGAACTCTCAAGCCAGAGAACAACTGCCTACAGATATCCCTCAAGCAATATTTCTAAGGGCAATAAACGTAGTTATTTAAAAGCAATTCATCCATCCATACTAGATTCCAAAAACAAGTCAGTAAAAGCTCATGGGGCTCTTGGTATCAAAAGAGACTTACAGATCTAAAAAAAGAGTCTGCAAACAGTATTTGTATCCAGTGCTATTGGAAGAATATCAGTTAATGCAGCTGCCTCACAACCACCAAGTTTTATGTTACCTTTCCCCCATAATGGAGATTGGATACTGGTTCATTACTTGATCAAAGTGCTGGCTTCTTGAACATTGGTCTTACCACGACTTCTAGTGCCTCACCCTCTATAGGGAAATGCTAACAACCTAAGCAAACTGTAGACCCAGTACTTTACCACTGCTCTTTTTTCCCCACCACCCCAGAGAAACAAGATTATAGCACAAAGCTTCACACCTGCACCTGTCTGTGCTCAGTGAGTTGAAACTGAAGCTTTTCCCCCTGTTCTGTTTCCATGGCAGTAGACAGCTCTGTCCCAATCTGAGCAATTTCATCTGCAAAATAACGTGACATTTCTTCACAGCAAGAAACACTTGACTCTGTAACCAAATAGAGACAGCCAGCATTCACCAAGCAGTCAAATTAACTCTTTTGCGTGGGACTTGGCAGATGCTATGATGGAAGTGAAGAAATGTGTCTTTGCCTCCCTCACAACCAGAGCATATGTTCTTTAAAACACTAAAAAAAATAAAAAATAATTAAAAACCCCTCTGTTGCTACTGTTTGGCCTCAGTAGGAGTCTAGTGCCCTGGCCATTTCCTCTCTTCAACCATTGTAGGTTGTCTGTAAATCCAGATGACTTGTGAAAACAGAGCCAGCACACAGGATGTTTAGGGACTGATATATTAATAAGGGAGGGCAAATGGTTATTATGAAGTCCTTCCAAATTATTGCCAGAATGGACAATGGAAGAATGACCTTATCCTTCAAAGCTGTCTAGAAATGCTTTCATCAGTTTCTGATAGCAGACCATCAAAACATTTCCATCTCCCTGTCAAAACAAGTATGTTCCAAATTCAGACCAAAAGAGACAGTAGTTAGTCTGTAGAAAGGTGTAATATCCCTCCAATTTACATTTATGGCCCCAAAACTAGTGTGTTACACTATACTTCAATGTTTGTCTTGAGGTGATCTAGAAAATTCAATTTGAGGTGATCTAGAAAATTGTAGATAACACACAGTGATTGAAATGTCTAGGTATCATCAAGTCTCAATGACTCAAATGAAGAACATGATCAGCTCATTCTCTGAATCACAGAGAGAAAATCTACATAACACCAGCAGCCATGTATTGTGTCCGTCTTTGGACTTTGTAACCAAGAGGACACATTCATTGTGACATAGCTTCTGGATGCTACATCTTTTATATTTGAGGTCAGATGAAAACAAACATCACTCTTCACCAGCCTACATCATGTTTCACCTCATGGTGAATTATGAGCCTTTCCAGGGCAGCTGCAACAAAAAATGATTCTGAAGAGACAAAATAACAATCCCATATCAAGTCATAGATGGTAATATCCAACAACATGAAACTAAGATCCAGATCCAATGTCCTGTACTCTTACAACATAACACCAAAGGAATGGAGACTAATCATGCTGGTCATGGTTCACACTTACTACAATGATTAGTGTATAATGCTGCCTTATTCTTGTTCTCTCTCTCATGATCAGGATACTTCTCCATAACCCTGGTATGCAGCATTGTCTTTCAATCTTCCTGGCCAACCTAAGACGGCCCTCAGAGAAATGAAGTCCTCACAGCTAGGTGCCCCAATAAGAGCACCGAGAGCCATCTGCAAAGTCCATCATAACCACAGCCCCTCCAACAGTCTCCCAATACATCAGATCAGCCATCTCCAACAGTGCACAGATCAGCTTACAGCACATCTTCTTCACTTATCCTACATGAATAAAGGTCTATTACTCCAAAGCCCTGTGGGTCAGCTTCCACATTGACAGCACCCTCATCCTGGATGGAGAGTTCTACTAGATGGGTCTGTGCAAAAAGTTGATAATCAGATCCTAGTTATTGGCTGATGGCTCAGCAGTCCCAGAAGAGCAACCCAACACAACCAGTCCTGTTAAACCCTTCCACAAATCTCCTCTTTACCCACTCCACTCACTGCCAGAGTTTTTAAACAGTCCTCTAACCCTCCATTTATGAACTTGTCAAGCAGTCAGTACACACTCTTTTATGCCCACTCTCCATAAACAGATCACCCAGCTCAATCTCTTCATCCAATACAAACACAAAAACAATCTTCAGAATGTCAGCCTCTCACAAACTCACCAAAACAAGGTCAATTGTAAGGGCCAGGACAGGCTACAAGTGGAGAAGCAGCCCCAAGTCTCTCAATTTCTGCTTGGCTCTATTAAGTGTCCTCCTTAAAGATCCCCACCCCTCCAGTTTTCTCTTCTTAATAGAAAAGGGAAGAGTAGCCTGCAAGTGGACAAGCATTTCTGGCCCCAGGCTTCCTCAAGTTCAGTGGGAGGTGGCCTCTTTAGAGCTCCTAAAACCTTAACACACACGCTTGACAAGAAGATGCTATTTACAACACAGAATTTATATCTGAAAAACCAGACAACCTTTCTCCTTCTCTTTGAAAACAGATTTGAATTACTGTATGTTAGAACACTGGAACAGTGTCAAAGCTTAGTAGAACAGAGAGTGGTAGAGGAAAAATATTTTTGCAGCAGCCCAAAATAATTGATGAAAAATTAAACCGACAAATCATGAAGGTACAAGTTCATAGAAAATGCTCTAAATGTGACTTTTTGTTCATGGAATAGTTTGTTTTGTTAGTAGGAGCCAAATAGTGAGGAAAAATACTACTGTTCATAACCTGGATTTACTTACTGAGCTATTTTTCTTTATGAAACAAAATATGTTGCTAAGGATACGTGCACACATTGTAAGATCCTTCTGCTCTTGCAAATGCATATGTAGGTGATGTAAAACTACTGGCAGAAGAATATATCTGGAATCTGTAAGGAAAGAGAAAAGGTATGAGTGGACATCTTTCATGACATTTTCTGTTTTATATATTTTTAAATAAAATATTATCATTTATAAAGTGTAAATGGGTATTATATCCATAGAAATATTGCTGATGATACGGTTACAGTAGTCTCAGACCATATCATAACAAAAGATATTATTTCATGTATTACCCTCTGCATCATAAGAAGACATTGTCTCTAGATATGTGCATTATTGTGTGTGTGATATTAAATATGTGAAATAAAACTACATATTTATACAATTTTCATACAGAAAATGTTATCATAATAGTATAGGTATACTATCTCCCAGGTTTATCACTGGCTTTTTTGCAACTATATTACTTTACAAATTCAGTCCAGTACTACACTCCATTCTTTTTCTCTGTTCACTGCTTTTCAGGTTTTTCCCTCCTACTGAGTATGTGTAATACAGATTATTTGACTCTACTTGCATCTTTTCTAGCTGAATCTCATTTTCTGCCCACAGTCCTTTTGTTATGATTTTTCTTTTTTGACTTCTCCCAATTTAGTATCAGCTGTGAATTGCACTAATTTGCTGTTTACTTCCTTTATCTGATCATTAATAAAGATGTTAAATGATATAAATGCTAACACTGATTCCTTTAGTGCCATACTAGACAGTACCTCCCTTCCTGACAAATATAACTTGTTATAAGCTTTTAAGTTACTCTAGACACACACATATTATATATATTTTACACACACACACACACACACACACGACACTGTTTTTATTTTAAATATACTCAAATTAATATGAAAGCATTATTAAAAACCCAAATCTACTGCAATCCATTAATTCATTCCGTGTGTCATTATTTCACTAAAGTAAGCAAGTTTGCTTAGCCAGAAAGGTTTTTTTTATAAACTCATGCTCCAAATTGCTTATGAGTCCATTAATCTCAGAATGATCAATGATTTTTTCTCTTACTATTTAATGTACTTTTAAAAAGGATAGAGACTGGGGATGGGCAATAATCAGCCTACCAGCCGGGTGTGGTTTGCCAGTGTTAGCCCCGCAAGGGCCACCAGCCATTCTGTTTACCGGCGCCTCCGGAGGACTGCAGGGACACATGGAGATGGCTGAGAGAAGTGCAGGGACACAGGGTGACAGAGGGTAGAGGAGTGCCAGGACATATGGAGACAGGTGGAAGTGGATGGAGGTAGCCATGGAGATGGGAGGAAACAGGGTACACGGATACATGGAAAAAAAGGGAAGGGGGATGCATGGACACACAAGGATGGGACGGATGTACCAAATGAATTGAAAAGGCTAGAGAGCCGGAGTTTACGTGGGGGAGACTCCCTAATTGCCTAACAATCTCTGCCTCAGTCCCCCCTCCCTCAAAAAAACCCCACTCTGTTCCATACGTCTCATATCCACACCCAAAAACCTTCCAGAATCATTTCCAGGATACTTCAGGTCGTTACTTTCCTCTCCCTCTGCTGCTCCATTACCCCTGACTCTCCTAAGTCTTTGCACTGCTCCTGTGAGGTGCAGGAATAGAGTATTTTAGTTAAAATGAATGATTCCTCAAAGTTCTGTACTAATATGCATAGTAAGGAACTTATTGATCAAAAACATTTCTTAATTTTGTTGTTTTCTGAATTCTTAGAAACATACTTCCTGACAGGTATTTTGAAATAAATGACCAAAATAATTGAAACGGACATGATTATATTGTTATTTTGACAAATAAAATATGCATAATTTTAAAATACTGTACACTGAATTTTTAATTCATTGCTTTATTACTAATTATGACCTAGATCTTTTAGACTGAAAGAATTTTAAAAATTCAATTAACTTTTCAATATCTATTCTGTTTGTATTTTATTTTCCCTTCTGCTAGAGCATGAAAATCAAGGAAGCTATTAACTTTTTTTAAGCAGTTTCATTTGTACAAATTTTTACATTTATTAAGTTGTAAGTACTGTGGAGAAATGTTTAATTGCACACAAAGAAAAACAGTTCCCACTGGACTTCTGAAAAACAACATATGTTTCTAGTCTGTCTAAACAGAGTATTTCCAAAGCTCTCAGTTTGTCACTTTTCATGAAGCATTATTTTAACTTTTAAAGTAGTACTAGAAGTACAAGAAGAACAATAAATTTGGGGGGAGGAAGAGTGATTTTTTTAAATTGAAGGGGCATTAGACAGACAATTGCTAAAGTGTGTTTGTCTGCCAGATAAGTACTTAAAGAGACTCACTTCTGCTGGTGAAAGGTTAGCTTTTAAACTTACAGAGACTTCTTTTTCAGGTACTTACAGAGACACATATTTCATCACAAACTTAAGGACTAAAAGATTTATCTCTGAATTTATATAGGTTTTCAACCTAAAATAATGATGTAAACAATTAATGCTCCTTTGATGGGCAGGTATGTTTATCTGGGATTACAATGTCCATAGTGGGATGGTCTGAGGGAAAAGATCAGTCCCAACAAGGAAACAGTTGGGTAATATGTTTTCCATTCTGTACCTTGTTTTCTTTGGAGGTGGGTAACAGGGGAGGGATCAGTTGAAGAATAACCTGTTGTGTTCCCTCCCTCTGGGGCATCTGGTATTGGCCACTGTTGGCAGACAGGATACTGGGCTGGATGGACTGTTGGTTTGACCCAGTATCGCCGTTCTTACGTTGCTCTAATTTCTCACTGTAATGATACAATGAGCATCAAAAAGAAATAGAATGTAGGGAAGCAAGGAAAGGAATCTATTTAGGCACCACCCTGTGGCGACTCTTGTGTCTCTCAATACTGTTGATGTGATGAGTAAAAGGTGAGGCAAAAAGCCTAACTCCAAGGTGTACCCCAACTACAGGATCTCTGGTACCCATCTATTTGATATATAGTGAAGCCAAATGTTTACAAAGTATGAGATTCCTTCTCCAGAGAAAAAAAAAACTTAAAAGGTTGTGGTTTTTTTCAAGTTACAGACTAACACGGCTACCCCTCAGACTCCTTCAGAGAGTATATCTGGTTGAACACAGTTCTCATTGTAGTCATGTTGAAGGTTTCAGTTTGGAGGAAGAGAAGCAACTGCCTCTATAAAACTTCCATCTGGGACTGCAGTTCCATGGTTTGCCTCTGGAATGGTGGAATTTCTTCTTTAACAACTGTGCTGAGAGGATCGACAGGATGCTTAGTCATGTATGAGGACTTGTAGCACAGCTATGTTTAATCTGGGGTGCATGGAGAATGCTTAGATTTCTCTTCTTTCAAAGCAAACACTTGCTGCAGTTTCTCCTTGAAAAGCCATTCAATAGTGAACTGTGAAGTAGGAGACTTTATTCTGAACTGTGGGCCAGTTGCCAAGGGAACCTCCTGTTACATGGTGACCTCCATCTCAGGGACTGATAGCAGAACCCATGGTTCCTGTCCTTGGAATGCTCCTGGGAACCGTAAAGTTGGCCCAGTGGTATGACAGTCAGTCCTGACACTCATGTTGGGAGATGCATGCCTCAGAATATGCACCCGGTGACTAGGGAAGTCTGTTTCAACTCCTTCTATCAGTATCAGAGGTCTGGTGAATCGAGAGGGCTCCACTGCAACTAACTTCATAAGTCCCAGGTGAGCAGCAAGAAGGAACTGAGGATGGGGGGAGCCAATGGCACTCCTTTTTATCATGCCAGGAGGGTGTCACTCTAGGGACTGCCAGTACTGTTTCCCTATGGATGTTGCTGAGGGAAAAACTTGCAGCACCAGGCCATGTGGTGAGCACACATGCCTAATGTGAAATGGACACGAGCAAGCACTCGAAGAACCTTCAAGTATCAGAGGGGTAGCCGTGTTAGTCTGGATCTGCAAAAGCGACAAGGAGTCCTGTAGCACTTTATAGACTAACAGATGTATTGGAGCGTAAGCTTTCGTGGGCAAAGACCCACTTCGTCAGATGCATGTAGTGGAAATTTATACCTGCCTCTGGAAATTTCCACTACGTGCATCTGACGAAGTGGGTCTTTGCCCATGAAAGCTTATGTTCCAATACATCTGTTAGTCTATTAGGTGCTACAGGACTCGAATAACCTTGTTTGTAACATTCAGAAAAAGACGTATTACAGATGGCAAGGTGTTTGAGCTAAAAATGTATTAAAAATTCCATGTGCCTACACCTAGGCAACACTACTCATGCATCAAACAAAACCACAGCTTTTGCTAGTAAGTAGCAGTTTCATGTTTTACAAGTGGAATCATACTAGCTATATTGTGTACAACAGAAGGTTTTCTAACTATCTTTGCAAAACAATGCTTTGGGAATATTAGCATTCAAGAAACAAGACTACAAAACCTGGTTTTTACCCTGTGTCTCTTGCCTTGGGCATGGTGTCATTAAAGCACTTCTCACTGCAAGCACCTGAGGAGGTTATCACCTTACCTGGATTAGTGTACAGCTGACTTTCTACTGTTTTACCAATGCACTGCAGTTTAACAGCTTGAAGGGATTCATCCACATGCATGATAGTTGGCAAGCTGCCTAGAGTATCATGCACCAAGTTTGCCACCTCTCGTACATCAAAGAGCTTCAGCAGCTCAGAGTACACAGCTGGGAAGGAGCTAAGAAACACAGCCTAAAAAGGTTAAAAAATACAGTGAAATACACTTAAAATGAATATTGATAACCATAATAATCAAACAAAACAAACTCATGATTCTTACTTGTGACTGGGATAAAGCACTAGCCCCTTTGCTCTCTTGGGAAAGGAAAAATCGTATTGACATAAGCAGCTCTTGAATACAGCAGCGGAACTCTTCCTCATTTTGTCCGCCAGTGGCAAGCGAGAACAGCCTCCGAGACTGAACTATATATTTAAAGATATATTCTAGTGCCTACAAATGTCAAAACACAAAGATTCTGCATAATATTGAATTCACTGTTCTTTAACATTAACAAATATGAAACATAGCAAAATTATGTAATTCAAACACATATCATTTGTCAGCATGGAGAACATGACATTTACTTCTGGAAAGATTTAAATCTTCTTATTAGAAGTGATGTACTGCCAATCTTTTAATAAGGTGTCTCAACATTTCTCTTCTTTTTCCTTTAATAAAATCTATATACCAGGAAGCACTTTCTTATCGAAAGGTGGCATGCAAGCCTGGGAAATCTTGTTACTTGTTTTCCCATTTAAACAAAAATGCTTTCTGCTTAATTAAAGAATGAGGCAATATCAATGATAAAACAAACCAATCTGAAGTCATAAACTGCTGGAGTATATACTAAGTAGATAAATAATATAACAAAATCAAGGTGAGATGAGAGCTTATATAAATAGCTTATACAAATAGCTGCAAGTGAGGAGGGAAATGGATAACAGAGAAGCAGAGAAACAACAACAGATTTGGTAACTGCTGGTTGCTTCATTTGACAAACAAATCCAAAACCCTAGTTTTAACAGAAGTGTCTGGGACATACGATTATCCCATTGGAATGTAACATCTGGTCACTGTAATCTTGCTATTTTATCACAGACAAATTACTGCCTATGTAATCCACATACGGTTTCTGGAAACCAACTACTATATGTATATATGAATCTTCAGTTTCTGAATTCTGTTGAAGTGAACTCCATGAATCAACTCTTCTCACAATTAAGAGTTTCCACCAGTGTGAATAAACTAACTGTACCAAACAGGTATGTGAGTGCATTCAATAGGGATTGAAATACCACTGCTCATGCATACAATGCATGTGAAATCAACTGGTTTAAATTAGTACTGCTATACAAATACACTGTTCATGTATGTTTTTGTCTCTGACGGTTTCTATTACCTTTAACACATCATGGATATGCTCCTGTACCTCCATGTCAGTTACTCGATCCACATGCCACTTAAGTACTTTTATAAGATCTCTAGAACATAAAATGGAAAATATTACAGTGCAGAAGCATGGAAAGAATTATTTAACACATCTCTTAATTTGTACTACAATAACTTAGGATTTGAAATGTGAAGAAATAGCTTTGATAAAATAATCAAAAAAATTCTGTAATACAAGGTGTCTTCTTCCAGAAATTAACAATTTATGCAACTTGGAAGACAGTCTATTATGCATAATTATAGGGCTAAACTTTCACTTAATAGTAGTGAAATTAATAGTACTCTAGGTTCAAATCCAAAATCAATACTTGATTTTCACCTATTATGCTCAAGTTAGACAGAAGACTATTAAAAGCCTAGTTCTTAATCTAATATTAGAAGTGAAGGAAGTTTTTTCTCTGGCAATTTCAAATTATTTTGACGATTATTGGACTTCACTTTTGAGATTAAAATAGAGGAAAAAGAAATTCAATTCAATTTATATATTAATAATTTATGTATTATGGGTGGCTCTGCTTATAACTATCAAAACTATCATAACTGACAGAATTTATAACTGTCAAAATTCAAAACAATTACAAAAAGTTAGGACCTTACCTGTATGCAAGTGCACCTGCAAAATGACTTTCAATGTAAGTGTCCATTACTGGCTTAAAATGCTGAAATTTGCTGTCCTGCAGCAAATTTATTATGTAAACCTAAATAAAAAAGGAAAAAGAAAACATTAATGCACTTTTCTCATATTTACAAGTGTTACGGTCTTATTTCAAAACTATCAAATATTTTTCTTATTATCTTGGTTATATACAACCATTAAGTACAACTTACCAAGGAATCAAATACTTTGGATCCATATTTTTGGGAATTTTCATCTAAGATGCCAAATAAAGTATCTAGTGTATCTTGAAGAAACTGTAAATGGAAAAAGATTAAAAAGAATTTATCATCAAATATACTTCTTTATAAGATGTAAAAAATATTTTCCTTATATTATTTAATTCCATATGAAACAAGGAAAGAACAATATTTACCTTTACAATTTCTGAACCATCGATTTCTTTTAATTTTGTGAGGCAGCCTGCTATTTTGTCCGGGTGGGCTCTCCACTTAAGAAGGTCAAGCATATCCCCTGCCAAAAAGACACTGAAAATTAAAGCTGAAAGAATGCCAGCAGTTTAGATTTTGAAAGTCTCCAATTGCAATCCACCTACAAAAAAGGAGATTACATCATCTCATAAGGGAACTGCCTATGGTCTGCAGTAACATGGTGTGGCCAGCTTGTTCACCTACAACTTGAAATGTCTATCCCACATCCTAACTGCTCCATTAATAAGCCATTGAACCGAATTTTAAATCTTGTATATAATGGAAACCACTTCAAACCAGACTCTTAAGCCCCCATGTACACCATATCTTTGATGAAATGGCAAGTTGTAGCCAATGTGCTCTGGACCCCACTCCTGGGGAGCTCCCTGACACCCTGCGCTGCTGCCCTTGTATCAAAGGCAGCAGCGTGGGGTGTCAAGTGGGAGCCAGTGTGCGAGGGGAGCCAGTTTAAAAATCAGCTCCCCACACAGACTTCCTCTGGACACCTTGCACTGATGCCTCCAGGTGGGATCCCTACGGCCAGGGGCTGCTGCCAAGGACCAGACCCTGTCCATTGTGGGCCCAAGAAGGATGCAGAGAAGACTCTGCCTGCAGGGAGCTTGGACACCTCCTCCACGGGCAGAGGCTGCTTTGTGGCAGCCTCCCCTGATCCCGACCCAGTGCTGCTGCCTCTGAGAGGCAGCATCGCAGGGTGGGGGCAGGTGGCACCATGGAGCCTGTGCTGGTGGGAACCGGATTTTAAGCTGGCTCTCCCAGCACCAGTTCCTCCTTACCCCCAACTCCCTTGCTGCCTCTGATACGGAGGCAGCAAGGGTAGGGGGAAATGCGAGTGGTTAACTAGATTAACCGATAAACTTAGGCTTATCGGTTAATTGTATTGTCAACTACTCTTATTCACCTCTACTCTTGGATCATTTTTGACTCATCAAGTAGTGAGACTGGCTAAAGATATGCTAGGAAAAATATTTATTTTCCCTTTTCCTGGAGGAATTGGATGGGTGGTTAAGAAGGATTTGTTGAGGATTAAAAAAATTCATCTCTCAGATGTTCACTTCAAAGAAATCATTTCAAAGGAAAAACACAACTGAGATAATACTAGGGAATAGTTCAAATATAAATGAAAAGAAATGAATGCAGGAACAAGTCGAGATATGAGAATCTCAGGTGACAAGGAAAAGAGACAAACACTTCCACATGTCAAGAGAAACCAGAGAATCAAATAATTCTCAACAGAGAAATAAGAATATATCAAACCCTTCTGGAAAATAGAGGTCTTGAAAATGGGAAAAAGCCAATGCTAGTGATAAAAATTGCACTTAAGAAGAAAGAAAAATTCACATTTCACAGGACTACTCTCTAAACATGTGTGCTACCTTGTTAGTTTAAAAAATAAACCCTTGACCATTATGGCAATTGTCTGTGTCTTATTTTTTCAGTTAAAAATGGTTTGCTGTAATCTTTATAATGAAAGTATCGGGGATTAAATTTCTATTCTTCTCCAATAAATCCTAAAGTTTTCTTGTAAGGTAAAGTCATGTGGCTTGCTGGTCTCCAAAACGGAATAGAAATTCCCATGTATATTATGTAACATATTCTATAAGTTGTAGATTTGTAAAATGTAAATTCACTCATACTTTTTTAAAATTAATGATCACATATTGACTGGTGCTGCAATGTGGACAGACTAATTTTAAATACAGATCCATCACTTGAAATACACACACACTAATATCCCATGTCCTTTCATTGTGGAAGAGCTGCTTGCTTCTCTGTGATCATTTCAATAGGTATTGAGCACTGAATGTAGACCACCTGGCTAAAATGTCCTCACTTCCTATGTACACACAGGGTAGACACCCTTTATCTCTAGGCCCCTATGGCTCTCTCACAATTTTTGAAAAACAAAAAAAACAAAAAAAAACCAACCCAGCCACCTAGGTATAATTTACATTTTTCAAACCATTTTCAATAAATATGCAGAGAACGAATGAGTTAATGCTCCACATGACCAAATGTCCAGATGCATTGCATTCCTTTCCTAAGCATCCAATGTTCTGGCAATTTTTTGCTTATTCAGAATGAGGGGAGGGAAACTCACTGACGTGAATCTTCCCAAAGAAGGTCCTTGGTTGAGAAAAGCTTTATAATGAAATAGGAGCCTGGCTATTGTGCATAAACATCCTCCATCCCATAAAGAGTTGCTAAAATAATTGTAAGCTCATTTAGAGCTGAAAAAGGTCAACTTTTATTTTGATTTCTTTTAAGTTGCCACTTTCACACAGCATATGGTAAAAAGTTGGTAACTTTGGGAAATGTAATCTAGCACCCTATATGACCAGTCACAAAAGTTCCTAGCTTATGAAACAACAACAGTCAGAAGGCCTCAAGCTGCTCCAATCAAAGACAATCACGAAACATCTATGGATTTCTGAGTCCAGAAAGCATTTCAAAATGAAGATAAACCCCTTTGGCTTCATGTGTTTTCCTTAATAGGGATGCCTTTCTAAATCAGGTCCTTTAATTAGGACAGAATAAACTCCAGTGTCTCCTCCTTAACAGCAGCTCAAAGAAAATCTTACTTAATAATTTTTATTATTTTGGGACTAACATTATGAAAAAAGAGACTGAATATATACATTGAAAATAGACTACAATTATTTTCCTTAATTGCTTGTATGAAGTTCTATTTGGAAAATATACTGATCATAACATGATGAAAATTAAAAAATATCACTTATTAAAATCTCTGATGGGCAAAATTAAATATCTCTGAAGTATTGTAAGTACAGAGATTAGCACAAATCCCATAGTAATGTCAATTAGACAAAGGACAAAAATGTAAAGTTTTTTAATGGAGACCATTGGTAGGAATTATTGTGACAGTATGAACTTAAACCTGGCTAAAAATATAAGCTTAGCCAAGAATACCACATTGCCATTTGCTGATTCAAATTGTTGATTATAGAACAAGAGAGGCTTTTCTGGCTCTTGATGAAACACCACGATGAATAGTAAAGTTTTCCCCAAACCCCTGCAGAAAGCATTGAGAGAGGATGCAAGTGAAATCACATACTTATAAACTGCAGATTTGCAGATCAGTCTACAAAACTATACCACAGAAATGTTTCTCTGGCAAAGCTGGGCTTCAGTCCACCCCATGTCCTCAATCTGCATACCGAGGGACCATCAACATTGTGATGAAGCCAAAGGAGTCAACAATATCCCTTGCATAAACACAGAAACACTGAAAAATCTCAACACAAAAATGAAGCAGTGAAAAGCTGCCATCTAGGCGTCAGAGTCACTGATTTAAGGATTCCTCATATAGGGTGTGTTTCATGAGGCATAAAGGATCTGATGACAAAGGGTTCTGGGGTTGGCTGATCCCGGTCTAAACTACCACGTTGTGCTGACAATCAGCTGATCGGCACAGTGCGGCGCCATTTTTATGTAAATGAAGCGGCGATTACTTAAATCGCTGCTTCATTTTGCTATGTCTAGTAAACTCATCTCCATCGATGGAGCCATGCAGTCTAGACACGCCCATAATCTATGTCCAGGTCTGAACAGTAAGTTATCCTTTCTCCTCATTCACAGTGAGACCCAGATGGCCAAGGTCAATGAGGTTGTGTTTACCATCAAATTCCCAGGGCTGGCTGTGGCTGTCAGACATGAAAATGACTGAGGACTAGCTAGACTACAACATTCAACTTGTTATTGACTTCCTGGTTTTTCTGCTGAACAAGAAGTAGCTGGCAGAACAGGAACCACAGCATCGCTACTTAACTAGTAGTAGTAAATTGCTTCAGAGTGCTCAAAACAACAAACATTGAAACCAAAATGCCAAAAAAACCCTAAAACAAATTATATAAAAAAGAGGATATCAAAGAATAATCTCAAATGTACATAAAGAATATTTACGACCAAAAAAAGATCTGGTTGTTTGCCAGTAGCTTCCTTTCTATAACCAATCATACTATTAGTACAAGGAATCAAGCCTAGAATCTTACACAGTATACTAGAAAAACACAAATGACATGTAGCCTTCATCATAAATTATATATTCACAACATTATCAGGAATATGAAGTTATTTTCATTAATCATAACCTGCTAAATGATCTTTGACTTAAAAGAGGAGAAAAGCAGTGCCATATCAGAAAAATAATATCCATCTAATTAAATGAACTGCTTTACCCTGAAACCTACAATAAGCATTTACAAAAAAACCCTATAAAATAAACAGATTAAGACATTTTTTCAAAGCATCTGGGTTTTGATGACTGATTCTAAAAATAATTATGTATGTGATTCCAGTATTATGTTCATTTAAAAGCATCCTGAACAGCATAAAATCAATGGTTCATCATGTACCATTTGTTTCCGTCTGGTCATCAACATTAAGGTAAAAATACTGTTGTTAAAATCCCCAGACAGAGCATCAGCTATCTTTTACATCACAACAAGAGGACTTTAGTGCCCGATTGGTGTTGAAAAGACCACACATCAAATTCACTTGAGTTCATTATGGTTAAATAAACAACATATCCTCCTACCATTTTGTGTGAGTTTTGTGGAACAGAGGAAAGATGTAATCCAGAAAGACTCTTTAGTGTTTTTTATTGCTTGGTTGTTATTCCCTAGGAGAATTCCTTTTGAAAAGGGAAGTTTGAGGTAGTGACTAGAATCCTGAAGGTATGTGTTTTCTTCACACTGTGAAAATAACCAAATTAAAATCATTGTAATGAATAAAAATAAAGGAATCATTTTGTGCAAACTATGGTAGCTCTTTAGAAGTTGAAGGAAATAAGACATTTTTCGCCAGCAGAGGTTCATGTGGTATGTTTTTTGTTAGAAAAAAAGTTACACATTACATGTTGCATTGTCTTTATTGCTGACTGCTTTATTTCACATAGATAACCTACAATCTTTAATCAAGCACCTTTCAAAACACACAACTTAAAATAATGCACATACAAATCACTGAATAAATTATAAAGCAAGGAGACAGGTCTCTTAAAGATGCTTAAACATTTATAAGAACAGCACAAATGTATAAAGATAAGATCTGCATTATAAATGCACAGAGAAATAGCAGAAAAACTGAGCATCTGATTTTTAAACCACCCTGTATTTAAAAAATATACTTAAACAGCTAGTATATTATCAGTACTAGAATCTAATACAACAACAAAAATGTGCAAATTTTATTAATTCTTTATATCTTCTCTTCAGCAGAATCTATCGCTGGCGTTCTCAGCCACTGAGTGGCTCAGGTCAGGCTCATCTACTGACAAAATGAGTCTGCCTATAGCACAATTAAAATGATTACAGTTTTCAAATGGCAAAGTTAGAAATCATTTTAAGAAATAATTTTAAGCTTGCAGACCAGCATAACTAGAATATTTTCCTACACAAAAGCTTTCAAGGGTAGCTTTTATTATAGATGGTAAAATCCTCATTGAATGTGTGGGTTTAGATAGTACCCACACACGTGGTGTTAAACACTAATCAGTCTGCTGAATTTTTTAATGGAACAAACCTACAATACTGCAAGTTGTTTTATGAATTAGGAGTATATCAAATTCCATCTTAACTCAAATAAAGCTTCTTGGATGGAGGTTCTAATGAGAAAAATTGTAGAGACGAAACACGGCTGAACTGCTGCAGAATAGCTAGCTCTGGGAGGGGTCACCTGGTCAAATATACTTAAAGCGGCTATCACTTTCACTTTATGACAATTTTTAGCTTTATGGAATTCTTCATGCAACTGAAGTTTTCTTTAAATCTACATTCTGAGATACTGTGACTTCACAGTACATACTGTGCTG